>NW_027328740.1:51363171-51671504 GCF_048564905.1 Vicugna pacos
ACACATGAAGAAGTTTTCTGCTATCCTGAGTGTGGGCTGGCAATTTCAGGTGACAGAAGCGGCTGGGTTCTAATAGAATCCCTTAGCTTGTAATCCCTGAGTGTTTCCCTAGGACTGACTCTGAGAGAAACCTGGGGGTTGGGCTTGGAGGCCAAATAGTAGCGAGTGTCCCCGATGGACTGAGGAAGTATTTAGATGAATTCTCCATAAAGGGAAACACCTGAGCACCCATTCATCTGCGTGGAGTGGGGCTTCAAACCTCCCCACCACACAAGGTTGGGTTCCAGTATCCTGAGGGTGGGGTAGTTCCTCCAACTGACATCAGCGTCTTGGTTTTAATAGAATCCCTTTGCTTGTCTTCCCTGATGGTTTGCCTAGGCCAGTGTGTGGTTGAAAGTGGGATTTGGGATCTAAAACTAAGTATTAGCGTGTGCCTCTCCATGGGCAGTGGAGATGTTTAAACTACAACCCACAACTTGGGAATTACTGTGACCCCTGAGTAATGCGTGTGCTGTTTCCCCACGCCCAGCACACACAGGAAGAAGTGTTCTGGGGTTCTGAGTGTGGGGAGGTTCCTCCAACAGACAGCAGCACCTGGGTTTTAATAGAATCCCTTAGCTTGACTTCCCTAAGTCTTTTCCTAGGCCTAGCAGTAAGCGATGGTGGGGGATGGGCTCTAAAGCCAAGTATTAGCGAGTGCATCTCTGTGGGTAGTGGAGGGTTTTAAACTACTTCCCCAACCTTGGAACACCTGTGCCCCATAAAGATGCGTGGAATCTGTTTCCCCACCTCCAGCACACACACGGAGACGTGCTCAGGTATCCTGATTGTGGGGAGGCTCCTCCAAATGACAGCAGCGCCTGGGTTCTAATAGAATCCCTTAGCTTGTCTTCCCTGATGGCATGCCTAGGCTGGAGAGTGGGGGAAAGTGGGGGTTGGGCTCTAAATCAAGTATTAGCGAGAGCCTATCCATGGGATGTGGGTTTTTAACCGACAACCCACAACCATGGAATAAATGTGCCCCCTGAAAGATGCTTTGACTGTTTCCCTACATCCAGCACACACGCGAAGAAGTGTTCTGGTATTCTGAGTGTGGGCAGGTTCCTCAAACTGACAGCAGCACCTGGGTTCTATTAGTATCCCTTAGCTTCTGTTCCCTGAGTGTTCCTTTAGGCCAGGCCATGAGGGAAAGCTGGGGGTTGGGCTTGGAGGCCAAGAAGCAGTGAGTGCCCCCTGATCCACTGAGGAAGTACTTAGAGGACTTCTCCCTAAACGGAACACCTTTTCCTACATTCATCTGGGTGGAGTGGTGCTGAACATCTCTCCCACACCTAAGAATGTGTTCTGGAATTCTGAGTGCAGGGAAGTTCCTCCAACTGACAGCAGCGCCTGGGTTCTAATTGAATCCCTTTGCTTGTCTTCCCTGATGGAAAGCCTAGGCGGGAGTGCGGGGGACAGTGTGGTTTGGGCTCCGAAACCAAGTATTTGCGATGACCTCTCTATGGTTTGTGGAGGTGTTTAAACTACATCCCTACCCTGGGAACACCTGTGCCCCCATAAAGATCCGTGGAGTCTGTTTCCACACCTCCAGCACACACACGAACACTTGCACAGTTATCCTGAGAGTGGGCAGCCTCCTCCACCTGAGAGCAGGGCCTTGGTTCTTATAAAATCGCTTAACTTGTGTACCCTGTTTGGTTGCCTGATACGGAGTGCTGGGGAAAGGGTGGGTTGGGCTCTAAATCCAAGTATTAGCGAGTGCTTCTCCATGGGATTTGGAGGTTATTAACCAAAACCCCACAACATGGGAATACCTGTGCTCCTTGAAGAAAGCGTGGACTCTGTATCCCCACCAGCAGAACACACATGAAGAAGTTTTCTGCTATCCTGAGTGTGGGCTGGCAATTTCAGGTGACAGAAGCGGCTGGGTTCTAATAGAATCCCTTAGCTTGTAATCCCTGAGTGTTTCCCTAGGACTGACTCTGAGAGAAACCTGGGGGTTGGGCTTGGAGGCCAAATAGGAGCGAGTGTCCCCGATGGACTGAGGAAGTATTTAGATGAATTCTCCATAAAGGGAAACACCTGAGCACCCATTCATCTGCGTGGAGTGGGGCTTCAAACCTCCCCACCACACAAGGTTGGGTTCCAGTATCCTGAGGGTGGGGTAGTTCCTCCAACTGACATCAGCGTCTTGGTTTTAATAGAATCCCTTTGCTTGTCTTCCCTGATGGTTTGCCTAGGCCAGTGTGTGGTTGAAAGTGGGATTTGGGATCTAAAACTAAGTATTAGCGTGTGCCTCTCCATGGGCAGTGGAGATGTTTAAACTACAACCCACAACTTGGGAATTACTGTGACCCCTGAGTAATGCGTGTGCTGTTTCCCCACGCCCAGCACACACAGGAAGAAGTGTTCTGGGGTTCTGAGTGTGGGGAGGTTCCTCCAACAGACAGCAGCACCTGGGTTTTAATAGAATCCCTTAGCTTGACTTCCCTAAGTCTTTTCCTAGGCCTAGCAGTAAGCGATGGTGGGGGATGGGCTCTAAAGCCAAGTATTAGCGAGTGCATCTCTGTGGGTAGTGGAGGGTTTTAAACTACTTCCCCAACCTTGGAACACCTGTGCCCCATAAAGATGCGTGGAATCTGTTTCCCCACCTCCAGCACACACACGGAGACGTGCTCAGGTATCCTGATTGTGGGGAGGCTCCTCCAAATGACAGCAGCGCCTGGGTTCTAATAGAATCCCTTAGCTTGTCTTCCCTGATGGCATGCCTAGGCTGGAGAGTGGGGGAAAGTGGGGGTTGGGCTCTAAATCAAGTATTAGCGAGAGCCTATCCATGGGATGTGGGTTTTTAACCGACAACCCACAACCATGGAATAAATGTGCCCCCTGAAAGATGCTTTGACTGTTTCCCTACATCCAGCACACACGCGAAGAAGTGTTCTGGTATTCTGAGTGTGGGCAGGTTCCTCAAACTGACAGCAGCACCTGGGTTCTATTAGTATCCCTTAGCTTCTGTTCCCTGAGTGTTCCTTTAGGCCAGGCCATGAGGGAAAGCTGGGGGTTGGGCTTGGAGGCCAAGAAGCAGTGAGTGCCCCCTGATCCACTGAGGAAGTACTTAGAGGACTTCTCCCTAAACGGAACACCTTTTCCTCCATTCATCTGGGTGGAGTGGGGCTGCACATCTCTCCCACACCTAAGAATGTGTTCTGGAATTCTGAGTGCAGGGAAGTTCCTCCAACTGACAGCAGCGCCTGGGTTCTAATTGAATCCCTTTGCTTGTCTTCCCTGATGGAAAGCCTAGGCGGGAGTGCGGGGGACAGTGTGGTTTGGGCTCCGAATCCAAGTATTTGCGATGACCTCTCTATGGTTTGTGGAGGTGTTTAAACTACATCCCTAACCTGGGAACACCTGTGCCCCCATAAAGATCCGTGGAGTCTGTTTCCACACCTCCAGCACACACACGAACACTTGCACAGTTATCCTGAGAGTGGGCAGCCTCCTCCAACTGAGAGCAGGGCCTTGGTTCTTATAAAATCGCTTAACTTGTGTACCCTGTTTGGTTGCCTGATACGGAGTGCTGGGGAAAGGGTGGGTTGGGCTCTAAATCCAAGTATTAGCGAGTGCTTCTCCATGGGATTTGGAGGTTATTAACCAAAACCCCACAACATGGGAATACCTGTGCTCCTTGAAGAAAGCGTGGACTCTGTATCCCCACCACCAGAACACACATGAAGAAGTTTTCTGCTATCCTGAGTGTGGGCTGGCAATTTCAGGTGACAGAAGCGGCTGGGTTCTAATAGAATCCCTTAGCTTGTAATCCCTGAGTGTTTCCCTAGGACTGACTCTGAGAGAAACCTGGGGGTTGGGCTTGGAGGCCAAATAGGAGCGAGTGTCCCCGATGGACTTAGGAAGTATTTAGATGAATTCTCCATAAAGGGAAACACCTGAGCACCCATTCATCTGCGTGGAGTGGGGCTTCAAACCTCCCCACCACACAAGGTTGGGTTCCAGTATCCTGAGGGTGGGGTAGTTCCTCCAACTGACATCAGCGTCTTGGTTTTAATAGAATCCCTTTGCTTGTCTTCCCTGATGGTTTGCCTAGGCCAGTGTGTGGTTGAAAGTGGGATTTGGGATCTAAAACTAAGTATTAGCGTGTGCCTCTCCATGGGCAGTGGAGATGTTTAAACTACAACCCACAACTTGGGAATTACTGTGACCCCTGAGTAATGCGTGTGCTGTTTCCCCACGCCCAGCACACACAGGAAGAAGTGTTCTGGGGTTCTGAGTGTGGGGAGGTTCCTCCAACAGACAGCAGCACCTGGGTTTTAATAGAATCCCTTAGCTTGACTTCCCTAAGTCTTTTCCTAGGCCTAGCAGTAAGCGATGGTGGGGGATGGGCTCTAAAGCCAAGTATTAGCGAGTGCATCTCTGTGGGTAGTGGAGGGTTTTAAACTACTTCCCCAACCTTGGAACACCTGTGCCCCATAAAGATGCGTGGAATCTGTTTCCCCACCTCCAGCACACACACGGAGACGTGCTCAGGTATCCTGATTGTGGGGAGGCTCCTCCAAATGACAGCAGCGACTGGGTTCTAAAAGAATCCCTTAGCTTGTCTTCCCTGATGGCATGACTAGGCTGGAGAGTGGGGGAAAGTGGGGGTTGGGCTCTAAATCAAGTATTAGCGAGAGCCTATCCATGGGATGTGGGTTTTTAACCTACAACCCACAACCATGGAATAAATGTGCCCCCTGAAAGATGCTTTGACTGTTTCCCTACATCCAGCACACACGCGAAGAAGTGTTCTGGTATTCTGAGTGTGGGCAGGTTCCTCAAACTGACAGCAGCACCTGGGTTCTATTAGTATCCCTTAGCTTCTGTTCCCTGAGTGTTCCTTTAGGCCAGGCCATGAGGGAAAGCTGGGGGTTGGGCTTGGAGGCCAAGAAGCAGTGAGTGCCCCCTGATCCACTGAGGAAGTACTTAGAGGACTTCTCCCTAAACGGAACACCTTTTCCTCCATTCATCTGGGTGGAGTGGGGCTGCACATCTCTCCCACACCTAAGAATGTGTTCTGGAATTCTGAGTGCAGGGAAGTTCCTCCAACTGACAGCAGCGCCTGGGTTCTAATTGAATCCCTTTGCTTGTCTTCCCTGATGGAAAGCCTAGGCGGGAGTGCGGGGGACAGTGTGGTTTGGGCTCCGAAACCAAGTATTTGCGATGACCTCTCTATGGTTTGTGGAGGTGTTTAAACTACATCCCTAACCTGGGAACACCTGTGCCCCCATAAAGATCCGTGGAGTCTGTTTCCACACCTCCAGCACACACACGAACACTTGCACAGTTATCCTGAGGGTGGGCAGCCTCCTCCAACTGAGAGCAGGGCCTTGGTTCTTATAAAATCGCTTAACTTGTGTACCCTGTTTGGTTGCCTGATACGGAGTGCTGGGGAAAGGGTGGGTTGGGCTCTAAATCCAAGTATTAGCGAGTGCTTCTCCATGGGATTTGGAGGTTATTAACCAAAACCCCACAACATGGGAATACCTGTGCTCCTTGAAGAAAGCGTGGACTCTGTATCCCCACCACCAGAACACACATGAAGAAGTTTTCTGCTATCCTGAGTGTGGGCTGGCAATTTCAGGTGACAGAAGCGGCTGGGTTCTAATAGAATCCCTTAGCTTGTAATCCCTGAGTGTTTCCCTAGGACTGACTCTGAGAGAAACCTGGGGGTTGGTCTTGGAGTCCAAATAGTAGCGAGTGTCCCCGATGGACTGAGGAAGTATTTAGATGAATTCTCCATAAAGTGAAACACCTGAGCACCCATTCATCTGCGTGGAGTGGGGCTTCAAACCTCCCCACCACACAAGGTTGGGTTCCAGTATCCTGAGGGTGGGGTAGTTCCTCCAACTGACATCAGCGTCTTGGTTTTAATAGAATCCCTTTGCTTGTCTTCCCTGATGGTTTGCCTAGGCCAGTGTGTGGTTGAAAGTGGGATTTGGGATCTAAAACTAAGTATTAGCATGTGCCTCTCCATGGGCAGTGGAGATGTTTAAACTACAACCCACAACTTGGGAATTACTGTGACCCCTGAGTAATGCGTGTGGTGTTTCCCCACGCCCAGCACACACAGGAAGAAGTGTTCTGGGGTTCTGAGTGTGGGGAGGTTCCTCCAACAGACAGCAGCACCTGGGTTTTAATAGAATCCCTTAGCTTGACTTCCCTAAGTCTTTTCCTAGGCCTAGCAGTAAGCGATGGTGGGGGATGGGCTCTAAAGCCAAGTATTAGCGAGTGCATCTCTGTGGGTAGTGGAGGGTTTTAAACTACTTCCCCAACCTTGGAACACCTGTGCCCCATAAAGGTGCGTGGAATCAGTTTCCCCACCTCCAGCACACACACGGAGACGTGCTCAGGTATCCTGATTGTGGGGAGGCTCCTCCAAATGACAGCAGCGCCTGGGTTCTAATAGAATCCCTTAGCTTGTCTTCCCTGATGGCATGCCTAGGCTGGAGAGTGGGGGAAAGTGGGGGTTGGGCTCTAAATCAAGTATTAGCGAGAGCCTATCCATGGGATGTGGGTTTTTAACCGACAACCCACAACCATGGAATAAATGTGCCCCCTGAAAGATGCTTTGACTGTTTCCCTACATCCAGCACACACGCGAAGAAGTGTTCTGGTATTCTGAGTGTGGGCAGGTTCCTCAAACTGACAGCAGCACCTGGGTTCTATTAGTATCCCTTAGCTTCTGTTCCCTGAGTGTTCCTTTAGGCCAGGCCATGAGGGAAAGCTGGGGGTTGGGCTTGGAGGCCAAGAAGCAGTGAGTGCCCCCTGATCCACTGAGGAAGTACTTAGAGGACTTCTCCCTAAACGGAACACCTTTTCCTCCATTCATCTGGCTGGAGTGGGGCTGCACATCTCTCCCACACCTAAGAATGTGTTCTGGAATTCTGAGTGCAGGGAAATTCCTCCAACTGACAGCAGCGCCTGGGTTCTAATTGAATCCCTTTGCTTGTCTTCCCTGATGGAAAGCCTAGGCGGGAGTGCGGGGGACAGTGTGGTTTGGGCTCCGAAACCAAGTATTTGCGATGACCTCTCTATGGTTTGTGGAGGTGTTTAAACTACATCCCTAACCTGGGAACACCTGTGCCCCCATAAAGATCCGTGGAGTCTGTTTCCACACCTCCAGCACACACACGAACACTTGCACAGTTATCCTGAGAGTGGGCAGCCTCCTCCAACTGAGAGCAGGGCCTTGGTTCTTATAAAATCGCTTAACTTGTGTACCCTGTTTGGTTGCCTGATACGGAGTGCTGGGGAAAGGGTGGGTTGGGCTCTAAATCCAAGTATTAGCGAGTGCTTCTCCATGGGATTTGGAGGTTATTAACCAAAACCCCACAACATGGGAATACCTGTGCTCCTTGAAGAAAGCGTGGACTCTGTATCCCCACCACCAGAACACACATGAAGAAGTTTTCTGCTATCCTGAGTGTGGGCTGGCAATTTCAGGTGACAGAAGCGGCTGGGTTCTAATAGAATCCCTTAGCTTGTAATCCCTGAGTGTTTCCCTAGGACTGACTCTGAGAGAATCCTGGGGGTTGGGCTTGGAGGCCAAATAGGAGCGAGTGTCCCCGATGGACTGAGGAAGTATTTAGATGAATTCTCCATAAAGGGAAACACCTGAGCACCCATTCATCTGCGTGGAGTGGGGCTTCAAACCTCCCCACCACACAAGGTTGGGTTCCAGTATCCTGAGGGTGGGGTAGTTCCTCCAACTGACATCAGCGTCTTGGTTTTAATAGAATCCCTTTGCTTGTCTTCCCTGATGGTTTGCCTAGGCCAGTGTGTGGTTGAAAGTGGGATTTGGGATCTAAAACTAAGTATTAGCGTGTGCCTCTCCATGGGCAGTGGAGATGTTTAAACTACAACCCACAAAATGGGAATTACTGTGACCCCTGAGTAATGCGTGTGGTGTTTCCCCACGCCCAGCACACACAGGAAGAAGTGTTCTGGGGTTCTGAGTGTGGGGAGGTTCCTCCAACAGACAGCAGCACCTGGGTTTTAATAGAATCCCTTAGCTTGACTTCCCTCAGTCTTTTCCTAGGCCTAGCAGTAAGCGATGGTGGGGGATGGGCTCTAAAGCCAAGTATTAGCGAGTGCATCTCTGTGGGTAGTGGAGGGTTTTAAACTACTTCCCCAACCTTGGAACACCTGTGCCCCATAAAGATGCGTGGAATCTGTTTCCCCACCTCCAGCACACACACGGAGACGTGCTCAGGTATCCTGATTGTGGGGAGGCTCCTCCAAATGACAGCAGCGCCTGGGTTCTAATAGAATCCCTTAGCTTGTCTTCCCTGATGGCATGCCTAGGCTGGAGAGTGGGGGAAAGTGGGGGTTGGGCTCTAAATCAAGTATTAGCGAGAGCCTATCCATGGGATGTGGGTTTTTAACCGACAACCCACAACCATGGAATAAATGTGCCCCCTGAAAGATGCTTTGACTGTTTCCCTACATCCAGCACACACGCGAAGAAGTGTTCTGGTATTCTGAGTGTGGGCAGGTTCCTCAAACTGACAGCAGCACCTGGGTTCTATTAGTATCCCTTAGCTTCTGTTCCCTGAGTGTTCCTTTAGGCCAGGCCATGAGGGAAAGCTGGGGGTTGGGCTTGGAGGCCAAGAAGCAGTGAGTGCCCCCTGATCCACTGAGGAAGTACTTAGAGGACTTCTCCCTAAACGGAACACCTTTTCCTCCATTCATCTGGGTGGAGTGGGGCTGCACATCTCTCCCACACCTAAGAATGTGTTCTGGAATTCTGAGTGCAGGGAAGTTCCTCCAACTGACAGCAGCGCCTGAGTTCTAATTGAATCCCTTTGCTTGTCTTCCCTGATGGAAAGCCTAGGCGGGAGTGCGGGGGACAGTGTGGTTTCGGCTCCGAAACCAAGTATTTGCGATGACCTCTCTATGGTTTGTGGAGGTGTTTAAACTACATCCCTAACCTGGGAACACCTGTGCCCCCATAAAGATCCGTGGAGTCTGTTTCCACACCTCCAGCACACACACGAACACTTGCACAGTTATCCTGAGAGTGGGCAGCCTCCTCCAACTGAGAGCAGGGCCTTGGTTCTTATAAAATCGCTTAACTTGTGTACCCTGTTTGGTTGCCTGATACGGAGTGCTGGGGAAAGGGTGGGTTGGGCTCTAAATCCAAGTATTAGCGAGTGCTTCTCCATGGGATTTTGGAGGTTATTAACCAAAACCCCACAACATGGGAATACCTGTGCTCCTTGAAGAAAGCGTGGACTCTGTATCCCCACCACCAGAACACACATGAAGAAGTTTTCTGCTATCCTGAGTGTGGGCTGGCAATTTCAGGTGACAGAAGCGGCTGGGTTCTAATAGAATCCCTTAGCTTGTAATCCCTGAGTGTTTCCCTAGGACTGACTCTGAGAGAAACCTGGGGGTTGGGCTTGGAGGCCAAATAGGAGCGAGTGTCCCCGATGGACTTAGGAAGTATTTAGATGAATTCTCCATAAAGGGAAACACCTGAGCACCCATTCATCTGCGTGGAGTGGGGCTTCAAACCTCCCCACCACACAAGGTTGGGTTCCAGTATCCTGAGGGTGGGGTAGTTCCTCCAACTGACATCAGCGTCTTGGTTTTAATAGAATCCCTTTGCTTGTCTTCCCTGATGGTTTGCCTAGGCCAGTGTGTGGTTGAAAGTGGGATTTGGGATCTAAAACTAAGTATTAGCGTGTGCCTCTCCATGGGCAGTGGAGATGTTTAAACTACAACCCACAACTTGGGAATTACTGTGACCCCTGAGTAATGCGTGTGGTGTTTCCCCACGCCCAGCACACACAGGAAGAAGTGTTCTGGGGTTCTGAGTGTGGGGAGGTTCCTCCAACAGACAGCAGCACCTGGGTTTTAATAGAATCCCTTAGCTTGACTTCCCTAAGTCTTTTCCTAGGCCTAGCAGTAAGCGATGGTGGGGGATGGGCTCTAAAGCCAAGTATTAGCGAGTGCATCTCTGTGGGTAGTGGAGGGTTTTAAACTACTTCCCCAACCTTGGAACACCTGTGCCCCATATAGATGCGTGGAATCTGTTTCCCCACCTCCAGCACACACACGGAGACGTGCTCAGGTATCCTGATTGTGGGGAGGCTCCTCCAAATGACAGCAGCGCCTGGGTTCTAATAGAATCCCTTAGCTTGTCTTCCCTGATGGAAAGCCTAGGCGGGAGTGCGGGGGACAGTGTGGTTTGGGCTCCGAAACCAAGTATTTGCGATGACCTCTCTATGGTTTGTGGAGGTGTTTAAACTACATCCCTAACCTGGGAACACCTGTGCCCCCATAAAGATCCGTGGAGTCTGTTTCCACACCTCCAGCACACACACGAACACTTGCACAGTTATCCTGAGAGTGGGCAGCCTCCTCCAACTGAGAGCAGGGCCTTGGTTCTTATAAAATCGCTTAACTTGTGTACCCTGTTTGGTTGCCTGATACGGAGTGCTGGGGAAAGGGTGGGTTGGGCTCTAAATCCAAGTATTAGCGAGTGCTTCTCCATGGGATTTGGAGGTTATTAACCAAAACCCCACAACATGGGAATACCTGTGCTCCTTGAAGAAAGCGTGGACTCTGTATCCCCACCAGCAGAACACACATGAAGAAGTTTTCTGCTATCCTGAGTGTGGGCTGGCAATTTCAGGTGACAGAAGCGGCTGGGTTCTAATAGAATCCCTTAGCTTGTAATCCCTGAGTGTTTCCCTAGGACTGACTCTGAGAGAAACCTGGGGGTTGGGCTTGGAGGCCAAATAGGAGCGAGTGTCCCCGATGGACTGAGGATGTATTTAGATGAATTCTCCATAAAGGGAAATACCTTAGCACCCATTCATCTGCGTGGAGTGGGGCTTCAAACCTCCCCACCACACAAGGTTGGGTTCCAGTATCCTGAGGGTGGGGTAGTTCCTCCAACTGACATCAGCGTCTTGGTTTAAATAGAATCCCTTTGCTTGTCTTCCCTGATGGTTTGCCTAGGCCAGTGTGTGGTTGAAAGTGGGATTTGGGATCTAAAACTAAGTATTAGCGTGTGCCTCTCCATGGGCAGTGGAGATGTTTAAACTACAACCCACAACTTGGGAATTACTGTGACCCCTGAGTAATGCGTGTGGTGTTTCCCCACGCCCAGCACACACAGGAAGAAGTGTTCTGGGGTTCTGAGTGTGGGGAGGTTCCTCCAACAGACAGCAGCACCTGGGTTTTAATAGAATCCCTTAGCTTGACTTCCCTAAGTCTTTTCCTAGGCCTAGCAGTAAGCGATGGTGGGGGATGGGCTCTAAAGCCAAGTATTAGCGAGTGCATCTCTGTGGGTAGTGGAGGGTTTTAAACTACTTCCCCAACCTTGGAACACCTGTGCCCCATAAAGATGCGTGGAATCTGTTTCCCCACCTCCAGCACACACACGGAGACGTGCTCAGGTATCCTGATTGTGGGGAGGCTCCTCCAAATGACAGCAGCGCCTGGGTTCTAATAGAATCCCTTAGCTTGTCTTCCCTGATGGCATGCCTAGGCTGGAGAGTGGGGGAAAGTGGGGGTTGGGCTCTAAATCAAGTATTAGCGAGAGCCTATCCATGGGATGTGGGTTTTTAACCGACAACCCACAACCATGGAATAAATGTGCCCCCTGAAAGATGCTTTGACTGTTTCCCTACATCCAGCACACACGCGAAGAAGTGTTCTGGTATTCTGAGTGTGGGCAGGTTCCTCAAACTGACAGCAGCACCTGGGTTCTATTAGTATCCCTTAGCTTCTGTTCCCTGAGTGTTCCTTTAGGCCAGGCCATGAGGGAAAGCTGGGGGTTGGGCTTGGAGGCCAAGAAGCAGTGAGTGCCCCCTGATCCACTGAGGAAGTACTTAGAGGACTTCTCCCTAAACGGAACACCTTTTCCTCCATTCATCTGGCTGGAGTGGGGCTGCACATCTCTCCCACACCTAAGAATGTGTTCTGGAATTCTGAGTGCAGGGAAGTTCCTCCAACTTACAGCAGCGCCTGGGTTCTAATTGAATCCCTTTGCTTGTCTTCCCTGATGGAAAGCCTAGGCGGGAGTGCGGGGGAGAGTGTGGTTTGGGCTCCGAAACCAAGTATTTGCGATGACCTCTCTATGGTTTGTGGAGGTGTTTAAACTACATCCCTAACCTGGGAACACCTGTGCCCCCATAAAGATCCGTGGAGTCTGTTTCCACACCTCCAGCACACACACGAACACTTGCACAGTTATCCTGAGAGTGGGCAGCCTCCTCCAACTGAGAGCAGGGCCTTGGTTCTTATAAAATCGCTTAACTTGTGTACCCTGTTTGGTTGCCTGATACGGAGTGCTGGGGAAAGGGTGGGTTGGGCTCTAAATCCAAGTATTAGCGAGTGCTTCTCCATGGGATTTGGAGGTTATTAACCAAAACCCCACAACATGGGAATACCTGTGCTCCTTGAAGAAAGCGTGGACTCTGTATCCCCACCACCAGAACACACATGAAGAAGTTTTCTGCTATCCTGAGTGTGGGCTGGCAATTTCAGGTGACAGAAGCGGCTGGGTTCTAATAGAATCCCTTAGCTTGTAATCCCTGAGTGTTTCCCTAGGACTGACTCTGAGAGAAACCTGGGGGTTGGGCTTGGAGGCCAAATAGGAGCGAGTGTCCCCGATGGACTTAGGAAGTATTTAGATGAATTCTCCATAAAGGGAAACACCTGAGCACCCATTCATCTGCGTGGAGTGGGGCTTCAAACCTCCCCACCACACAAGGTTGGGTTCCAGTATCCTGAGGGTGGGGTAGTTCCTCCAACTGACATCAGCGTCTTGGTTTTAATAGAATCCCTTTGCTTGTCTTCCCTGATGGTTTGCCTAGGCCAGTGTGTGGTTGAAAGTGGGATTTGGGATCTAAAACTAAGTATTAGCGTGTGCCTCTCCATGGGCAGTGGAGATGTTTAAACTACAACCCACAACTTGGGAATTACTGTGACCCCTGAGTAATGCGTGTGGTGTTTCCCCACGCCCAGCACACACAGGAAGAAGTGTTCTGGGGTTCTGAGTGTGGGGAGGTTCCTCCAACAGACAGCAGCACCTGGGTTTTAATAGAATCCCTTAGCTTGACTTCCCTAAGTCTTTTCCTAGGCCTAGCAGTAAGCGATGGTGGGGGATGGGCTCTAAAGCCAAGTATTAGCGAGTGCATCTCTGTGGGTAGTGGAGGGTTTTAAACTACTTCCCCAACCTTGGAACACCTGTGCCCCATAAAGATGTGTGGAATCTGTTTCCCCACCTCCAGCACACACACGGAGACGTGCTCAGGTATCCTGATTGTGGGGAGGCTCCTCCAAATGACAGCAGCGCCTGGGTTCTAATAGAATCCCTTAGCTTGTCTTCCCTGATGGCATGCCTAGGCTGGAGAGTGGGGGAAAGTGGGGGTTGGGCTCTAAATCAAGTATTAGCGAGAGCCTATCCATGGGATGTGGGTTTTTAACCGACAACCCACAACCATGGAATAAATGTGCCCCCTGAAAGATGCTTTGACTGTTTCCCTACATCCAGCACACACGCGAAGAAGTGTTCTGGTATTCTGAGTGTGGGCAGGTTCCTCAAACTGACAGCAGCACCTGGGTTCTATTAGTATCCCTTAGCTTCTGTTCCCTGAGTGTTCCTTTAGGCCAGGCCATGAGGGAAAGCTGGGGGTTGGGCTTGGAGGCCAAGAAGCAGTGAGTGCCCCCTGATCCACTGAGGAAGTACTTAGAGGACTTCTCCCTAAACGGAACACCTTTTCCTCCATTCATCTGGCTGGAGTGGGGCTGCACATCTCTCCCACACCTAAGAATGTGTTCTGGAATTCTGAGTGCAGGGAAGTTCCTCCAACTGACAGCAGCGCCTGGGTTCTAATTGAATCCCTTTGCTTGTCTTCCCTGATGGAAAGCCTAGGCGGGAGTGCGGGGGACAGTGTGGTTTGGGCTCCGAAACCAAGTATTTGCGATGACCTCTCTATGGTTTGTGGAGGTGTTTAAACTACATCCCTAACCTGGGAACACCTGTGCCCCCATAAAGATCCGTGGGGTCTGTTTCCACACCTCCAGCACACACACGAACACTTGCACAGTTATCCTGAGAGTGGGCAGCCTCCTCCAACTGAGAGCAGGGCCTTGGTTCTTATAAAATCGCTTAACTTGTGTACCCTGTTTGGTTGCCTGATACGGAGTGCTGGGGAAAGGGTGGGTTGGGCTCTAAATCCAAGTATTAGCGAGTGCTTCTCCATGGGATTTGGAGGTTATTAACCAAAACCCCACAACATGGGAATACCTGTGCTCCTTGAAGAAAGCGTGGACTCTGTATCCCCACCACCAGAACACACATGAAGAAGTTTTCTGCTATCCTGAGTGTGGGCTGGCAATTTCAGGTGACAGAAGCGGCTGGGTTCTAATAGAATCCCTTAGCTTGTAATCCCTGAGTGTTTCCCTAGGACTGACTCTGAGAGAAACCTGGGGGTTGGGCTTGGAGGCCAAATAGTAGCGAGTGTCCCCGATGGACTGAGGAAGTATTTAGATGAATTCTCCATAAAGGGAAACACCTGAGCACCCATTCATCTGCGTGGAGTGGGGCTTCAAACCTCCCCACCACACAAGGTTGGGTTCCAGTATCCTGAGGGTGGGGTAGTTCCTCCAACTGACATCAGCGTCTTGGTTTTAATAGAATCCCTTTGCTTGTCTTCCCTGATGGTTTGCCTAGGCCAGTGTGTGGTTGAAAGTGGGATTTGGGATCTAAAACTAAGTATTAGCGTGTGCCTCTCCATGGGCAGTGGAGATGTTTAAACTACAACCCACAACTTGGGAATTACTGTGACCCCTGAGTAATGCGTGTGCTGTTTCCCCACGCCCAGCACACACAGGAAGAAGTGTTCTGGGGTTCTGAGTGTGGGGAGGTTCCTCCAACAGACAGCAGCACCTGGGTTTTAATAGAATCCCTTAGCTTGACTTCCCTAAGTCTTTTCCTAGGCCTAGCAGTAAGCGATGGTGGGGGATGGGCTCTAAAGCCAAGTATTAGCGAGTGCATCTCTGTGGGTAGTGGAGGGTTTTAAACTACTTCCCCAACCTTGGAACACCTGTGCCCCATATAGATGCGTGGAATCTGTTTCCCCACCTCCAGCACACACACGGAGACGTGCTCAGGTATCCTGATTGTGGGGAGGCTCCTCCAAATGACAGCAGCGCCTGGGTTCTAATAGAATCCCTTAGCTTGTCTTCCCTGATGGAAAGCCTAGGCGGGAGTGCGGGGGACAGTGTGGTTTGGGCTCCGAAACCAAGTATTTGCGATGACCTCTCTATGGTTTGTGGAGGTGTTTAAACTACATCCCTAACCTGGGAACACCTGTGCCCCCATAAAGATCCGTGGAGTCTGTTTCCACACCTCCAGCACACACACGAACACTTGCACAGTTATCCTGAGAGTGGGCAGCCTCCTCCAACTGAGAGCAGGGCCTTGGTTCTTATAAAATCGCTTAACTTGTGTACCCTGTTTGGTTGCCTGATACGGAGTGCTGGGGAAAGGGTGGGTTGGGCTCTAAATCCAAGTATTAGCGAGTGCTTCTCCATGGGATTTGGAGGTTATTAACCAAAACCCCACAACATGGGAATACCTGTGCTCCTTGAAGAAAGCGTGGACTCTGTATCCCCACCACCAGAACACACATGAAGAAGTTTTCTGCTATCCTGAGTGTGGGCTGGCAATTTCAGGTGACAGAAGCGGCTGGGTTCTAATAGAATCCCTTAGCTTGTAATCCCTGAGTGTTTCCCTAGGACTGACTCTGAGAGAAACCTGGGGGTTGGGCTTGGAGGCCAAATAGGAGCGAGTGTCCCCGATGGACTTAGGAAGTATTTAGATGAATTCTCCATAAAGGGAAACACCTGAGCACCCATTCATCTGCGTGGAGTGGGGCTTCAAACCTCCCCACCACACAAGGTTGGGTTCCAGTATCCTGAGGGTGGGGTAGTTCCTCCAACTGACATCAGCGTCTTGGTTTTAATAGAATCCCTTTGCTTGTCTTCCCTGATGGTTTGCCTAGGCCAGTGTGTGTTTGAAAGTGGGATTTGGGATCTAAAACTAAGTATTAGCGTGTGCCTCTCCATGGGCAGTGGAGATGTTTAAACTACAACCCACAACTTGGGAATTACTGTGACCCCTGAGTAATGCGTGTGGTGTTTCCCCACGCCCAGCACACACAGGAAGAAGTGTTCTGGGGTTCTGAGTGTGGGGAGGTTCCTCCAACAGACAGCAGCACCTGGGTTTTAATAGAATCCCTTAGCTTGACTTCCCTAAGTCTTTTCCTAGGCCTAGCAGTAAGCGATGGTGGGGGATGGGCTCTAAAGCCAAGTATTAGCGAGTGCATCTCTGTGGGTAGTGGAGGGTTTTAAACTACTTCCCCAACCTTGGAACACCTGTGCCCCATATAGATGCGTGGAATCTGTTTCCCCACCTCCAGCACACACACGGAGACGTGCTCAGGTATCCTGATTGTGGGGAGGCTCCTCCAAATGACAGCAGCGCCTGGGTTCTAATAGAATCCCTTAGCTTGTCTTCCCTGATGGCATGCCTAGGCTGGAGAGTGGGGGAAAGTGGGGGTTGGGCTCTAAATCAAGTATTAGCGAGAGCCTATCCATGGGATGTGGGTTTTTAACCGACAACCCACAACCATGGAATAAATGTGCCCCCTGAAAGATGCTTTGACTGTTTCCCTACATCCAGCACACACGCGAAGAAGTGTTCTGGTATTCTGAGTGTGGGCAGGTTCCTCAAACTGACAGCAGCACCTGGGTTCTATTAGTATCCCTTAGCTTCTGTTCCCTGAGTGTTCCTTTAGGCCAGGCCATGAGGGAAAGCTGGGGGTTGGGCTTGGAGGCCAAGAAGCAGTGAGTGCCCCCTGATCCACTGAGGAAGTACTTAGAGGACTTCTCCCTAAACGGAACACCTTTTCCTCCATTCATCTGGCTGGAGTGGGGCTGCACATCTCTCCCACACCTAAGAATGTGTTCTGGAATTCTGAGTGCAGGGAAGTTCCTCCAACTGACAGCAGCGCCTGGGTTCTAATTGAATCCCTTTGCTTGTCTTCCCTGATGGAAAGCCTAGGCGGGAGTGCGGGGGACAGTGTGGTTTGGGCTCCGAAACCAAGTATTTGCGATGACCTCTCTATGGTTTGTGGAGGTGTTTAAACTACATCCCTAACCTGGGAACACCTGTGCCCCCATAAAGATCCGTGGGGTCTGTTTCCACACCTCCAGCACACACACGAACACTTGCACAGTTATCCTGAGAGTGGGCAGCCTCCTCCAACTGAGAGCAGGGCCTTGGTTCTTATAAAATCGCTTAACTTGTGTACCCTGTTTGGTTGCCTGATACGGAGTGCTGGGGAAAGGGTGGGTTGGGCTCTAAATCCAAGTATTAGCGAGTGCTTCTCCATGGGATTTGGAGGTTATTAACCAAAACCCCACAACATGGGAATACCTGTGCTCCTTGAAGAAAGCGTGGACTCTGTATCCCCACCACCAGAACACACATGAAGAAGTTTTCTGCTATCCTGAGTGTGGGCTGGCAATTTCAGGTGACAGAAGCGGCTGGGTTCTAATAGAATCCCTTAGCTTGTAATCCCTGAGTGTTTCCCTAGGACTGACTCTGAGAGAAACCTGGGGGTTGGGCTTGGAGGCCAAATAGGAGCGAGTGTCCCCGATGGACTTAGGAAGTATTTAGATGAATTCTCCATAAAGGGAAACACCTGAGCACCCATTCATCTGCGTGGAGTGGGGCTTCAAACCTCCCCACCACACAAGGTTGGGTTCCAGTATCCTGAGGGTGGGGTAGTTCCTCCAACTGACATCAGCGTCTTGGTTTTAATAGAATCCCTTTGCTTGTCTTCCCTGATGGTTTGCCTAGGCCAGTGTGTGTTTGAAAGTGGGATTTGGGATCTAAAACTAAGTATTAGCGTGTGCCTCTCCATGGGCAGTGGAGATGTTTAAACTACAACCCACAACTTGGGAATTACTGTGACCCCTGAGTAATGCGTGTGGTGTTTCCCCACGCCCAGCACACACAGGAAGAAGTGTTCTGGGGTTCTGAGTGTGGGGAGGTTCCTCCAACAGACAGCAGCACCTGGGTTTTAATAGAATCCCTTAGCTTGACTTCCCTAAGTCTTTTCCTAGGCCTAGCAGTAAGCGATGGTGGGGGATGGGCTCTAAAGCCAAGTATTAGCGAGTGCATCTCTGTGGGTAGTGGAGGGTTTTAAACTACTTCCCCAACCTTGGAACACCTGTGCCCCATATAGATGCGTGGAATCTGTTTCCCCACCTCCAGCACACACACGGAGACGTGCTCAGGTATCCTGATTGTGGGGAGGCTCCTCCAAATGACAGCAGCGCCTGGGTTCTAATAGAATCCCTTAGCTTGTCTTCCCTGATGGCATGCCTAGGCTGGAGAGTGGGGGAAAGTGGGGGTTGGGCTCTAAATCAAGTATTAGCGAGAGCCTATCCATGGGATGTGGGTTTTTAACCGACAACCCACAACCATGGAATAAATGTGCCCCCTGAAAGATGCTTTGACTGTTTCCCTACATCCAGCACACACGCGAAGAAGTGTTCTGGTATTCTGAGTGTGGGCAGGTTCCTCAAACTGACAGCAGCACCTGGGTTCTATTAGTATCCCTTAGCTTCTGTTCCCTGAGTGTTCCTTTAGGCCAGGCCATGAGGGAAAGCTGGGGGTTGGGCTTGGAGGCCAAGAAGCAGTGAGTGCCCCCTGATCCACTGAGGAAGTACTTAGAGGACTTCTCCCTAAACGGAACACCTTTTCCTCCATTCATCTGGCTGGAGTGGGGCTGCACATCTCTCCCACACCTAAGAATGTGTTCTGGAATTCTGAGTGCAGGGAAGTTCCTCCAACTGACAGCAGCGCCTGGGTTCTAATTGAATCCCTTTGCTTGTCTTCCCTGATGGAAAGCCTAGGCGGGAGTGCGGGGGACAGTGTGGTTTGGGCTCCGAAACCAAGTATTTGCGATGACCTCTCTATGGTTTGTGGAGGTGTTTAAACTACATCCCTAACCTGGGAACACCTGTGCCCCCATAAAGATCCGTGGGGTCTGTTTCCACACCTCCAGCACACACACGAACACTTGCACAGTTATCCTGAGAGTGGGCAGCCTCCTCCAACTGAGAGCAGGGCCTTGGTTCTTATAAAATCGCTTAACTTGTGTACCCTGTTTGGTTGCCTGATACGGAGTGCTGGGGAAAGGGTGGGTTGGGCTCTAAATCCAAGTATTAGCGAGTGCTTCTCCATGGGATTTGGAGGTTATTAACCAAAACCCCACAACATGGGAATACCTGTGCTCCTTGAAGAAAGCGTGGACTCTGTATCCCCACCAGCAGAACACACATGAAGAAGTTTTCTGCTATCCTGAGTGTGGGCTGGCAATTTCAGGTGACAGAAGCGGCTGGGTTCTAATAGAATCCCTTAGCTTGTAATCCCTGAGTGTTTCCCTAGGACTGACTCTGAGAGAAACCTGGGGGTTGGGCTTGGAGGCCAAATAGTAGCGAGTGTCCCCGATGGACTGAGGAAGTATTTAGATGAATTCTCCATAAAGGGAAACACCTGAGCACCCATTCATCTGCGTGGAGTGGGGCTTCAAACCTCCCCACCACACAAGGTTGGGTTCCAGTATCCTGAGGGTGGGGTAGTTCCTCCAACTGACATCAGCGTCTTGGTTTTAATAGAATCCCTTTGCTTGTCTTCCCTGATGGTTTGCCTAGGCCAGTGTGTGGTTGAAAGTGGGATTTGGGATCTAAAACTAAGTATTAGCGTGTGCCTCTCCATGGGCAGTGGAGATGTTTAAACTACAACCCACAACTTGGGAATTACTGTGACCCCTGAGTAATGCGTGTGGTGTTTCCCCACGCCCAGCACACACAGGAAGAAGTGTTCTGGGGTTCTGAGTGTGGGGAGGTTCCTCCAACAGACAGCAGCACCTGGGTTTTAATAGAATCCCTTAGCTTGACTTCCCTAAGTCTTTTCCTAGGCCTAGCAGTAAGCGATGGTGGGGGATGGGCTCTAAAGCCAAGTATTAGCGAGTGCATCTCTGTGGGTAGTGGAGGGTTTTAAACTACTTCCCCAACCTTGGAACACCTGTGCCCCATAATGCTGCGTGGAATCTGTTTCCCCACCTCCAGCACACACACGGAGACGTGCTCAGGTATCCTGATTGTGGGGAGGCTCCTCCAAATGACAGCAGCGCCTGGGTTCTAATAGAATCCCTTAGCTTGTCTTCCCTGATGGCATGCCTAGGCTGGAGAGTGGGGGAAAGTGGGGGTTGGGCTCTAAATCAAGTATTAGCGAGAGCCTATCCATGGGATGTGGGTTTTTAACCGACAACCCACAACCATGGAATAAATGTGCCCCCTGAAAGATGCTTTGACTGTTTCCCTACATCCAGCACACACGCGAAGAAGTATTCTGGTATTCTGAGTGTGGGCAGGTTCCTCAAACTGACAGCAGCACCTGGGATCTATTAGTATCCCTTAGCTTCTGTTCCCTGAGTGTTCCTTTAGGCCAGGCCATGAGGGAAAGCTGGGGGTTGGGCTTGGAGGCCAAGAAGCAGTGAGTGCCCCCTGATCCACTGAGGAAGTACTTAGAGGACTTCTCCCTAAACGGAACACCTTTTCCTCCATTCATCTGGCTGGAGTGGGGCTGCACATCTCTCCCACACCTAAGAATGTGTTCTGGAATTCTGAGTGCAGGGAAGTTCCTCCAACTGACAGCAGCGCCTGGGTTCTAATTGAATCCCTTTGCTTGTCTTCCCTGATGGAAAGCCTAGGCGGGAGTGCGGGGGACAGTGTGGTTTGGGCTCCGAAACCAAGTATTTGCGATGACCTCTCTATGGTTTGTGGAGGTGTTTAAACTACATCCCTAACCTGGGAACACCTGTGCCCCCATAAAGATCCGTGGGGTCTGTTTCCACACCTCCAGCACACACACGAACACTTGCACAGTTATCCTGAGAGTGGGCAGCCTCCTCCAACTGAGAGCAGGGCCTTGGTTCTTATAAAATCGCTTAACTTGTGTACCCTGTTTGGTTGCCTGATACGGAGTGCTGGGGAAAGGGTGGGTTGGGCTCTAAATCCAAGTATTAGCGAGTGCTTCTCCATGGGATTTGGAGGTTATTAACCAAAACCCCACAACATGGGAATACCTGTGCTCCTTGAAGAAAGCGTGGACTCTGTATCACCACCAGCAGAACACACATGAAGAAGTTTTCTGCTATCCTGAGTGTGGGCTGGCAATTTCAGGTGACAGAAGCGGCTGGGTTCTAATAGAATCCCTTAGCTTGTAATCCCTGAGTGTTTCCCTAGGACTGACTCTGAGAGAAACCTGGGGGTTGGGCTTGGAGGCCAAATAGTAGCGAGTGTCCCCGATGGACTGAGGAAGTATTTAGATGAATTCTCCATAAAGGGAAACACCTGAGCACCCATTCATCTGCGTGGAGTGGGGCTTCAAACCTCCCCACCACACAAGGTTGGGTTCCAGTATCCTGAGGATGGGGTAGTTCCTCCAACTGACATCAGCGTCTTGGTTTTAATAGAATCCCTTTGCTTGTCTTCCCTGATGGTTTGCCTAGGCCAGTGTGTGGTTGAAAGTGGGATTTGGGATCTAAAACTAAGTATTAGCGTGTGCCTCTCCATGGGCAGTGGAGATGTTTAAACTACAACCCACAACTTGGGAATTACTGTGACCCCTGAGTAATGCGTGTGGTGTTTCCCCACGCCCAGCACACACAGGAAGAAGTGTTCTGGGGTTCTGAGTGTGGGGAGGTTCCTCCAACAGACAGCAGCACCTGGGTTTTAATAGAATCCCTTAGCTTGACTTCCCTAAGTCTTTTCCTAGGCCTAGCAGTAAGCGATGGTGGGGGATGGGCTCTAAAGCCAAGTATTAGCGAGTGCATCTCTGTGGGTAGTGGAGGGTTTTAAACTACTTCCCCAACCTTGGAACACCTGTGCCCCATAAAGATGCGTGGAATCTGTTTCCCCACCTCCAGCACACACACGGAGACGTGCTCAGGTATCCTGATTGTGGGGAGGCTCCTCCAAATGACAGCAGCGCCTGGGTTCTAATAGAATCCCTTAGCTTGTCTTCCCTGATGGCATGCCTAGGCTGGAGAGTGGGGGAAAGTGGGGGTTGGGCTCTAAATCAAGTATTAGCGAGAGCCTATCCATGGGATGTGGGTTTTTAACCTACAACCCACAACCATGGAATAAATGTGCCCCCTGAAAGATGCTTTGACTGTTTCCCTACATCCAGCACACACGCGAAGAAGTGTTCTGGTATTCTGAGTGTGGGCAGGTTCCTCAAACTGACAGCAGCACCTGGGATCTATTAGTATCCCTTAGCTTCTGTTCCCTGAGTGTTCCTTTAGGCCAGGCCATGAGGGAAAGCTGGGGGTTGGGCTTGGAGGCCAAGAAGCAGTGAGTGCCCCCTGATCCACTGAGGAAGTACTTAGAGGACTTCTCCCTAAACGGAACACCTTTTCCTCCATTCATCTGGCTGGAGTGGGGCTGCACATCTCTCCCACACCTAAGAATGTGTTCTGGAATTCTGAGTGCAGGGAAGTTCCTCCAACTGACAGCAGCGCCTGGGTTCTAATTGAATCCCTTTGCTTGTCTTCCCTGATGGAAAGCCTAGGCGGGAGTGCGGGGGAAGTGTGGTTTCGGCTCCGAAACCAAGTATTTGCGATGACCTCTCTATGGTTTGTGGAGGTGTTTAAACTACATCCCTAACCTGGGAACACCTGTGCCCCCATAAAGATCCGTGGAGTCTGTTTCCACACCTCCAGCACACACACGAACACTTGCACAGTTATCCTGAGAGTGGGCAGCCTCCTCCAACTGAGAGCAGGGCCTTGGTTCTTATAAAATCGCTTAATTTGTGTACCCTGTTTAGTTGCCTGATACGGAGTGCTGGGGAAAGGGTGGGTTGGGCTCTAAATCCAAGTATTAGCGAGTGCTTCTCCATGGGATTTGGAGGTTATTAACCAAAACCCCACAACATGGGAATACCTGTGCTCCTTGAAGAAAGCGTGGACTCTGTATCCCCACCAGCAGAACACACATGAAGAAGTTTTCTGCTATCCTGAGTGTGGGCTGGCAATTTCAGGTGACAGAAGCGGCTGGGTTCTAATAGAATCCCTTAGCTTGTAATCCCTGAGTGTTTCCCTAGGACTGACTCTGAGAGAAACCTGGGGGTTGGGCTTGGAGGCCAAATAGTAGCGAGTGTCCCCGATGGACTGAGGAAGTATTTAGATGAATTCTCCATAAAGGGAAACACCTGAGCACCCATTCATCTGCGTGGAGTGGGGCTTCAAACCTCCCCACCACACAAGGTTGGGTTCCAGTATCCTGAGGATGGGGTAGTTCCTCCAACTGACATCAGCGTCTTGGTTTTAATAGAATCCCTTTGCTTGTCTTCCCTGATGGTTTGCCTAGGCCAGTGTGTGGTTGAAAGTGGGATTTGGGATCTAAAACTAAGTATTAGCGTGTGCCTCTCCATGGGCAGTGGAGATGTTTAAACTACAACCCACAACTTGGGAATTACTGTGACCCCTGAGTAATGCGTGTGGTGTTTCCCCACGCCCAGCACACACAGGAAGAAGTGTTCTGGGGTTCTGAGTGTGGGGAGGTTCCTCCAACAGACAGCAGCACCTGGGTTTTAATAGAATCCCTTAGCTTGACTTCCCTAAGTCTTTTCCTAGGCCTAGCAGTAAGCGATGGTGGGGGATGGGCTCTAAAGCCAAGTATTAGCGAGTGCATCTCTGTGGGTAGTGGAGGGTTTTAAACTACTTCCCCAACCTTGGAACACCTGTGCCCCATAAAGATGCGTGGAATCTGTTTCCCCACCTCCAGCACACACACGGAGACGTGCTCAGGTATCCTGATTGTGGGGAGGCTCCTCCAAATGACAGCAGCGCCTGGGTTCTAATAGAATCCCTTAGCTTGTCTTCCCTGATGGCATGCCTAGGCTGGAGAGTGGGGGAAAGTGGGGGTTGGGCTCTAAATCAAGTATTAGCGAGAGCCTATCCATGGGATGTGGGTTTTTAACCTACAACCCACAACCATGGAATAAATGTGCCCCCTGAAAGATGCTTTGACTGTTTCCCTACATCCAGCACACACGCGAAGAAGTGTTCTGGTATTCTGAGTGTGGGCAGGTTCCTCAAACTGACAGCAGCACCTGGGTTCTATTAGTATCCCTTAGCTTCTGTTCCCTGAGTGTTCCTTTAGGCCAGGCCATGAGGGAAAGCTGGGGGTTGGGCTTGGAGGCCAAGAAGCAGTGAGTGCCCCCTGATCCACTGAGGAAGTACTTAGAGGACTTCTCCCTAAACGGAACACCTTTTCCTCCATTCATCTGGCTGGAGTGGGGCTGCACATCTCTCCCACACCTAAGAATGTGTTCTGGAATTCTGAGTGCAGGGAAGTTCCTCCAACTGACAGCAGCGCCTGGGTTCTAATTGAATCCCTTTGCTTGTCTTCCCTGATGGAAAGCCTAGGCGGGAGTGCGGGGGACAGTGTGGTTTGGGCTCCGAAACCAAGTATTTGCGATGACCTCTCTATGGTTTGTGGAGGTGTTTAAACTACATCCCTAACCTGGGAACACCTGTGCCCCCATAAAGATCCGTGGAGTCTGTTTCCACACCTCCAGCACACACACGAACACTTGCACAGTTATCCTGAGAGTGGGCAGCCTCCTCCAACT
The DNA here is from genome assembly GCF_048564905.1 of Vicugna pacos. Taxonomy (NCBI): domain Eukaryota; kingdom Metazoa; phylum Chordata; class Mammalia; order Artiodactyla; family Camelidae; genus Vicugna; species Vicugna pacos. The sequence goes on from NW_027328740.1 coordinate 51,387,965, forward strand.
GAGAGCAGGGCCTTGGTTCTTATAAAATCGCTTAACTTGTGTACCCTGTTTGGTTGCCTGATACGGAGTGCTGGGGAAAGGGTGGGTTGGGCTCTAAATCCAAGTATTAGCGAGTGCTTCTCCATGGGATTTGGAGGTTATTAACCAAAACCCCACAACATGGGAATACCTGTGCTCCTTGAAGAAAGCGTGGACTCTGTATCCCCACCAGCAGAACACACATGAAGAAGTTTTCTGCTATCCTGAGTGTGGGCTGGCAATTTCAGGTGACAGAAGCGGCTGGGTTCTAATAGAATCCCTTAGCTTGTAATCCCTGAGTGTTTCCCTAGGACTGACTCTGAGAGAAACCTGGGGGTTGGGCTTGGAGGCCAAATAGTAGCGAGTGTCCCCGATGGACTGAGGAAGTATTTAGATGAATTCTCCATAAAGGGAAACACCTGAGCACCCATTCATCTGCGTGGAGTGGGGCTTCAAACCTCCCCACCACACAAGGTTGGGTTCCAGTATCCTGAGGGTGGGGTAGTTCCTCCAACTGACATCAGCGTCTTGGTTTTAATAGAATCCCTTTGCTTGTCTTCCCTGATGGTTTGCCTAGGCCAGTGTGTGGTTGAAAGTGGGATTTGGGATCTAAAACTAAGTATTAGCGTGTGCCTCTCCATGGGCAGTGGAGATGTTTAAACTACAACCCACAACTTGGGAATTACTGTGACCCCTGAGTAATGCGTGTGGTGTTTCCCCACGCCCAGCACACACAGGAAGAAGTGTTCTGGGGTTCTGAGTGTGGGGAGGTTCCTCCAACAGACAGCAGCACCTGGGTTTTAATAGAATCCCTTAGCTTGACTTCCCTAAGTCTTTTCCTAGGCCTAGCAGTAAGCGATGGTGGGGGATGGGCTCTAAAGCCAAGTATTAGCGAGTGCATCTCTGTGGGTAGTGGAGGGTTTTAAACTACTTCCCCAACCTTGGAACACCTGTGCCCCATAAAGATGTGTGGAATCTGTTTCCCCACCTCCAGCACACACACGGAGACGTGCTCAGGTATCCTGATTGTGGGGAGGCTCCTCCAAATGACAGCAGCGCCTGGGTTCTAATAGAATCCCTTAGCTTGTCTTCCCTGATGGCATGCCTAGGCTGGAGAGTGGGGGAAAGTGGGGGTTGGGCTCTAAATCAAGTATTAGCGAGAGCCTATCCATGGGATGTGGGTTTTTAACCTACAACCCACAACCATGGAATAAATGTGCCCCCTGAAAGATGCTTTGACTGTTTCCCTACATCCAGCACACACGCGAAGAAGTGTTCTGGTATTCTGAGTGTGGGCAGGATCCTCAAACTGACAGCAGCACCTGGGATCTATTAGTATCCCTTAGCTTCTGTTCCCTGAGTGTTCCTTTAGGCCAGGCCATGAGGGAAAGCTGGGGGTTGGGCTTGGAGGCCAAGAAGCAGTGAGTGCCCCCTGATCCACTGAGGAAGTACTTAGAGGACTTCTCCCTAAACGGAACACCTTTTCCTCCATTCATCTGGCTGGAATGGGGCTGCACATCTCTCCCACTCCTAAGAATGTGTTCTGGAATTCTGAGTGCAGGGAAGTTCCTCCAACTGACAGCAGCGCCTGGGTTCTAATTGAATCCCTTTGCTTGTCTCCCCTGATGGAAATCCTAGGCGGGAGTGCGGGGGACAGTGTGGTTTGGGCTCCGAAACCAAGTATTTGCGATGACCTCTCTATGGTTTGTGGAGGTGTTTAAACTACATCCCTAACCTGGGAACACCTGTGCCCCCATAAAGATCCGTGGAGTCTGTTTCCACACCTCCAGCACACACACGAACACTTGCAGAGTTATCCTGAGAGTGGGCAGCCTCCTCCAACTGAGAGCAGGGCCTTGGTTCTTATAAAATCGCTTAACTTGTGTACCCTGTTTGGTTGCCTGATACGGAGTGCTGGGGAAAGGGTGGGTTGGGCTCTAAATCCAAGTATTAGCGAGTGCTTCTCCATGGGATTTGGAGGTTATTAACCAAAACCCCACAACATGGGAATACCTGTGCTCCTTGAAGAAAGCGTGGACTCTGTATCCCCACCACCAGAACACACATGAAGAAGTTTTCTGCTATCCTGAGTGTGGGCTGGCAATTTCAGGTGACAGAAGCGGCTGGGTTCTAATAGAATCCCTTAGGTTGTAATCCCTGAGTGTTTCCCTAGGACTGACTCTGAGAGAAACCTGGGGGTTGGGCTTGGAGGCCAAATAGTAGCGAGTGTCCCTGATGGACTGAGGAAATATTTAGATGAATTCTCCATAAAGGGAAACACCTGAGCACCCATTCATCTGCGTGGAGTGGGGCTTCAAATCTCCCCACCACACAAGGTTGGGTTCCAGTATCCTGAGGTTGGGGTAGTTCCTCCAACTGACATCAGCGTCTTGGTTTTAATAGAATCCATTTGCTTGTCTTCCCTGATGGTTTGCCTAGGCCAGTGTGTGGTTGAAAGTGGGATTTGGGATCTAAAACTAAGTATTAGCGTGTGCCTCTCCATGGGCAGTGGAGATGTTTAAACTACAACCCACAACTTGGGAATTACTGTGACCCCTGAGTAATGCGTGTGGTGTTTCCCCACGCCCAGCACACACAGGAAGAACTGTTCTGGGGTTCTGAGTGTGGGGAGGTTCCTCCAACAGACAGCAGCACCTGGGTTTTAATAGAATCCCTTAGCTTGACTTCCCTAAGTCTTTTCCTAGGCCTAGCAGTAAGCGATGGTGGGGGATGGGCTCTAAAGCCAAGTATTAGCGAGTGCATCTCTGTGGGTAGTGGAGGGTTTTAAACTACTTCCCCAACCTTGGAACACCTGTGCCCCATAAAGATGTGTGGAATCTGTTTCCCCACCTCCAGCACACACACGGAGACGTGCTCAGGTATCCTGATTGTGGGGAGGCTCCTCCAAATGACAGCAGCGCCTGGGTTCTAATAGAATCCCTTAGCTTGTCTTCCCTGATGGCATGCCTAGGCTGGAGAGTGGGGGAAAGTGGGGGTTGGGCTCTAAATCAAGTATTAGCGAGAGCCTATCCATGGGATGTGGGTTTTTAACCTACAACCCACAACCATGGAATAAATGTGCCCCCTGAAAGATGCTTTGACTGTTTCCCTACATCCAGCACACACGCGAAGAAGTGTTCTGGTATTCTGAGTGTGGGCAGGTTCCTCAAACTGACAGCAGCACCTGGGTTCTATTAGTATCCCTTAGCTTCTGTTCCCTGAGTGTTCCTTTAGGCCAGGCCATGAGGGAAAGCTGGGGGTTGGGCTTGGAGGCCAAGAAGCAGTGAGTGCCCCCTGATCCACTGAGGAAGTACTTAGAGGACTTCTCCCTAAACGGAACACCTTTTCCTCCATTCATCTGGGTGGAGTGGGGCTGCACATCTCTCCCACACCTAAGAATGTGTTCTGGAATTCTGAGTGCAGGGAAGTTCCTCCAACTGACAGCAGCGCCTGGGTTCTAATTGAATCCCTTTGCTTGTCTTCCCTGATGGAAAGCCTAGGCGGGAGTGCGGGGGACAGTGTGGTTTGGGCTCCGAAACCAAGTATTTGCGATGACCTCTCTATGGTTTGTGGAGGTGTTTAAACTCCATCCCTAACCTGGGAACACCTGTGCCCCCATAAAGATCCGTGGAGTCTGTTTCCACACCTCCAGCACACACACGAACACTTGCACAGTTATCCTGAGAGTGGGCAGCCTCCTCCAACTGAGAGCAGGGCCTTGGTTCTTATAAAATCGCTTAACTTGTGTACCCTGTTTGGTTGCCTGATACGGAGTGCTGGGGAAAGGGTGGGTTGGGCTCTAAATCCAAGTATTAGCGAGTGCTTCTCCATGGGATTTGGAGGTTATTAACCAAAACCCCACAACATGGGAATACCTGTGCTCCTTGAAGAAAGCGTGGACTCTGTATCCCCACCAGCAGAACACACATGAAGAAGTTTTCTGCTATCCTGAGTGTGGGCTGGCAATTTCAGGTGACAGAAGCGGCTGGGTTCTAATAGAATCCCTTAGCTTGTAATCCCTGAGTGTTTCCCTAGGACTGACTCTGAGAGAAACCTGGGGGTTGGGCTTGGAGGCCAAATAGTAGCGAGTGTCCCCGATGGACTGAGGAAGTATTTAGATGAATTCTCCATAAAGGGAAACACCTGAGCACCCATTCATCTGCGTGGAGTGGGGCTTCAAACCTCCCCACCACACAAGGTTGGGTTCCAGTATCCTGAGGGTGGGGTAGTTCCTCCAACTGACATCAGCGTCTTGGTTTTAATAGAATCCCTTTGCTTGTCTTCCCTGATGGTTTGCCTAGGCCAGTGTGTGGTTGAAAGTGGGATTTGGGATCTAAAACTAAGTATTAGCGTGTGCCTCTCCATGGGCAGTGGAGATGTTTAAACTACAACCCACAACTTGGGAATTACTGTGACCCCTGAGTAATGCGTCTGGTGTTTCCCCACGCCCAGCACACACAGGAAGAAGTGTTCTGGGGTTCTGAGTGTGGGGAGGTTCCTCCAACAGACAGCAGCACCTGGGTTTTAATAGAATCCCTTAGCTTGACTTCCCTAAGTCTTTTCCTAGGCCTAGCAGTAAGCGATGGTGGGGGATGGGCTCTAAAGCCAAGTATTAGCGAGTGCATCTCTGTGGGTAGTGGAGGGTTTTAAACTACTTCCCCAACCTTGGAACACCTGTGCCCCATAAAGATGCGTGGAATCTGTTTCCCCACCTCCAGCACACACACGGAGACGTGCTCAGGTATCCTGATTGTGGGGAGGCTCCTCCAAATGACAGCAGCGCCTGGGTTCTAATAGAATCCCTTAGCTTGTCTTCCCTGATGGCATGCCTAGGCTGGAGAGTGGGGGAAAGTGGGGGTTGGGCTCTAAATCAAGTATTAGCGAGAGCCTATCCATGGGATGTGGGTTTTTAACCTACAACCCACAACCATGGAATAAATGTGCCCCCTGAAAGATGCTTTGACTGTTTCCCTACATCCAGCACACACGCGAAGAAGTGTTCTGGTATTCTGAGTGTGGGCAGGTTCCTCAAACTGACAGCAGCACCTGGGATCTATTAGTATCCCTTAGCTTCTGTTCCCTGAGTGTTCCTTTAGGCCAGGCCATGAGGGAAAGCTGGGGGTTGGGCTTGGAGGCCAAGAAGCAGTGAGTGCCCCCTGATCCACTGAGGAAGTACTTAGAGGACTTCTCCCTAAACGGAACACCTTTTCCTCCATTCATCTGGCTGGAGTGGGGCTGCACATCTCTCCCACACCTAAGAATGTGTTCTGGAATTCTGAGTGCAGGGAAGTTCCTCCAACTGACAGCAGCGCCTGGGTTCTAATTGAATCCCTTTGCTTGTCTTCCCTGATGGAAAGCCTAGGCGGGAGTGCGGGGGACAGTGTGGTTTGGGCTCCGAAACCAAGTATTTGCGATGACCTCTCTATGGTTTGTGGAGGTGTTTAAACTACATCCCTAACCTGGGAACACCTGTGCCCCCATAAAGATCCGTGGAGTCTGTTTCCACACCTCCAGCACACACACGAACACTTGCACAGTTATCCTGAGAGTGGGCAGCCTCCTCCAACTGAGAGCAGGGCCTTGGTTCTTATAAAATCGCTTAACTTGTGTACCCTGTTTGGTTGCCTGATACGGAGTGCTGGGGAAAGGGTGGGTTGGGCTCTAAATCCAAGTATTAGCGAGTGCTTCTCCATGGGATTTGGAGGTTATTAACCAAAACCCCACAACATGGGAATACCTGTGCTCCTTGAAGAAAGCGTGGACTCTGTATCCCCACCAGCAGAACACACATGAAGAAGTTTTCTGCTATCCTGAGTGTGGGCTGGCAATTTCAGGTGACAGAAGCGGCTGGGTTCTAATAGAATCCCTTAGCTTGTAATCCCTGAGTGTTTCCCTAGGACTGACTCTGAGAGAAACCTGGGGGTTGGGCTTGGAGGCCAAATAGGAGCGAGTGTCCCCGATGGACTGAGGAAGTATTTAGATGAATTCTCCATAAAGGGAAACACCTGAGCACCCATTCATCTGCGTGGAGTGGGGCTTCAAACCTCCCCACCACACAAGGTTGGGTTCCAGTATCCTGAGGGTGGGGTAGTTCCTCCAACTGACATCAGCGTCTTGGTTTTAATAGAATCCCTTTGCTTGTCTTCCCTGATGGTTTGCCTAGGCCAGTGTGTGGTTGAAAGTGGGATTTGGGATCTAAAACTAAGTATTAGCGTGTGCCTCTCCATGGGCAGTGGAGATGTTTAAACTACAACCCACAACTTGGGAATTACTGTGACCCCTGAGTAATGCGTGTGGTGTTTCCCCACGACCAGCACACACAGGAAGAAGTGTTCTGGGGTTCTGAGTGTGGGGAGGTTCCTCCAACAGACAGCAGCACCTGGGTTTTAATAGAATCCCTTAGCTTGACTTCCCTAAGTCTTTTCCTAGGCCTAGCAGTAAGCGATGGTGGGGGATGGGCTCTAAAGCCAAGTATTAGCGAGTGCATCTCTGTGGGTAGTGGAGGGTTTTAAACTACTTCCCCAACCTTGGAACACCTGTGCCCCATAAAGATGCGTGGAATCTGTTTCCCCACCTCCAGCACACACACGGAGACGTGCTCAGGTATCCTGATTGTGGGGAGGCTCCTCCAAATGACAGCAGCGCCTGGGTTCTAATAGAATCCCTTAGCTTGTCTTCCCTGATGGCATGCCTAGGCTGGAGAGTGGGGGAAAGTGGGGGTTGGGCTCTAAATCAAGTATTAGCGAGAGCCTATCCATGGGATGTGGGTTTTTAACCTACAACCCACAACCATGGAATAAATGTGCCCCCTGAAAGATGCTTTGACTGTTTCCCTACATCCAGCACACACGCGAAGAAGTGTTCTGGTATTCTGAGTGTGGGCAGGTTCCTCAAACTGACAGCAGCACCTGGGTTCTATTAGTATCCCTTAGCTTCTGTTCCCTGAGTGTTCCTTTAGGCCAGGCCATGAGGGAAAGCTGGGGGTTGGGCTTGGAGGCCAAGAAGCAGTGAGTGCCCCCTGATCCACTGAGGAAGTACTTAGAGGACTTCTCCCTAAACGGAACACCTTTTCCTCCATTCATCTGGGTGGAGTGGGGCTGCACACCTCTCCCACACCTAAGAATGTATTCTGGAATTCTGAGTGCAGGGAAGTTCCTCCAACTGACAGCAGCGCCTGGGTTCTAATTGAATCCCTTTGCTTGTCTTCCCTGATGGAAAGCCTAGGCGGGAGTGCGGGGGACAGTGTGGTTTGGGCTCCGAAACCAAGTATTTGCGATGACCTCTCTATGGTTTGTGGAGGTGTTTAAACTCCATCCCTAACCTGGGAACACCTGTGCCCCCATAAAGATCCGTGGAGTCTGTTTCCACACCTCCAGCACACACACGAACACTTGCACAGTTATCCTGAGAGTGGGCAGCCTCCTCCAACTGAGAGCAGGGCCTTGGTTCTTATAAAATCGCTTAACTTGTGTACCCTGTTTGGTTGCCTGATACGGAGTGCTGGGGAAAGGGTGGGTTGGGCTCTAAATCCAAGTATTAGCGAGTGCTTCTCCATGGGATTTGGAGGTTATTAACCAAAACCCCACAACATGGGAATACCTGTGCTCCTTGAAGAAAGCGTGGACTCTGTATCCCCACCAGCAGAACACACATGAAGAAGTTTTCTGCTATCCTGAGTGTGGGCTGGCAATTTCAGGTGACAGAAGCGGCTGGGTTCTAATAGAATCCCTTAGCTTGTAATCCCTGAGTGTTTCCCTAGGACTGACTCTGAGAGAAACCTGGGGGTTGGGCTTGGAGGCCAAATAGTAGCGAGTGTCCCCGATGGACTGAGGAAGTATTTAGATGAATTCTCCATAAAGGGAAACACCTGAGCACCCATTCATCTGCGTGGAGTGGGGCTTCAAACCTCCCCACCACACAAGGTTGGGTTCCAGTATCCTGAGGGTGGGGTAGTTCCTCCAACTGACATCAGCGTCTTGGTTTTAATAGAATCCCTTTGCTTGTCTTCCCTGATGGTTTGCCTAGGCCAGTGTGTGGTTGAAAGTGGGATTTGGGATCTAAAACTAAGTATTAGCGTGTGCCTCTCCATGGGCAGTGGAGATGTTTAAACTACAACCCACAACTTGGGAATTACTGTGACCCCTGAGTAATGCGTCTGGTGTTTCCCCACGCCCAGCACACACAGGAAGAAGTGTTCTGGGGTTCTGAGTGTGGGGAGGTTCCTCCAACAGACAGCAGCACCTGGGTTTTAATAGAATCCCTTAGCTTGACTTCCCTAAGTCTTTTCCTAGGCCTAGCAGTAAGCGATGGTGGGGGATGGGCTCTAAAGCCAAGTATTAGCGAGTGCATCTCTGTGGGTAGTGGAGGGTTTTAAACTACTTCCCCAACCTTGGAACACCTGTGCCCCATAAAGATGCGTGGAATCTGTTTCCCCACCTCCAGCACACACACGGAGACGTGCTCAGGTATCCTGATTGTGGGGAGGCTCCTCCAAATGACAGCAGCGCCTGGGTTCTAATAGAATCCCTTAGCTTGTCTTCCCTGATGGCATGCCTAGGCTGGAGAGTGGGGGAAAGTGGGGGTTGGGCTCTAAATCAAGTATTAGCGAGAGCCTATCCATGGGATGTGGGTTTTTAACCTACAACCCACAACCATGGAATAAATGTGCCCCCTGAAAGATGCTTTGACTGTTTCCCTACATCCAGCACACACGCGAAGAAGTGTTCTGGTATTCTGAGTGTGGGCAGGTTCCTCAAACTGACAGCAGCACCTGGGATCTATTAGTATCCCTTAGCTTCTGTTCCCTGAGTGTTCCTTTAGGCCAGGCCATGAGGGAAAGCTGGGGGTTGGGCTTGGAGGCCAAGAAGCAGTGAGTGCCCCCTGATCCACTGAGGAAGTACTTAGAGGACTTCTCCCTAAACGGAACACCTTTTCCTCCATTCATCTGGCTGGAGTGGGGCTGCACATCTCTCCCACACCTAAGAATGTGTTCTGGAATTCTGAGTGCAGGGAAGTTCCTCCAACTGACAGCAGCGCCTGGGTTCTAATTGAATCCCTTTGCTTGTCTTCCCTGATGGAAAGCCTAGGCGGGAGTGCGGGGGACAGTGTGGTTTGGGCTCCGAAACCAAGTATTTGCGATGACCTCTCTATGGTTTGTGGAGGTGTTTAAACTACATCCCTAACCTGGGAACACCTGTGCCCCCATAAAGATCCGTGGAGTCTGTTTCCACACCTCCAGCACACACACGAACACTTGCACAGTTATCCTGAGAGTGGGCAGCCTCCTCCAACTGAGAGCAGGGCCTTGGTTCTTATAAAATCGCTTAACTTGTGTACCCTGTTTGGTTGCCTGATACGGAGTGCTGGGGAAAGGGTGGGTTGGGCTCTAAATCCAAGTATTAGCGAGTGCTTCTCCATGGGATTTGGAGGTTATTAACCAAAACCCCACAACATGGGAATACCTGTGCTCCTTGAAGAAAGCGTGGACTCTGTATCCCCACCAGCAGAACACACATGAAGAAGTTTTCTGCTATCCTGAGTGTGGGCTGGCAATTTCAGGTGACAGAAGCGGCTGGGTTCTAATAGAATCCCTTAGCTTGTAATCCCTGAGTGTTTCCCTAGGACTGACTCTGAGAGAAACCTGGGGGTTGGGCTTGGAGGCCAAATAGGAGCGAGTGTCCCCGATGGACTGAGGAAGTATTTAGATGAATTCTCCATAAAGGGAAACACCTGAGCACCCATTCATCTGCGTGGAGTGGGGCTTCAAACCTCCCCACCACACAAGGTTGGGTTCCAGTATCCTGAGGGTGGGGTAGTTCCTCCAACTGACATCAGCGTCTTGGTTTTAATAGAATCCCTTTGCTTGTCTTCCCTGATGGTTTGCCTAGGCCAGTGTGTGGTTGAAAGTGGGATTTGGGATCTAAAACTAAGTATTAGCGTGTGCCTCTCCATGGGCAGTGGAGATGTTTAAACTACAACCCACAACTTGGGAATTACTGTGACCCCTGAGTAATGCGTGTGGTGTTTCCCCACGACCAGCACACACAGGAAGAAGTGTTCTGGGGTTCTGAGTGTGGGGAGGTTCCTCCAACAGACAGCAGCACCTGGGTTTTAATAGAATCCCTTAGCTTGACTTCCCTAAGTCTTTTCCTAGGCCTAGCAGTAAGCGATGGTGGGGGATGGGCTCTAAAGCCAAGTATTAGCGAGTGCATCTCTGTGGGTAGTGGAGGGTTTTAAACTACTTCCCCAACCTTGGAACACCTGTGCCCCATAAAGATGCGTGGAATCTGTTTCCCCACCTCCAGCACACACACGGAGACGTGCTCAGGTATCCTGATTGTGGGGAGGCTCCTCCAAATGACAGCAGCGCCTGGGTTCTAATAGAATCCCTTAGCTTGTCTTCCCTGATGGCATGCCTAGGCTGGAGAGTGGGGGAAAGTGGGGGTTGGGCTCTAAATCAAGTATTAGCGAGAGCCTATCCATGGGATGTGGGTTTTTAACCTACAACCCACAACCATGGAATAAATGTGCCCCCTGAAAGATGCTTTGACTGTTTCCCTACATCCAGCACACACGCGAAGAAGTGTTCTGGTATTCTGAGTGTGGGCAGGTTCCTCAAACTGACAGCAGCACCTGGGTTCTATTAGTATCCCTTAGCTTCTGTTCCCTGAGTGTTCCTTTAGGCCAGGCCATGAGGGAAAGCTGGGGGTTGGGCTTGGAGGCCAAGAAGCAGTGAGTGCCCCCTGATCCACTGAGGAAGTACTTAGAGGACTTCTCCCTAAACGGAACACCTTTTCCTCCATTCATCTGGGTGGAGTGGGGCTGCACACCTCTCCCACACCTAAGAATGTGTTCTGGAATTCTGAGTGCAGGGAAGTTCCTCCAACTGACAGCAGCGCCTGGGTTCTAATTGAATCCCTTTGCTTGTCTTCCCTGATGGAAAGCCTAGGCGGGAGTGCGGGGGACAGTGTGGTTTGGGCTCCGAAACCAAGTATTTGCGATGACCTCTCTATGGTTTGTGGAGGTGTTTAAACTACATCCCTAACCTGGGAACACCTGTGCCCCCATAAAGATCCGTGGAGTCTGTTTCCACACCTCCAGCACACACACGAACACTTGCACAGTTATCCTGAGAGTGGGCAGCCTCCTCCAACTGAGAGCAGGGCCTTGGTTCTTATAAAATCGCTTAACTTGTGTACCCTGTTTGGTTGCCTTATACGGAGTGCTGGGGAAAGGGTGGGTTGGGCTCTAAATCCAAGTATTAGCGAGTGCTTCTCCATGGGATTTGGAGGTTATGAACCAAAACCCCACAACATGGGAATACCTGTGCTCCTTGAAGAAAGCGTGGACTCTGTATCCCCACCAGCAGAACACACATGAAGAAGTTTTCTGCTATCCTGAGTGTGGGCTGGCAATTTCAGGTGACAGAAGCGGCTGGGTTCTAATAGAATCCCTTAGCTTGTAATCCCTGAGTGTTTCCCTAGGACTGACTCTGAGAGAAACCTGGGGGTTGGGCTTGGAGGCCAAATAGTAGCGAGTGTCCCCGATGGACTGAGGAAGTATTTAGATGAATTCTCCATAAAGGGAAACACCTGAGCACCCATTCATCTGCGTGGAGTGGGGCTTCAAACCTCCCCACCACACAAGGTTGGGTTCCAGTATCCTGAGGGTGGGGTAGTTCCTCCAACTGACATCAGCGTCTTGGTTTTAATAGAATCCCTTTGCTTGTCTTCCCTGATGGTTTGCCTAGGCCAGTGTGTGGTTGAAAGTGGGATTTGGGATCTAAAACTAAGTATTAGCGTGTGCCTCTCCATGGGCAGTGGAGATGTTTAAACTACAACCCACAACTTGGGAATTACTGTGACCCCTGAGTAATGCGTGTGGTGTTTCCCCACGCCCAGCACACACAGGAAGAAGTGTTCTGGGGTTCTGAGTGTGGGGAGGTTCCTCCAACAGACAGCAGCACCTGGGTTTTAATAGAATCCCTTAGCTTGACTTCCCTAAGTCTTTTCCTAGGCCTAGCAGTAAGCGATGGTGGGGGATGGGCTCTAAAGCCAAGTATTAGCGAGTGCATCTCTGTGGGTAGTGGAGGGTTTTAAACTACTTCCCCAACCTTGGAACACCTGTGCCCCATAAAGATGCGTGGAATCTGTTTCCCCACCTCCAGCACACACACGGAGACGTGCTCAGGTATCCTGATTGTGGGGAGGCTCCTCCAAATGACAGCAGCGCCTGGGTTCTAATAGAATCCCTTAGCTTGTCTTCCCTGATGGCATGCCTAGGCTGGAGAGTGGGGGAAAGTGGGGGTTGGGCTCTAAATCAAGTATTAGCGAGAGCCTATCCATGGGATGTGGGTTTTTAACCTACAACCCACAACCATGGAATAAATGTGCCCCCTGAAAGATGCTTTGACTGTTTCCCTACATCCAGCACACACGCGAAGAAGTGTTCTGGTATTCTGAGTGTGGGCAGGTTCCTCAAACTGACAGCAGCACCTGGGTTCTATTAGTATCCCTTAGCTTCTGTTCCCTGAGTGTTCCTTTAGGCCAGGCCATGAGGGAAAGCTGGGGGTTGGGCTTGGAGGCCAAGAAGCAGTGAGTGCCCCCTGATCCACTGAGGAAGTACTTAGAGGACTTCTCCCTAAACGGAACACCTTTTCCTCCATTCATCTGGCTGGAGTGGGGCTGCACATCTCTCCCACACCTAAGAATGTGTTCTGGAATTCTGAGTGCAGGGAAGTTCCTCCAACTGACAGCAGCGCCTGGGTTCTAATTGAATCCCTTTGCTTGTCTTCCCTGATGGAAAGCCTAGGCGGGAGTGCAGGGGAGAGTGTGGTTTGGGCTCCGAAACCAAGTATTTGCGATGACCTCTCTATGGTTTGTGGAGGTGTTTAAACTACATCCCTAACCTGGGAACACCTGTGCCCCCATAAAGATCCGTGGAGTCTGTTTCCACACCTCCAGCACACACACGAACACTTGCACAGTTATCCTGAGAGTGGGCAGCCTCCTCCAAATGAGAGCAGGACCTTGGTTCTTATAAATTCGCTTAACTTGTGTACCCTGTTTGGTTGCCTGATACGGAGTGCTGGGGAAAGGGTGGGTTGGGCTCTAAATCCAAGTATTAGCGAGTGCTTCTCCATGGGATTTGGAGGTTATTAACCAAAACCCCACAACATGGGAATACCTGTGCTCCTTGAAGAAAGCGTGGACTCTGTATCCCCACCACCAGAACACACATGAAGAAGTTTTCTGCTATCCTGAGTGTGGGCTGGCAATTTCAGGTGACAGAAGCGGCTGGGTTCTAATAGAATCCCTTAGCTTGTAATCCCTGAGTGTTTCCCTAGGACTGACTCTGAGAGAAACCTGGGGGTTGGGCTTGGAGGCCAAATAGGAGCGAGTGTCCCCGATGGACTGAGGAAGTATTTAGATGAATTCTCCATAAAGGGAAACACCTGAGCACCCATTCATCTGCGTGGAGTGGGGCTTCAAACCTCCCCACCACACAAGGTTGGGTTCCAGTATCCTGAGGGTGGGGTAGTTCCTCCAACTGACATCAGCGTCTTGGTTTTAATAGAATCCCTTTGCTTGTCTTCCCTGATGGTTTGCCTAGGCCAGTGTGTGGTTGAAAGTGGGATTTGGGATCTAAAACTAAGTATTAGCGTGTGCCTCTCCATGGGCAGTGGAGATGTTTAAACTACAACCCACAACTTGGGAATTACTGTGACCCCTGAGTAATGCGTGTGGTGTTTCCCCACGACCAGCACACACAGGAAGAAGTGTTCTGGGGTTCTGAGTGTGGGGAGGTTCCTCCAACAGACAGCAGCACCTGGGTTTTAATAGAATCCCTTAGCTTGACTTCCCTAAGTCTTTTCCTAGGCCTAGCAGTAAGCGATGGTGGGGGATGGGCTCTAAAGCCAAGTATTAGCGAGTGCATCTCTGTGGGTAGTGGAGGGTTTTAAACTACTTCCCCAACCTTGGAACACCTGTGCCCCATAAAGATGCGTGGAATCTGTTTCCCCACCTCCAGCACACACACGGAGACGTGCTCAGGTATCCTGATTGTGGGGAGGCTCCTCCAAATGACAGCAGCGCCTGGGTTCTAATAGAATCCCTTAGCTTGTCTTCCCTGATGGCATGCCTAGGCTGGAGAGTGGGGGAAAGTGGGGGTTGGGCTCTAAATCAAGTATTAGCGAGAGCCTATCCATGGGATGTGGGTTTTTAACCTACAACCCACAACCATGGAATAAATGTGCCCCCTGAAAGATGCTTTGACTGTTTCCCTACATCCAGCACACACGCGAAGAAGTGTTCTGGTATTCTGAGTGTGGGCAGGTTCCTCAAACTGACAGCAGCACCTGGGTTCTATTAGTATCCCTTAGCTTCTGTTCCCTGAGTGTTCCTTTAGGCCAGGCCATGAGGGAAAGCTGGGGGTTGGGCTTGGAGGCCAAGAAGCAGTGAGTGCCCCCTGATCCACTGAGGAAGTACTTAGAGGACTTCTCCCTAAACGGAACACCTTTTCCTCCATTCATCTGGGTGGAGTGGGGCTGCACACCTCTCCCACACCTAAGAATGTGTTCTGGAATTCTGAGTGCAGGGAAGTTCCTCCAACTGACAGCAGCGCCTGGGTTCTAATTGAATCCCTTTGCTTGTCTTCCCTGATGGAAAGCCTAGGCGGGAGTGCGGGGGACAGTGTGGTTTGGGCTCCGAAACCAAGTATTTGCGATGACCTCTCTATGGTTTGTGGAGGTGTTTAAACTACATCCCTAACCTGGGAACACCTGTGCCCCCATAAAGATCCGTGGAGTCTGTTTCCACACCTCCAGCACACACACGAACACTTGCACAGTTATCCTGAGAGTGGGCAGCCTCCTCCAACTGAGAGCAGGGCCTTGGTTCTTATAAAATCGCTTAACTTGTGTACCCTGTTTGGTTGCCTTATACGGAGTGCTGGGGAAAGGGTGGGTTGGGCTCTAAATCCAAGTATTAGCGAGTGCTTCTCCATGGGATTTGGAGGTTATTAACCAAAACCCCACAACATGGGAATACCTGTGCTCCTTGAAGAAAGCGTGGACTCTGTATCCCCACCAGCAGAACACACATGAAGAAGTTTTCTGCTATCCTGAGTGTGGGCTGGCAATTTCAGGTGACAGAAGCGGCTGGGTTCTAATAGAATCCCTTAGCTTGTAATCCCTGAGTGTTTCCCTAGGACTGACTCTGAGAGAAACCTGGGGGTTGGGCTTGGAGGCCAAATAGTAGCGAGTGTCCCCGATGGACTGAGGAAGTATTTAGATGAATTCTCCATAAAGGGAAACACCTGAGCACCCATTCATCTGCGTGGAGTGGGGCTTCAAACCTCCCCACCACACAAGGTTGGGTTCCAGTATCCTGAGGGTGGGGTAGTTCCTCCAACTGACATCAGCGTCTTGGTTTTAATAGAATCCCTTTGCTTGTCTTCCCTGATGGTTTGCCTAGGCCAGTGTGTGGTTGAAAGTGGGATTTGGGATCTAAAACTAAGTATTAGCGTGTGCCTCTCCATGGGCAGTGGAGATGTTTAAACTACAACCCACAACTTGGGAATTACTGTGACCCCTGAGTAATGCGTGTGGTGTTTCCCCACGCCCAGCACACACAGGAAGAAGTGTTCTGGGGTTCTGAGTGTGGGGAGGTTCCTCCAACAGACAGCAGCACCTGGGTTTTAATAGAATCCCTTAGCTTGACTTCCCTAAGTCTTTTCCTAGGCCTAGCAGTAAGCGATGGTGGGGGATGGGCTCTAAAGCCAAGTATTAGCGAGTGCATCTCTGTGGGTAGTGGAGGGTTTTAAACTACTTCCCCAACCTTGGAACACCTGTGCCCCATAAAGATGCGTGGAATCTGTTTCCCCACCTCCAGCACACACACGGAGACGTGCTCAGGTATCCTGATTGTGGGGAGGCTCCTCCAAATGACAGCAGCGCCTGGGTTCTAATAGAATCCCTTAGCTTGTCTTCCCTGATGGCATGCCTAGGCTGGAGAGTGGGGGAAAGTGGGGGTTGGGCTCTAAATCAAGTATTAGCGAGAGCCTATCCATGGGATGTGGGTTTTTAACCTACAACCCACAACCATGGAATAAATGTGCCCCCTGAAAGATGCTTTGACTGTTTCCCTACATCCAGCACACACGCGAAGAAGTGTTCTGGTATTCTGAGTGTGGGCAGGTTCCTCAAACTGACAGCAGCACCTGGGTTCTATTAGTATCCCTTAGCTTCTGTTCCCTGAGTGTTCCTTTAGGCCAGGCCATGAGGGAAAGCTGGGGGTTGGGCTTGGAGGCCAAGAAGCAGTGAGTGCCCCCTGATCCACTGAGGAAGTACTTAGAGGACTTCTCCCTAAACGGAACACCTTTTCCTCCATTCATCTGGCTGGAGTGGGGCTGCACATCTCTCCCACACCTAAGAATGTGTTCTGGAATTCTGAGTGCAGGGAAGTTCCTCCAACTGACAGCAGCGCCTGGGTTCTAATTGAATCCCTTTGCTTGTCTTCCCTGATGGAAAGCCTAGGCGGGAGTGCAGGGGAGAGTGTGGTTTGGGCTCCGAAACCAAGTATTTGCGATGACCTCTCTATGGTTTGTGGAGGTGTTTAAACTACATCCCTAACCTGGGAACACCTGTGCCCCCATAAAGATCCGTGGAGTCTGTTTCCACACCTCCAGCACACACACGAACACTTGCACAGTTATCCTGAGAGTGGGCAGCCTCCTCCAAATGAGAGCAGGACCTTGGTTCTTATAAATTCGCTTAACTTGTGTACCCTGTTTGGTTGCCTGATACGGAGTGCTGGGGAAAGGGTGGGTTGGGCTCTAAATCCAAGTATTAGCGAGTGCTTCTCCATGGGATTTGGAGGTTATTAACCAAAACCCCACAACATGGGAATACCTGTGCTCCTTGAAGAAAGCGTGGACTCTGTATCCCCACCACCAGAACACACATGAAGAAGTTTTCTGCTATCCTGAGTGTGGGCTGGCAATTTCAGGTGACAGAAGCGGCTGGGTTCTAATAGAATCCCTTAGCTTGTAATCCCTGAGTGTTTCCCTAGGACTGACTCTGAGAGAAACCTGGGGGTTGGGCTTGGAGGCCAAATAGTAGCGAGTGTCCCCGATGGACTGAGGAAGTATTTAGATGAATTCTCCATAAAGGGAAACACCTGAGCACCCATTCATCTGCGTGGAGTGGGGCTTCAAACCTCCCCACCACACAAGGTTGTGTTCCAGTATCCTGAGGGTGGGGTAGTTCCTCCAACTGACATCAGCGTCTTGGTTTTAATAGAATCCCTTTGCTTGTCTTCCCTGATGGTTTGCCTAGGCCAGTGTGTGGTTGAAAGTGGGATTTGGGATCTAAAACTAAGTATTAGCGTGTGCCTCTCCATGGGCAGTGGAGATGTTTAAACTACAACCCACAACTTGGGAATTACTGTGACCCCTGTGTAATGCGTGTGGTGTTTCCCCACGCACAGCACACACAGGAAGAAGTGTTCTGGGGTTCTGAGTGTGGGGAGGTTCCTCCAACAGACAGCAGCACCTGGGTTTTAATAGAATCCCTTAGCTTGACTTCCCTAAGTCTTTTCCTAGGCCTAGCAGTAAGCGATGGTGGGGGATGGGCTCTAAAGCCAAGTATTATCGAGTGCATCTCTCTGGGTAGTGGAGGGTTTTAAACTACTTCCCCAACCTTGGAACACCTGTGCCCCATAAAGATGCGTGGAATCTGTTTCCCCACCTCCAGCACACACACGGAGACGTGCTCAGGTGTCCTGATTGTGGGGAGGCTCCTCCAAATGACAGCAGCGCCTGGGTTCTAATAGAATCCCTTAGCTTGTCTTCCCTGATGGCATGCCTAGGCTGGAGAGTGGGGGAAAGTGGGGTTTGGGCTCTAAATCAAGTATTAGCGAGAGCCTATCCATGGGATGTGGGTTTTTAACCTACAACCCACAACCATGGAATAAATGTGCCCCCTGAAAGATGCTTTGACTGTTTCCCTACATCCAGCACACACGCGAAGAAGTGTTCTGGTATTCTGAGTGTGGGCAGGTTCCTCAAACTGACAGCAGCACCTGGGTTCTATTAGTATCCCTTAGCTTCTGTTCCCTGAGTGTTCCTTTAGGCCAGGCCATGAGGGAAAGCTGGGGGTTGGGCTTGGAGGCCAAGAAGCAGTGAGTGCCCCCTGATCCACTGAGGAAGTACTTAGAGGACTTCTCCCTAAACGGAACACCTTTTCCTCCATTCATCTGGGTGGAGTGGGGCTGCACATCTCTCCCACACCTAAGAATGTGTTCTGGAATTCTGAGTGCAGGGAAGTTCCTCCAACTGACAGCAGCGCCTGGGTTCTAATTGAATCCCTTTGCTTATCTTCCCTGATGGAAAGCCTAGGCGGGAGTGCGGGGGACAGTGTGGTTTGGGCTCCGAAACCAAGTATTTGCGATGACCTCTCTATGGTTTGTGGAGGTGTTTAAACTACATCCCTAACCTGGGAACACCTGTGCCCCCATAAAGATCCGTGGAGTCTGTTTCCACACCTCCAGCACACACACGAACACTTGCACAGTTATCCTGAGAGTGGGCAGCCTCCTCCAACTGAGAGCAGGGCCTTGGTTCTTATAAAATCGCTTAACTTGTGTACCCTGTTTGGTTGCCTGATACGGAGTGCTGGGGAAAGGGTGGGTTGGGCTCTAAATCCAAGTATTAGCGAGTGCTTCTCCATGGGATTTGGAGGTTATTAACCAAAACCCCACAACATGGGAATACCTGTGCTCCTTGAAGAAAGCGTGGACTCTGTATCCCCACCAGCAGAACACACATGAAGAAGTTTTCTGCTATCCTGAGTGTGGGCTGGCAATTTCAGGTGACAGAAGCGGCTGGGTTCTAATAGAATCCCTTAGCTTGTAATCCCTGAGTGTTTCCCTAGGACTGACTCTGAGAGAAACCTGGGGGTTGGGCTTGGAGGCCAAATAGTAGCGAGTGTCCCCGATGGACTGAGGAAGTATTTAGATGAATTCTCCATAAAGGGAAACACCTGAGCACCCATTCATCTGCGTGGAGTGGGGCTTCAAACCTCCCCACCACACAAGGTTGGGTTCCAGTATCCTGAGGGTGGGGTAGTTCCTCCAACTGACATCAGCGTCTTGGTTTTAATAGAATCCCTTTGCTTGTCTTCCCTGATGGTTTGCCTAGGCCAGTGTGTGGTTGAAAGTGGGATTTGGGATCTAAAACTAAGTATTAGCGTGTGCCTCTCCATGGGCAGTGGAGATGTTTAAACTACAACCCACAACTTGGGAATTACTGTGACCCCTGAGTAATGCGTGTGGTGTTTCCCCACGCCCAGCACACACAGGAAGAAGTGTTCTGGGGTTCTGAGTGTGGGGAGGTTCCTCCAACAGACAGCAGCACCTGGGTTTTAATAGAATCCCTTAGCTTGACTTCCTTAAGTGTTTTCCTAGGCCTAGCAGTAAGCGATGGTGGGGGATGGGCTCTAAAGCCAAGTATTAGCGAGTGCATCTCTGTGGGTAGTGGAGGGTTTTAAACTACTTCCCCAACCTTGGAACACCT
Source organism: Vicugna pacos (assembly GCF_048564905.1). Taxonomy (NCBI): domain Eukaryota; kingdom Metazoa; phylum Chordata; class Mammalia; order Artiodactyla; family Camelidae; genus Vicugna; species Vicugna pacos. The sequence continues at coordinate 51,407,555 of NW_027328740.1, forward strand.
GTGCCCCATAAAGATGCGTGGAATCTGTTTCCCCACCTCCAGCACACACACGGAGACGTGCTCATGTGTCCTGATTGTGGGGAGGCTCCTCCAAATGACAGCAGCGCCTGGGTTCTAATAGAATCCCTTAGCTTGTCTTCCCTGATGGCATGCCTAGGCTGGAGAGTGGGGGAAAGTGGGGGTTGGGCTCTAAATCAAGTATTAGCGAGAGCCTATCCATGGGATGTGGGTTTTTAACCTACAACCCACAACCATGGAATAAATGTGCCCCCTGAAAGATGCTTTGACTGTTTCCCTACATCCAGCACACACGCGAAGAAGTGTTCTGGTATTCTGAGTGTGGGCAGGTTCCTCAAACTGACAGCAGCACCTGGGTTCTATTAGTATCCCTTAGCTTCTGTTCCCTGAGTGTTCCTTTAGGCCAGGCCATGAGGGAAAGCTGGGGGTTGGGCTTGGAGGCCAAGAAGCAGTGAGTGCCCCCTGATCCACTGAGGAAGTACTTAGAGGACTTCTCCCTAAACGGAACACCTTTTCCTCCATTCATCTGGCTGGAGTGGGGCTGCACATCTCTCCCACACCTAAGAATGTGTTCTGGAATTCTGAGTGCAGGGAAGTTCCTCCAACTGACAGCAGCGCCTGGGTTCTAATTGAATCCCTTTGCTTGTCTTCCCTGATGGAAAGCCTAGGCGGGAGTGCGGGGGACAGTGTGGTTTGGGCTCCGAAACCAAGTATTTGCGATGACCTCTCTATGGTTTGTGGAGGTGTTTAAACTACATCCCTAACCTGGGAACACCTGTGCCCCCATAAAGATCCGTGGAGTCTGTTTCCACACCTCCAGCACACACACGAACACTTGCACAGTTATCCTGAGAGTGGGCAGCCTCCTCCAACTGAGAGCAGGGCCTTGGTTCTTATAAAATCGCTTAACTTGTGTACCCTGTTTGGTTGCCTGATACGGAGTGCTGGGGAAAGGGTGGGTTGGGCTCTAAATCCAAGTATTAGCGAGTGCTTCTCCATGGGATTTGGAGGTTATGAACCAAAACCCCACAACATGGGAATACCTGTGCTCCTTGAAGAAAGCGTGGACTCTGTATCCCCACCACCAGAACACACATGAAGAAGTTTTCTGCTATCCTGAGTGTGGGCTGGCAATTTCAGGTGACAGAAGCGGCTGGGTTCTAATAGAATCCCTTAGCTTGTAATCCCTGAGTGTTTCCCTAGGACTGACTCTGAGAGAAAACTGGGGGTTGGGCTTGGAGGCCAAATAGTAGCGAATGTCCCCGATGGACTGAGGAAGTATTTAGATGAATTCTCCATAAAGGGAAACACCTGAGCACCCATTCATCTGCGTGGAGTGGGGCTTCAAACCTCCCCACCACACAAGGTTGGGTTCCAGTATCCTGAGGGTGGGGTAGTTCCTCCAACTGACATCAGCGTCTTGGTTTTAATAGAATCCCTTTGCTTGTCTTCCCTGATGGTTTGCCTAGGCCAGTGTGTGGTTGAAAGTGGGATTTGGGATCTAAAACTAAGTATTAGCGTGTGCCTCTCCATGGGCAGTGGAGATGTTTAAACTACAACCCACAACTTGGGAATTACTGTGACCCCTGAGTAATGCGTGTGGTGTTTCCCCACGCCCAGCACACACAGGAAGAAGTGTTCTGGGGTTCTGAGTGTGGGGAGGTTCCTCCAACAGACAGCAGAACCTGGGTTTTAATAGAATCCCTTAGCTTGACTTCCCTAAGTGTTTTCCTAGGCCTAGCAGTAAGCGATGGTGGGGGATGGGCTCTAAAGCCAAGTATTAGCGAGTGCATCTCTGTGGGTAGTGGAGGGTTTTAAACTACTTCCCCAACCTTGGAACACCTGTGCCCCATAAAGATGCGTGGAATCTGTTTCCCCACCTCCAGCACACACACGGAGACCTGCTCAGGTATCCTGATTGAGGGGAGGCTCCTCCAAATGACAGCAGCGCCTGGGTTCTAATAGAATCCCTTAGCTTGTCTTCCCTGATGGCATGCCTAGGCTGGAGAGTGGGGGAAAGTGGGGGTTGGGCTCTAAATCAAGTATTAGCGAGAGCCTATCCATGGGATGTGGGTTTTTAACCTACAACCCACAACCATGGAATAAATGTGCCCCCTGAAAGATGCTTTGACTGTTTCCCTACATCCAGCACACACGCGAAGAAGTGTTCTGGTATTCTGAGTGTGGGCAGGTTCCTCAAACTGACAGCAGCACCTGGGTTCTATTAGTATCCCTTAGCTTCTGTTCCCTGAGTGTTCCTTTAGGCCAGGCCATGAGGGAAAGCTGGGGGTTGGGCTTGGAGGCCAAGAAGCAGTGAGTGCCCCCTGATCCACTGAGGAAGTACTTAGAGGACTTCTCCCTAAACGGAACACCTTTTCCTCCATTCATCTGGCTGGAGTGGGGCTGCACATCTCTCCCACACCTAAGAATGTGTTCTGGAATTCTGAGTGCAGGGAAGTTCCTCCAACTGACAGCAGCGCCTGGGTTCTAATTGAATCCCTTTGCTTGTCTTCCCTGATGGAAAGCCTAGGCGGGAGTGCGGGGGACAGTGTGGTTTGGGCTCCGAAACCAAGTATTTGCGATGACCTCTCTATGGTTTGTGGAGGTGTTTAAACTACATCCCTAACCTGGGAACACCTGTGCCCCAATAAAGATCCGTGGAGTCTGTTTCCACACCTCCAGCACACACACGAACACTTGCACAGTTATCCTGACAGTGGGCAGCCTCCTCCAACTGAGAGCAGGGCCTTGGTTCTTATAAAATCGCTTAACTTGTGTACCCTGTTTGGTTGCCTGATACGGAGTGCTGGGGAAAGGGTGGGTTGGGCTCTAAATCCAAGTATTAGCGAGTGCTTCTCCATGGGATTTGGAGGTTATGAACCAAAACCCCACAACATGGGAATACCTGTGCTCCTTGAAGAAAGCGTGGACTCTGTATCCCCACCACCAGAACACACATGAAGAAGTTTTCTGCTATCCTGAGTGTGGGCTGGCAATTTCAGGTGACAGAAGCGGCTGGGTTCTAATAGAATCCCTTAGCTTGTAATCCCTGAGTGTTTCCCTAGGACTGACTCTGAGAGAAACCTGGGGGTTGGGCTTGGAGGCCAAATAGTAGCGAATGTCCCCGATGGACTGAGGAAGTATTTAGATGAATTCTCCATAAAGGGAAACACCTGAGCACCCATTCATCTGCGTGGAGTGGGGCTTCAAACCTCCCCACCACACAAGGTTGGGTTCCAGTATCCTGAGGGTGGGGTAGTTCCTCCAACTGACATCAGCGTCTTGGTTTTAATAGAATCCCTTTGCTTGTCTTCCCTGATGGTTTGCCTAGGCCAGTGTGTGGTTGAAAGTGGGATTTGGGATCTAAAACTAAGTATTAGCGTGTGCCTCTCCATGGGCAGTGGAGATGTTTAAACTACAACCCACAACTTGGGAATTACTGTGACACCTGAGTAATGCGTGTGGTGTTTCCCCACGCCCAGCACACACAGGAAGAAGTGTTCTGGGGTTCTGAGTGTGGGGAGGTTCCTCCAACAGACAGCAGAACCTGGGTTTTAATAGAATCCCTTAGCTTGACTTCCCTAAGTGTTTTCCTAGGCCTAGCAGTAAGCGAAGGTGGGGGATGGGCTCTAAAGCCAAGTATTAGCGAGTGCATCTCTGTGGGTAGTGGAGGGTTTTAAACTACTTCCCCAACCTTGGAACACCTGTGCCCCATAAAGATGCGTGGAATCTGTTTCCCCACCTCCAGCACACACACGGAGACCTGCTCAGGTATCCTGATTGAGGGGAGGCTCCTCCAAATGACAGCAGCGCCTGGGTTCTAATAGAATCCCTTAGCTTGTCTTCCCTGATGGCATGCCTAGGCTGGAGAGTGGGGGAAAGTGGGGGTTGGGCTCTAAATCAAGTATTAGCGAGAGCCTATCCATGGGATGTGGGTTTTTAACCTACAACCCACAACCATGGAATAAATGTGCCCCCTGAAAGATGCTTTGACTGTTTCCCTACATCCAGCACACACGCGAAGAAGTGTTCTGGTATTCTGAGTGTGGGCAGGTTCCTCAAACTGACAGCAGCACCTGGGTTCTATTAGTATCCCTTAGCTTCTGTTCCCTGAGTGTTCCTTTAGGCCAGGCCATGAGGGAAAGCTGGGGGTTGGGCTTGGAGGCCAAGAAGCAGTGAGTGCCCCCTGATCCACTGAGGAAGTACTTAGAGGACTTCTCCCTAAACGGAACACCTTTTCCTCCATTCATCTGGCTGGAGTGGGGCTGCACATCTCTCCCACACCTAAGAATGTGTTCTGGAATTCTGAGTGCAGGGAAGTTCCTCCAACTGACAGCAGCGCCTGGGTTCTAATTGAATCCCTTTGCTTGTCTTCCCTGATGGAAAGCCTAGGCGGGTGTGCGGGGGACAGTGTGGTTTGGGCTCCGAAACCAAGTATTTGCGATGACCTCTCTATGGTTTGTGGAGGTGTTTAAACTACATCCCTAACCTGGGAACACCTGTGCCCCAATAAAGATCCGTGGAGTCTGTTTCCACACCTCCAGCACACACACGAACACTTGCACAGTTATCCTGAGAGTGGGCAGCCTCCTCCAACTGAGAGCAGGGACTTGGTTCTTATAAAATCGCTTAACTTGTGTACCCTGTTTGGTTGCCTGATACGGAGTGCTGGGGAAAGGGTGGGTTGGGCTCTAAATCCAAGTATTAGCGAGTGCTTCTCCATGGGATTTGGAGGTTATGAACCAAAACCCCACAACATGGGAATACCTGTGCTCCTTGAAGAAAGCGTGGACTCTGTATCCCCACCACCAGAACACACATGAAGAAGTTTTCTGCTATCCTGAGTGTGGGCTGGCAATTTCAGGTGACAGAAGCGGCTGGGTTCTAATAGAATCCCTTAGCTTGTAATCCCTGAGTGTTTCCCTAGGACTGACTCTGAGAGAAACCTGGGGGTTGGGATTGGAGGCCAAATAGTAGCGAGTGTCCCCGATGGACTGAGGAAGTATTTAGATGAATTCTCCATAAAGGGAAACACCTGAGCACCCATTCATCTGCGTGGAGTGGGGCTTCAAACCTCCCCACCACACAAGGTTGGGTTCCAGTATCCTGAGGGTGGGGTAGTTCCTCCAACTGACATGAGCGTCTTGGTTTTAACAGAATCCCTTTGCTTGTCTTCCCTGATGGTTTGCCTAGGCCAGTGTGTGGTTGAAAGTGGGATTTGGGATCTAAAACTAAGTATTAGCGTGTGCCTCTCCATGGGCAGTGGAGATGTTTAAACTACAACCCACAACTTGGGAATTACTGTGACCCCTGAGTAATGCGTGTGCTGTTTCCCCACGCCCAGCATACACAGGAAGAAGTGTTCTGGGGTTCTGAGTGTGGGGAGGTTCCTCCAACAGACAGCAGCACCTGGGTTTTAATAGAATCCCTTAGCTTGTCTTCCCTAAGTGTTTTCCTAGGCCTAGCAGTAAGCGATGGTGGGGGATGGGCTCTAAAGCCAAGTATTAGCGAGTGCATCTCTGTGGGTAGTGGAGGGTTTTAAACTACTTCCCCAACCTTGGAACACCTGTGCCCCATAAAGATGCGTGGAATCTGTTTCCCCACCTCCAGCACACACACGGAGACCTGCTCAGGTATCCTGATTGAGGGGAGGCTCCTCCAAATGACAGCAGCGCCTGGGTTCTAATAGAATCCCTTAGCTTGTCTTCCCTGATGGCATGCCTAGGCTGGAGAGTGGGGGAAAGTGGGGGTTGGGCTCTAAATCAAGTATTAGCGAGAGCCTATCCATGGGATGTGGGTTTTTAACCTACAACCCACAACCATGGAATAAATGTGCCCCCTGAAAGATGCTTTGACTGTTTCCCTACATCCAGCACACACGCGAAGAAGTGTTCTGGTATTCTGAGTGTGGGCAGGTTCCTCAAACTGACAGCAGCACCTGGGTTCTATTAGTATCCCTTAGCTTCTGTTCCCTGAGTGTTCCTTTAGGCCAGGCCATGAGGGAAAGCTGGGGGTTGGGCTTGGAGGCCAAGAAGCAGTGAGTGCCCCCTGATCCACTGAGGAAGTACTTAGAGGACTTCTCCCTAAACGGAACACCTTTTCCTCCATTCATCTGGCTGGAGTGGGGCTGCACATCTCTCCCACACCTAAGAATGTGTTCTGGAATTCTGAGTGCAGGGAAGTTCCTCCAACTGACAGCAGCGCCTGGGTTCTAATTGAATCCCTTTGCTTGTCTTCCCTGATGGAAAGCCTAGGCGGGAGTGCGGGGGACAGTGTGGTTTGGGCTCCGAAACCAAGTATTTGCGATGACCTCTCTATGGTTTGTGGAGGTGTTTAAACTACATCCCTAACCTGGGAACACCTGTGCCCCAATAAAGATCCGTGGAGTCTGTTTCCACACCTCCAGCACACACACGAACACTTGCACAGTTATCCTGAGAGTGGGCAGCCTCCTCCAACTGAGAGCAGGGCCTTGGTTCTTATAAAATCGCTTAACTTGTGTACCCTGTTTGGTTGCCTGATACGGAGTGCTGGGGAAAGGGTGGGTTGGGCTCTAAATCCAAGTATTAGCGAGTGCTTCTCCATGGGATTTGGAGGTTATGAACCAAAACCCCACAACATGGGAATACCTGTGCTCCTTGAAGAAAGCGTGGACTCTGTATCCCCACCACCAGAACACACATGAAGAAGTTTTCTGCTATCCTGAGTGTGGGCTGGCAATTTCAGGTGACTGAAGCAGCTGGGTTCTAATAGAATCCCTTAGCTTGTAATCCCTGAGTGTTTCCCTAGGAGTGACTCTGAGAGAAACCTGGGGGTTGGGCTTGGAGGCCAAATAGTAGCGAGTGTCCCCGATGGACTGAGGAAGTATTTAGATGAATTCTCCATAAAGGGAAACACCTGAGCACCCATTCATCTGCGTGGAGTGGGGCTTCAAACCTCCCCACCACACAAGGTTGGGTTCCAGTATCCTGAGGGTGGGGTAGTTCCTCCAACTGACATCAGCGTCTTGGTTTTAATAGAATCCCTTTGCTTGTCTTCCCTGATGGTTTGCCTAGGCCAGTGTGTGGTTGAAAGTGGGATTTGGGATCTAAAACTAAGTATTAGCGTGTGCCTCTCCATGGGCAGTGGAGATGTTTAAACTACAACCCACAACTTGGGAATTACTGTGACCCCTGAGTAATGCGTGTGGTGTTTCCCCACGCCCAGCACACACAGGAAGAAGTGTTCTGGGGTTCTGAGTGTGGGGAGGTTCCTCCAACAGACAGCAGCACCTGGGTTTTAATAGAATCCCTTAGCTTGACTTCCCTAAGTCTTTTTCTAGGCCTAGCAGTAAGCGATGGTGGGGGATGGGCTCTAAAGCCAAGTATTAGCGAGTGCATCTCTGTGGGTAGTGGAGGGTTTTAAACTACTTCCCCAACCTTGGAACACCTGTGCCCCATAAAGATGCGTGGAATCTGTTTCCCCACCTCCAGCACACACACGGAGACCTGCTCAGGTATCCTGATTGTGGGGAGGCTCCTCCAAATGACAGCAGCGCCTGGGTTCTAATAGAATCCCTTAGCTTGTCTTCCCTGATGGCATGCCTAGGCTGGAGAGTGGGGGAAAGTGGGGGTTGGGCTCCAAACCAAGTATTAGCGAGAGCCTATCCATGGGATGTGGGTTTTTAACCTACAACCCACAACCATGGAATAAATGTGCCCCCTGAAAGATGCTTTGACTGTTTCCCTACATCCAGCACACACGCGAAGAAGTGTTCTGGTATTCTGAGTGTGGGCAGGTTCCTCAAACTGACAGCAGCACCTGGGTTCTATTAGTATCCCTTAGCTTCTGTTCCCTGAGTGTTCCTTTAGGCCAGGCCATGAGGGAAAGCTGGGGGTTGGGCTTGGAGGCCAAGAAGCAGTGAGTGCCCCCTGATCCACTGAGGAAGTACTTAGAGGACTTCTCCCTAAACGGAACACCTTTTCCTCCATTCATCTGGGTGGAGTGGGGCTGCACATCTCTCCCACACCTAAGAATGTGTTCTGGAATTCTGAGTGCAGGGAAGTTCCTCCAACTGACAGCAGCGCCTGGGTTCTAATTGAATCCCTTTGCTTGTCTTCCCTGATGGAAAGCCTAGGCGGGAGTGCGGGGGACAGTGTTGTTTGGGCTCCGAAACCAAGTAATTGCGATGACCTCTCTATGGTTTGTGGAGGTGTTTAAACTACATCCCTAACCTGGGAACACCTGTGCCCCCATAAAGACCCGTGGGGTCTGATTCCACACCTCCAGCACACACACGAACACTTGCACAGTTATCCTGAGAGTGGGCAGCCTCCTCCAACTGAGAGCAGGGCCTTGGTTCTTATAAAATCGCTTAACTTGTGTACCCTGTTTGGTTGCCTGATACGGAGTGCTGGGGAAAGGGTGGGTTGGGCTCTAAATCCAAGTATTAGCGAGTGCTTCTCCATGGGATTTGGAGGTTATTAACCAAAACCCCACAACATGGGAATACCTGTGCTCCTTGAGGAAAGCGTGGACTCTGTATCCCCACCACCAGAACACACATGAAGAAGTTTTCTGCTATCCTGAGTGTGGGCTGGCAATTTCAGGTGACTGAAGCGGCTGGGTTCTAATAGAATCCCTTAGCTTGTAATCCCTGAGTGTTTCCCTAGGACTGACTCTGAGAGAAACCTGGGGTTTGGGCTTGGAGGCCAAATAGTAGCGAGTGTCCCCGATGGACTGAGGAAGTATTTAGATGAATTCTCCATAAAGGGAAACACCTGAGCACCCATTCATCTGCGTGGAGTGGGGCTTCAAACCTCCCCACCACACAAGGTTGGGTTCCAGTATCCTGAGGGTGGGGTAGTTCCTCCAACTGACATCAGCGTCTTGGTTTTAATAGAATCCCTTTGCTTGTCTTCCCTGATGGTTTGCCTAGGCCAGTGTGTGGTTGAAAGTGGGATTTGGGATCTAAAACTAAGTATTAGCGTGTGCCTCTCCATGGGCAGTGGAGATGTTTAAACTACAACCCACAACTTGGGAATTACTGTGACCCCTGAGTAATGCGTGTGCTGTTTCCCCACGACCAGCACACACAGGAAGAAGTGTTCTGGGGTTCTGAGTGTGGGGAGGTTCCTCCAACAGTCAGCAGCACCTGGGTTTTAATAGAATCCCTTAGCTTGACTTCCCTAAGTCTTTTCCTAGGCCTAGCAGTAAGCGATGGTGGGGGATGGGCTCTAAAGCCAAGTATTAGCGAGTGCATCTCTGTGGGTAGTGGAGGGTTTTAAACTACTTCCCCAACCTTGGAACACCTGTGCCCCATAAAGATGCGTGGAATCTGTTTCCCCACCTCCAGCACACACACGGAGACGTGCTCAGGTATCCTGATTGTGGGGAGGCTCCTCCAAATGACAGCAGCGCCTGGGTTCTAAAAGAATCCCTTAGCTTGTCTTCCCTGATGGCATGCCTATGCTGGAGAGTGGGGGAAAGTGGGGGTTGGGCTCTAAATCAAGTATTAGCGAGAGCCTATCCATGGGATGTGGGTTTTTAACCTACAACCCACAACCATGGAATAAATGTGCCCCCTGAACGATGCTTTGACTGTTTCCCTACATCCAGCACACACGCGAAGAAGTGTTCTGATATTCTGAGTGTGGGCAGGTTCCTCAAACTGACAGCAGCACCTGGGTTCTATTAGTATCCCTTAGCTTCTGTTCCCTGAGTGTTCCTTTAGGCCAGGCCATGAGGGAAAGCTGGGGGTTGGGCTTGGAGGCCAAGAAGCAGTGAGTGCCCCCTGATCCACTGAGGAAGTACTTAGAGGACTTCTCCCTAAACGGAACACCTTTTCCTCCATTCCTCTGGCTGGAGTGGGGCTGCACATCTCTCCCACACCTAAGAATGTGTTCTGGAATTCTGAGTGCAGGGAAGTTCCTCCAACTGACAGCAGCGCCTGGGTTCTAATTGAATCCCTTTGCTTGTCTTCCCTGATGGAAAGCCTAGGCGGGAGTGCGGGGGACAGTGTGGTTTGGGCTCCGAAACCAAGTATTTGCGATGACCTCTCTATGGTTTGTGGAGGTGTTTAAACTACATCCCTAACCTGGGAACACCTGTGCCCCCATAAAGATCCGTGGAGTCTGTTTCCACACCTCCAGCACACACACGAACACTTGCACAGTTATCCTGAGAGTGGGCAGCCTCCTCCAACTGAGAGCAGGGCCTTGGTTCTTATAAAATCGCTTAACTTGTGTACCCTGTTTGGTTGCCTGATACGGAGTGCTGGGGAAAGGGTGGGTTGGGCTCTAAATCCAAGTATTAGCGAGTGCTTCTCCATGGGATTTGGAGGTTATTAACCAAAACCCCACAACATGGGAATACCTGTGCTCCTTGAAGAAAGCGTGGACTCTGTATCCCCACCACCAGAACACACATGAAGAAGTTTTCTGCTATCCTGAGTGTGGGCTGGCAATTTCAGGTGACAGAAGCGGCTGGGTTCTAATAGAATCCCTTAGCTTGTAATCCCTGAGTGTTTCCCTAGGACTGACTCTGAGAGAAACCTGGGGGTTGGGCTTGGAGGCCAAATAGTAGCGAGTGTCCCCGATGGACTGAGGAAGTATTTAGATGAATTCTCCATAAAGGGAAACACCTGAGCACCCATTCATCTGCGTGGAGTGGGGCTTCAAACCTCCCCACCACACAAGGTTGGGTTCCAGTATCCTGAGGGTGGGGTAGTTCCTCCAACTGACATCAGCGTCTTGGTTTTAATAGAATCCCTTTGCTTGTCTTCCCTGATGGTTTGCCTAGGCCAGTGTGTGGTTGAAAGTGGGATTTGGGATCTAAAACTAAGTATTAGCGTGTGCCTCTCCATGGGCAGTGGAGATGTTTAAACTACAACCCACAACTTGGGAATTACTGTGACCCCTGAGTAATGCGTCTGGTGTTTCCCCACGCCCAGCACACACAGGAAGAAGTGTTCTGGGGTTCTGAGTGTGGGGAGGTTCCTCCAACAGACAGCAGCACCTGGGTTTTAATAGAATCCCTTAGCTTGACTTCCCTAAGTCTTTTCCTAGGCCTAGCAGTAAGCGATGGTGGGGGATGGGCTCTAAAGCCAAGTATTAGCGAGTGCATCTCTGTGGGTAGTGGAGGGTTTTAAACTACTTCCCCAACCTTGGAACACCTGTGCCCCATAAAGATGCGTGGAATCTGTTTCCCCACCTCCAGCACACACACGGAGACGTGCTCAGGTATCCTGATTGTGGGGAGGCTCCTCCAAATGACAGCAGCGCCTGGGTTCTAAAAGAATCCCTTAGCTTGTCTTCCCTGATGGCATGCCTAGGCTGGAGAGTGTGGGAAAGTGGGGGTTGGGCTCTAAATCAAGTATTAGCGAGAGCCTATCCATGGGATGTGGGTTTTTAACCTACAACCCACAACCATGGAATAAATGTGCCCCCTGAACGATGCTTTGACTGTTTCCCTACATCCAGCACACACGCGAAGAAGTGTTCTGGTATTCTGAGTGTGGGCAGGTTAATCAAACTGACAGCAGCACCTGGGTTCTATTAGTATCCATTAGCTTCTGTTTCCTGAGTTTTCCTTTAGGCCAGGCCATGAGGGAAAGATGGGGGTTGGGCTTGGAGGCCAAGAAGAAGTGAGTGCCCCCTGATCCACTGAGGAAGTACTTAGAGGACTTCTCCCTAAACGGAACACCTTTCCCTCCATTCCTCTGGGTGGAGTGGGGCTGCACATCTCTCCCACTCCTAAGAATGTGTTCTGGAATTCTGAGTGCAGGGAAGTTCCTCCAACTGACAGCAGCGCCTGGGTTCTAATTGAATCCCTTTGCTTGTCTTCCCTGATGGAAAGCCTAGGCGGGAGTGCGGGGGACAGTGTGGTTTGGGCTCCGAAACCAAGTATTTGCGATGACCTCTCTATGGTTTGTGGAGGTGTTTAAACTACATCCCTAACCTGGGAACACCTGTGCCCCCATAAAGATCCGTGGAGTCTGTTTCCACACCTCCAGCACACACACGAACACTTGCACAGTTATCCTGAGAGTGGGCAGCGTCCTCCAACTGAGAGCAGGGCCTTGGTTCTTATAAAATCGCTTAACTTGTGTACCCTGTTTGGTTGCCTGATACGGAATGCTGGGGAAAGGGTGGGTTGGGCTCTAAATCCAAGTATTAGCGAGTGCTTCTCCATGGGATTTGGAGGTTATGAACCAAAACCCCACAACATGGGAATACCTGTGCTCCTTGAAGAAAGCGTGGACTCTGTATCCCCACCACCAGAACACACATGAAGAAGTTTTCTGCTATCCTGAGTGTGGGCTGGCAATTTCAGGTGACAGAAGCGGCTGGGTTCTAATAGAATCCCTTAGCTTGTAATCCCTGAGTGTTTCCCTAGGACTGACTCTGAGAGAAACCTGGGGGTTGGGCTTGGAGGCCAAATAGTAGCGAGTGTCCCCGATGGACTGAGGAAATATTTAGATGAATTCTCCATAAAGGGAAACACCTGAGCACCCATTCAGCTGCGTGGAGTGGGGCTTCAAACCTCCCCACCACACAAGGTTCGGTTCCAGTATCCTGAGGGTGGGGTAGTTCCTCCAACTGACATCAGCGTCTTGGTATTAATAGAATCCATTTGCTTGACTTCCCTGATGGTTTGCCTAGGCCAGTGTGTGGTTGAAAGTGGGATTTGGGATCTAAAACTAAGTATTAGCGTGTGACTCTCCATGGGCAGTGGAGATGTTTAAACTACAACCCACAACTTGGGAAATACTGTGACCCCTGTGTAATGCGTGTGGTGTTTCCCCACGCCCAGCACACACAGGAAGAAGTGTTCTGGGGTTCTGAGTGTGGGGAGGTTCCTCCAACAGACAGCAGCACCTGGGTTTTAATAGAATCCCTTAGCTTGACTTCCCTAAGTGTTTTCCTAGGCCTAGCAGTAAGCGATGGTGGGGGATGGGCTCTAAAGCCAAGTATTAGCGAGTGCATCTCTGTGGGTAGTGGAGGGTTTTAAACTACTTCCCCAACCTTGGAACACCTGTGCCCCATAAAGATGCGTGGAATCTGTTTCCCCACCTCCAGCACACACACGGAGACGTGCTCAGGTATCCTGATTGTGGGGAGGCTCCTCCAAATGACAGCAGCGCCTGGGTTCTAATATAATCCCTTAGCTTGTCTTCCCTGATGGCATGCCTAGGCTGGAGAGTGGGGGAAAGTGGGGGTTGGGCTCTAAATCAAGTATTAGCGAGAGCCTATCCATGGGATGTGGGTTTTTAACCTACAACCCACAACCATGTAATAAATGTGCCCCCTGAAAGATGCTTTGACTGTTTCCCTACATCCAGCACACACGCGAAGAAGTGTTCTGGTATTCTCAGTGTGGGCAGGTTCCTCAAACTGACAGCAGCACCTGGGTTCTATTAGTATCCCTTAGCTTCTGTTCCCTGAGTGTTCCTTTAGGCCAGGCCATGAGGGAAAGCTGGGGGTTGGGCTTGGAGGCCAAGAAGCAGTGAGTGCCCCCTGATCCACTGAGGAAGTACTTAGAGGACTTCTCCCTAAAAGGAACACCTTTTCCTCCATTCATCTGGGTGGAGTGGGGCTGCACATCTCTCCCACACCTAAGAATGTGTTCTGGAATTCTGAGTGCAGGGAAGTTCCCCCAACTGACAGCAGCGCCTGGGTTCTAATTGAATCCCTTTGCTTGTCTTCCCTGATGGAAAGCCTAGGCGGGAGTGCGGGGGACAGTGTGGTTTGGGCTCCGAAACCAAGTATTTGCGATGACCTCTCTATGGTTTGTGGAGGTGTTTAAACTACATCCCTAACCTGGGAACACCTGTGCCCCCATAAAGATCCGTGGAGTCTGTTTCCACACCTCCAGCACACACAGGAACACTTGCACAGTTATCCTGAGAGTGGGCAGCCTCCTCCAACAGAGAGCAGGGCATTGGTTCTTATAAAATTGCTTAACTTGTGTACCCTGTTTGGTTCCCTGATACGGAGTGCTGGGGAAAGGGTGGGTTGGGCTCTAAATCCAAGGATTAGCGAGTGCTTCTCCATGGGATTTGGAGGTTATTAACCAAAACCCCACAACATGGGAATACCTGTGCTCCTTGAAGAAAGCGTGGACTCTGTATCCCCACCACCAGAACACACATGAAGAAGTTTTCTGCTATCCTGAGTGTGGGCTGGCAATTTCAGGTGACAGAAGCGGCTGGGTTCTAATAGAATCCCTTAGCTTGTAATCCCTGAGTGTTTCCCTAGGACTGAATCTGAGAGAAACCTGGGGGTTGGGCTTGCAGGCCAAATAGGAGCGAGTGTCCCCGATGGACTGAGGAAGTATTTAGATGAATTCTGCATAAAGGGAAACACCTGAGCACCCATTCATCTGCGTGGAGTGGGGCTTCAAATCTCCCCACCACACAAGGTTGGGTTCCAGTATCCTGAGGGTGGGGTAGTTCCTCCAACTGACATCAGCGTCTTGGTTTTAATAGAATCCCTTTGCTTGTCTTCCCTGATGGTTTGCCTAGGCCAGTGTGTGGTTGAAAGTGGGATTTGGGATCTAAAACTAAGTATTAGCGTGTGCCTCTCCATGGGCAGTGGAGATGTTTAAACTACAACCCACAACTTGGGAATTACTGTGACCCCTGAGTAATGCGTGTGCTGTTTCCCCACGCCCAGCACACACAGGAAGAAGCGTTCTGGGGTTCTGAGTGTGGGGAGCTTCCTCCAACAGACAGCAGCACCTGGGTTTTAATAGAATCCCTTAGCTTGACTTCCCTAAGTGTTTTCCTAGGCCTAGCAGTAAGCGATGGTGGGGGATGGGCTCTAAAGCCAAGTATTAGCGAGTGCATCTCTGTGGGTAGTGGAGGGTTTTAAACTACTTCCCCAACCTTGGAACACCTGTGCCCCATAAAGATGCGTGGAATCTGTTTCCCCACCTCCAGCACACACACGGAGACGTGCTCAGGTATCCTGATTGTGGGGAGGCTCCTCCAAATGACAGCAGCGCCTGGGTTCTAATAGAATCCCTTAGCTTGTCTTCCCTGATGGCATGCCTAGGCTGGAGAGTGGGGGAAAGTGGGGGTTGGGCTCTAAATCAAGTATTAGCGAGAGCCTATCCATGGGATGTGGGTTTTTAACCTACAACCCACAACCATGGAATAAATGTGCCCCCTGAAAGATGCTTTGACTGTTTCCCTACATCCAGCACACACGCGAAGAAGTGTTCTGGTATTCTGAGTGTGGGCAGGTTCCTCAAACTGACAGCAGCACCTGGGTTCTATTAGTATCCCTTAGCTTCTGTTCCCTGAGTGTTCCTTTAGGCCAGGCCATGAGGGAAAGCTGGGGGTTGGGCTTGGAGGCCAAGAAGAAGTGAGTGCCCCCTGATCCACTGAGGAAGTACTTAGAGGACTTCTCCCTAAACGGAACACCTTTTCCTCCATTCATCTGGCTGGAGTGGGGCTGCACATCTCTCCCACACCTAAGAATGTGTTCTGGAATTCTGAGTGCAGGGAAGTTCCTCCAACTGACAGCAGCGCCTGGGTTCTAATTGAATCCCTTTGCTTGTCTTCCCTGATGGAAAGCCTAGGCGGGAGTGCGGGGGACAGTGTGGTTTGGGCTCCGAAACCAAGTATTTGCGATGACCTCTCTATGGTTTGTGGAGGTGTTTAAACTACATCCCTAACCTGGGAACACCTGTGCCCCCATAAAGATCCGTGGAGTCTGTTTCCACACCTCCAGCACACACACGAACACTTGCACAGTTATCCTGAGAGTGGGCAGCCTCCTCCAACTGAGAGCAGGGCCTTGGTTCTTATAAAATCGCTTAACTTGTGTACCCTGTTTGGTTGCCTGATATGGAGTGCTGGGGAAAGGGTGGGTTGGGCTCTAAATCCAAGTATTAGCGAGTGCTTCTCCATGGGATTTGGAGGTTATTAACCAAAACCCCACAACATGGGAATACCTGTGCTCCTTGAAGAAAGCGTGGACTCTGTATCCCCACCAGCAGAACACACATGAAGAAGTTTTCTGCTATCCTGAGTGTGGGCTGGCAATTTCAGGTGACAGAAGCGGCTGGGTTCTAATAGAATCCCTTAGCTTGTAATCCCTGAGTGTTTCCCTAGGACTGACTCTGAGAGAAACCTGGGGGTTGGGCTTGGAGGCCAAATAGTAGCGAGTGTCCCCGATGGACTGAGGAAGTATTTAGATGAATTCTCCATAAAGGGAAACACCTGAGCACCCATTCATCTGCGTGGAGTGGGGCTTCAAACCTCCCCACCACACAAGGTTGGGTTCCAGTATCCTGAGGGTGGGGTAGTTCCTCCAACTGACATCAGCGTCTTGGTTTTAATAGAATCCCTTTGCTTGTCTTCCCTGATGGTTTGCCTAGGCCAGTGTGTGGTTGAAAGTGGGATTTGGGATCTAAAACTAAGTATTAGCGTGTGCCTCTCCATGGGCAGTGGAGATGTTTAAACTACAACCCACAACTTGGGAATTACTGTGACACCTGAGTAATGCGTGTGCTGTTTCCCCACGCCCAGCACACACAGGAAGAAGTGTTCTGGGGTTCTGAGTGTGGGGAGGTTCCTCCAACAGACAGCAGCACCTGGGTTTTAATAGAATCCCTTAGCTTGACTTCCCTAAGTGTTTTCCTAGGCCTAGCAGTAAGCGATGGTGGGGGATGGGCTCAAAAGCCAAGTATTAGCGAGTGCATCTCTGTGGGTAGTGGAGGGTTTTAAACTACTTCCCCAACCTTGGAACACCTGTGCCCCATAAAGATGCGTGGAATCTGTTTCCCCACCTCCAGCACACACACGGAGACGTGCTCAGGTATCCTGATTGTGGGGAGGCTCCTCCAAATGACAGCAGCGCCTGGGTTCTAATAGAATCCCTTAGCTTGTCTTCCCTGATGGCATGCCTAGGCTGGAGAGTGGGGGAAAGTGGGGGTTGGGCTCTAAATCAAGTATTAGCGAGAGCCTATCCATGGGATGTGGGTTTTTAACCTACAACCCACAACCATGGAATAAATGTGCCCCCTGAAAGATGCTTTGACTGTTTCCCTACATCCAGCACACACGCGAAGAAGTGTTCTGGTATTCTGAGTGTGGGCAGGTTCCTCAAACTGACAGCAGCACCTGGGTTCTATTAGTATCCCTTAGCTTCTGTTCCCTGAGTGTTCCTTTAGGCCAGGCCATGAGGGAAAGCTGGGGGTTGGGCTTGGAGGCCAAGAAGCAGTGAGTGCCCCCTGATCCACTGAGGAAGTACTTAGAGGACTTCTCCCTAAACGGAACACCTTTTCCTCCATACATCTGGGTGGAGTGGGGCTGCACATCTCTCCCACACCTAAGAATGTGTTCTGGAATTCTGAGTGCAGGGAAGTTCCTCCAACTGACAGCAGCGCCTGGGTTCTAATTGAATCCCTTTGCTTGTCTTCCCTGATGGAAAGCCTAGGCGGGAGTGCGGGGGACAGTGTGGTTTGGGCTCCGAAACCAAGTATTTGCGATGACCTCTCTATGGTTTGTGGAGGTGTTTAAACTACATCCCTAACCTGGGAACACCTGTGCCCCCATAAAGATCCGTGGAGTCTGTTTCCACACCTCCAGCACACACACGAACACTTGCACAGTTATCCTGAGAGTGGGCAGCCTCCTCCAACTGAGAGCAGGGCCTTGGTTCTTATAAAATCGCTTAACTTGTGTACCCTGTTTGGTTGCCTGATACGGAGTGCTGGGGAAAGGGTGGGTTGGGCTCTAAATCCAAGTATTAGCGAGTGCTTCTCCATGGGATTTGGAGGTTATGAACCAAAACCCCACAACATGGGAATACCTGTGCTCCTTGAAGAAAGCGTGGACTCTGTATCCCCACCACCAGAACACACATGAAGAAGTTTTCTGCTATCCTGAGTGTGGGCTGGCAATTTCAGGTGACAGAAGCGGCTGGGTTCTAATAGAATCCCTTAGCTTGTAATCCCTGAGTGTTTCCCTAGGACTGACTCTGAGAGAAACCTGGGGGTTGGGCTTGGAGGCCAAATAGTAGCGAGTGTCCCTGATGGACTGAGGAAATATTTAGATGAATTCTCCATAAAGGGAAACACCTGAGCACCCATTCATCTGCGTGGAGTGGGGCTTCAAACCTCCCCACCACACAAGGTTGGGTTCCAGTATCCTGAGGGTGGGGTAGTTCCTCCAACTGACATCAGCGTCTTGGTTTTAATAGAATCCCTTTGCTTGTCTTCCCTGATGGTTTGCCTAGGCCAGTGTGTGGTTGAAAGTGGGATTTGGGATCTAAAACTAAGTATTAGCGTGTGCCTCTCCATGGGCAGTGGAGATGTTTAAACTACAACCCACAACTTGGGAATTACTGTGACCCCTGAGTAATGCGTGTGGTGTTTCCCCACGCCCAGCACACACAGGAAGAAGTGTTCTGGGGTTCTGAGTGTGGGGAGGTTCCTCCAACAGACAGCAGCACCTGGGTTTTAATAGAATCCCTTAGCTTGACTTCCCTAAGTCTTTTCCTAGGCCTAGCAGTAAGCGATGGTGGGGGATGGGCTCTAAAGCCAAGTATTAGCGAGTGCATCTCTGTGGGTAGTGGAGGGTTTTAAACTACTTCCCCAACCTTGGAACACCTGTGCCCCATAAAGATGCGTGGAATCTGTTTCCCCACCTCCAGCACACACACGGAGACGTGCTCAGGTATCCTGATTGTGGGGAGGATCCTCCAAATGACAGCAGCGCCTGGGTTCTAATACAATCCCTCAGCTTGTCTTCCCTGATGGCATGCCTAGGCTGGAGAGTGGGGGAAAGTGGGGGTTGGGCTCTAAATCAAGTATTAGCGAGAGCCTATCCATGGGATGTGGGTTTTTAACCTACAACCCACAACCATGGAATAAATGTGCCCCCTGAAAGATGCTTTGACTTTTTCCCTACATCCAGCACACACGCGAAGAAGTGTTCTGGTATTCTGAGTGTGGGCAGGTTCCTCAAACTGACAGCAGCACCTGGGTTCTATTAGTATCCCTTAGCTTCTGTTCCCTGAGTGTTCCTTTAGGCCAGGCCATGAGGGAAAGCTGGGGGTTGGGCTTGGAGGCCAAGAAGCAGTGAGTGCCCCCTGATCCACTGAGGAAGTACTTAGAGGACTTCTCCCTAAACGGAACACCTTTTCCTCCATTCATCTGGGTGGAGTGGGGCTGCACATCTCTCCCACACCTAAGAATGTGTTCTGGAATTCTGAGTGCAGGGAAGTTCCTCCAACTGACAGCAGCGCCTGGGTTCTAATTGAATCCCTTTGCTTTTCTTCCCTGATGGAAAGCCTAGGCGGGAGTGCGGGGGACAGTGTGGTTTGGGCTCCGAAACCAAGTATTTGCGATGACCTCTCTATGGTTTGTGGAGGTGTTTAAACTACATCCCTAACCTGGGAACACCTGTGCCCCCATAAAGATCCGTGGAGTCTGTTTCCACACCTCCAGCACACACACGAACACTTGCACAGTTATCCTGAGAGTGGGCAGCCTCCTCCAACTGAGAGCAGGGCCTTGGTTCTTATAAAATCGCTTAACTTGTGTACCCTGTTTGGTTGCCTGATACGGAGTGCTGGGGAAAGGGTGGGTTGGGCTCTAAATCCAAGTATTAGCGAGTGCTTCTCCATGGGATTTGGAGGTTATTAACCAAAACCCCACAACATGGGAATACCTGTGCTCCTTGAAGAAAGCGTGGACTCTGTATCCCCACCACCAGAACACACATGAAGAAGTTTTCTGCTATCCTGAGTGTGGGCTGGCAATTTCAGGTGACAGAAGCGGCTGGGTTCTAATAGAATCCCTTTGCTTGTAATCCCTGAGTGTTTCCCTAGGACTGACTCTGAGAGAAACCTGGGGGTTGGGCTTGGAGGCCAAATAGTAGCGAGTGTCCCCGAAGGACTGAGGAAGTATTTAGATGAATTCTCCATAAAGGGAAACACCTGAGCACCCATTCATCTGCGTGGAGTGGGGCTTCAAACCTCCCCACCACACAAGGTTGGGTTCCAGTATCCTGAGGGTGGGGTAGTTCCTCCAACTGACATCAGCGTCTTGGTTTTAATAGAATCCCTTTGCTTGTCTTCCCTGATGGTTTGCCTAGGCCAGTGTGTGGTTGAAAGTGGGATTTGGGATCTAAAACTAAGTATTAGCGTGTGCCTCTCCATGGGCAGTGGAGATGTTTAAACTACAACCCACAACTTGGGAATTACTGTGACCCCTGAGTAATGCGTGTGCTGTTTCCCCACGCCCAGCACACACAGGAAGAAGTGTTCTGGGGTTCTGAGTGTGGGGAGCTTCCTCCAACAGACAGCAGCACCTGGGTTTTAATAGAATCCCTTAGCTTGACTTCCCTAAGTCTTTTCCTAGGCCTAGCAGTAAGCGATGGTGGGGGATGGGCTCTAAAGCCAAGTATTAGCGAGTGCATCTCTGTGGGTTGTGGAGGGTTTTAAACTACTTCCCCAAACTTGGAACACCTGTGCCCCATAAAGATGCGTGGAATCTGTTTCCCCACCTCCAGCACACACACGGAGACGTGCTCAGGTATCCTGATTGTGGGGAGGCTCCTCCAAATGACAGCAGCGCCTGGGTTCTAATAGAATCCCTTAGCTTGTCTTCCCTGATGGCATGCCTAGGCTGGAGAGTGGGGGAAAGTGGGGTTTGGGCTCTAAATCAAGTATTAGCGAGAGCCTATCCATGGGATGTGGGTTTTTAACCTACAACCCACAACCATGGAATAAATGTGCCCCCTGAAAGATGCTTTGACTGTTTCCCTACATCCAGCACACACGCGAAGAAGTGTTCTGGTATTCTGAGTGTGGGCAGGTTCCTCAAACTGACAGCAGCACCTGGGTTCTATTAGTATCCCTTAGCTTCTGTTCCCTGAGTGTTCCTTTAGGCCAGGCCATGAGGGAAAGCTGGGGGTTGGGCTTGGAGGCCAAGAAGCAGTGAGTGCCCCCTGATCCACTGAGGAAGTACTTAGAGGACTTCTCCCTAAACGGAACACCTTTTCCTCCATTCATCTGGGTGGAGTGGGGCTGCACATCTCTCCCACACCTAAGAATGTGTTCTGGAATTCTGAGTGCAGGGAAGTTCCTCCAACTGACAGCAGCGCCTGGGTTCTAATTGAATCCCTTTGCTTGTCTTCCCTGATGGAAAGCCTAGGCGGGAGTGCGGGGGACAGTGTGGTTTGGGCTCCGAAACCAAGTATTTGCGATGACCTCTCTATGGTTTGTGGAGGTGTTTAAACTACATCCCTAACCTGGGAACACCTGTGCCCCCATAAAGATCCGTGGAGTCTGTTTCCACACCTCCAGCACACACACGAACACTTGCACAGTTATCCTGAGAGTGGGCAGCCTCCTCCAACTGAGAGCAGGGCCTTGGTTCTTATAAAATCGCTTAACTTGTGTACCCTGTTTGGTTGCCTGATACGGAGTGCTGGGGAAAGGGTGGGTTGGGCTCTAAATCCAAGTATTAGCGAGTGCTTCTCCATGGGATTTGGAGGTTATTAACCAAAACCCCACAACATGGGAATACCTGTGCTCCTTGAAGAAAGCGTGGACTCTGTATCCCCACCAGCAGAACACACATGAAGAAGTTTTCTGCTATCCTGAGTGTGGGCTGGCAATTTCAGGTGACAGAAGCGGCTGGGTTCTAATAGAATCCCTTAGCTTGTAATCCCTGAGTGTTTCCCTAGGACTGACTCTGAGAGAAACCTGGGGGTTGGGCTTGGAGGCCAAATAGTAGCGAGTTTCCCCGATGGACTGAGGAAGTATTTAGATGAATTCTCCATAAAGGGAAACACCTGAGCACCCATTCATCTGCGTGGAGTGGGGCTTCAAACCTCCCCACCACACAAGGTTGGGTTCCAGTATCCTGAGGGTGGGGTAGTTCCTCCAACTGACATCAGCGTCTTGGTTTTAATAGAATCCCTTTGCTTGTCTTCCCTGATGGTTTGCCTAGGCCAGTGTGTGGTTGAAAGTGGGATTTGGGATCTAAAACTAAGTATTAGCGTGTGCCTCTCCATGGGCAGTGGAGATGTTTAAACTACAACCCACAACTTGGGAATTACTGTGACCCCTGAGTAATGCGTGTGGTGTTTCCCCACGCCCAGCACACACAGGAAGAAGTGTTCTGGGGTTCTGAGTGTGGGGAGGTTCCTCCAACAGACAGCAGCACCTGGGTTTTAATAGAATCCCTTAGCTTGACTTCCCTAAGTCTTTTCCTAGGCCTAGCAGTAAGCGATGGTGGGGGATGGGCTCTAAAGCCAAGTATTAGCGAGTGCATCTCTGTGGGTAGTGGAGGGTTTTAAACTACTTCCCCAACCTTGGAACACCTGTGCCCCATAAAGATGCGTGGAATCTGTTTCCCCACCTCCAGCACACACACGGAGACGTGCTCAGGTATCCTGATTGTGGGGAGGCTCCTCCAAATGACAGCAGCGCCTGGGTTCTAATAGAATCCCTTAGCTTGTCTTCCCTGATGGCATGCCTAGGCTGGAGAGTGGGGGAAAGTGGGGGTTGGGCTCTAAATCAAGTATTAGCGAGAGCCTATCCATGGGATGTGGGTTTTTAACCTACAACCCACAACCATGGAATAAATGTGCCCCCTGAAAGATGCTTTGACTGTTTCCCTACATCCAGCACACACGCGAAGAAGTGTTCTGGTATTCTGAGTGTGGGCAGGTTCCTCAAACTGACAGCAGCACCTGGGTTCTATTAGTATCCCTTAGCTTCTGTTCCCTGAGTGTTCCTTTAGGCCAGGCCATGAGGGAAAGCTGGGGGTTGGGCTTGGAGGCCAAGAAGCAGTGAGTGCCCCCTGATCCACTGAGGAAGTACTTAGAGGACTTCTCCCTAAACGGAACACCTTTTCCTCCATTCATCTGGCTGGAGTGGGGCTGCACATCTCTCCCACACCTAAGAATGTGTTCTGGAATTCTGAGTGCAGGGAAGTTCCTCCAACTGACAGCAGCGCCTGGGTTCTAATTGAATCCCTTTGCTTGTCTTCCCTGATGGAAAGCCTAGGCGGGAGTGCGGGGGAGAGTGTGGTTTGGGCTCCGAAACCAAGTATTTGCGATGACCTCTCTATGGTTTGTGGAGGTGTTTAAACTACATCCCTAACCTGGGAACACCTGTGCCCCCATAAAGATCCGTGGAGTCTGTTTCCACACCTCCAGCACACACACGAACACTTGCACAGTTATCCTGAGAGTGGGCAGCCTCCTCCAACTGAGAGCAGGACCTTGGTTCTTATAAATTCGCTTAACTTGTGTACCCTGTTTGGTTGCCTGATACGGAGTGCTGGGGAAAGGGTGGGTTGGGCTCTAAATCCAAGTATTAGCGAGTGCTTCTCCATGGGATTTGGAGGTTATTAACCAAAACCCCACAACATGGGAATACCTGTGCTCCTTGAAGAAAGCGTGGACTCTGTATCCCCACCACCAGAACACACATGAAGAAGTTTTCTGCTATCCTGATTGTGGGCTGGCAATTTCAGGTGACAGAAGCGGCTGGGTTCTAATAGAATCCCTTAGCTTGTAATCCCTGAGTGTTTCCCTAGGACTGACTCTGAGAGAAACCTGGGGGTTGGGCTTGGAGGCCAAATAGTAGCGAGTGTCCCCGATGGACTGAGGAAGTATTTAGATGAATTCTCCATAAAGGGAAACACCTGAGCACCCATTCATCTGCGTGGAGTGGGGCTTCAAAACTCCCCACCACACAAGGTTGGGTTCCAGTGTCCTGAGGGTGGGGTAGTTCCTCCAACTGACATCAGCGTCTTGGTTTTAATAGAATCCCTTTGCTTGTCTTCCCTGATGGTTTGCCTAGGCCAGTGTGTGGTTGAAAGTGGGATTTGGGATCTAAAACTAAGTATTAGCGTGTGCCTCTCCATGGGCAGTGGAGATGTTTAAACTACAACCCACAACTTGGGAATTACTGTGACCCCTGAGTAATGCGTGTGCTGTTTCCCCACGCCCAGCACACACAGGAAGAAGTGTTCTGGGGTTCTGAGTGTGGGGAGCTTCCTCCAACAGACAGCAGCACCTGGGTTTTAATAGAATCCCTTAGCTTGACTTCCCTAAGTCTTTTCCTAGGCCTAGCAGTAAGCGATGGTGGGGGATGGGCTCTAAAGCCAAGTATTAGCGAGTGCATCTCTGTGGGTTGTGGAGGGTTTTAAACTACTTCCCCAAACTTGGAACACCTGTGCCCCATAAAGATGCGTGGAATCTGTTTCCCCACCTCCAGCACACACACGGAGACGTGCTCAGGTATCCTGATTGTGGGGAGGCTCCTCCAAATGACAGCAGCGCCTGGGTTCTAATAGAATCCCTTAGCTTGTCTTCCCTGATGGCATGCCTAGGCTGGAGAGTGGGGGAAAGTGGGGTTTGGGCTCTAAATCAAGTATTAGCGAGAGCCTATCCATGGGATGTGGGTTTTTAACCTACAACCCACAACCATGGAATAAATGTGCCCCCTGAAAGATGCTTTGACTGTTTCCCTACATCCAGCACACACGCGAAGAAGTGTTCTGGTATTCTGAGTGTGGGCAGGTTCCTCAAACTGACAGCAGCACCTGGGTTCTATTAGTATCCCTTAGCTTCTGTTCCCTGAGTGTTCCTTTAGGCCAGGCCATGAGGGAAAGCTGGGGGTTGGGCTTGGAGGCCAAGAAGCAGTGAGTGCCCCCTGATCCACTGAGGAAGTACTTAGAGGACTTCTCCCTAAACGGAACACCTTTTCCTCCATTCATCTGGGTGGAGTGGGGCTGCACATCTCTCCCACACCTAAGAATGTGTTCTGGAATTCTGAGTGCAGGGAAGTTCCTCCAACTGACAGCAGCGCCTGGGTTCTAATTGAATCCCTTTGCTTGTCTTCCCTGATGGAAAGCCTAGGCGGGAGTGCGGGGGACAGTGTGGTTTGGGCTCCGAAACCAAGTATTTGCGATGACCTCTCTATGGTTTGTGGAGGTGTTTAAACTACATCCCTAACCTGGGAACACCTGTGCCCCCATAAAGATCCGTGGAGTCTGTTTCCACACCTCCAGCACACACACGAACACTTGCACAGTTATCCTGAGAGTGGGCAGCCTCCTCCAACTGAGAGCAGGGCCTTGGTTCTTATAAAATCGCTTAACTTGTGTACCCTGTTTGGTTGCCTGATACGGAGTGCTGGGGAAAGGGTGGGTTGGGCTCTAAATCCAAGTATTAGCGAGTGCTTCTCCATGGGATTTGGAGGTTATTAACCAAAACCCCACAACATGGGAATACCTGTGCTCCTTGAAGAAAGCGTGGACTCTGTATCCCCACCAGCAGAACACACATGAAGAAGTTTTCTGCTATCCTGAGTGTGGGCTGGCAATTTCAGGTGACAGAAGCGGCTGGGTTCTAATAGAATCCCTTAGCTTGTAATCCCTGAGTGTTTCCCTAGGACTGACTCTGAGAGAAACCTGGGGGTTGGGCTTGGAGGCCAAATAGTAGCGAGTTTCCCCGATGGACTGAGGAAGTATTTAGATGAATTCTCCATAAAGGGAAACACCTGAGCACCCATTCATCTGCGTGGAGTGGGGCTTCAAACCTCCCCACCACACAAGGTTGGGTTCCAGTATCCTGAGGGTGGGGTAGTTCCTCCAACTGACATCAGCGTCTTGGTTTTAATAGAATCCCTTTGCTTGTCTTCCCTGATGGTTTGCCTAGGCCAGTGTGTGGTTGAAAGTGGGATTTGGGATCTAAAACTAAGTATTAGCGTGTGCCTCTCCATGGGCAGTGGAGATGTTTAAACTACAACCCACAACTTGGGAATTACTGTGACCCCTGAGTAATGCGTGTGGTGTTTCCCCACGCCCAGCACACACAGGAAGAAGTGTTCTGGGGTTCTGAGTGTGGGGAGGTTCCTCCAACAGACAGCAGCACCTGGGTTTTAATAGAATCCCTTAGCTTGACTTCCCTAAGTCTTTTCCTAGGCCTAGCAGTAAGCGATGGTGGGGGATGGGCTCTAAAGCCAAGTATTAGCGAGTGCATCTCTGTGGGTAGTGGAGGGTTTTAAACTACTTCCCCAACCTTGGAACACCTGTGCCCCATAAAGATGCGTGGAATCTGTTTCCCCACCTCCAGCACACACACGGAGACGTGCTCAGGTATCCTGATTGTGGGGAGGCTCCTCCAAATGACAGCAGCGCCTGGGTTCTAATAGAATCCCTTAGCTTGTCTTCCCTGATGGCATGCCTAGGCTGGAGAGTGGGGGAAAGTGGGGGTTGGGCTCTAAATCAAGTATTAGCGAGAGCCTATCCATGGGATGTGGGTTTTTAACCTACAACCCACAACCATGGAATAAATGTGCCCCCTGAAAGATGCTTTGACTGTTTCCCTACATCCAGCACACACGCGAAGAAGTGTTCTGGTATTCTGAGTGTGGGCAGGTTCCTCAAACTGACAGCAGCACCTGGGTTCTATTAGTATCCCTTAGCTTCTGTTCCCTGAGTGTTCCTTTAGGCCAGGCCATGAGGGAAAGCTGGGGGTTGGGCTTGGAGGCCAAGAAGCAGTGAGTGCCCCCTGATCCACTGAGGAAGTACTTAGAGGACTTCTCCCTAAACGGAACACCTTTTCCTCCATTCATCTGGCTGGAGTGGGGCTGCACATCTCTCCCACACCTAAGAATGTGTTCTGGAATTCTGAGTGCAGGGAAGTTCCTCCAACTGACAGCAGCGCCTGGGTTCTAATTGAATCCCTTTGCTTGTCTTCCCTGATGGAAAGCCTAGGCGGGAGTGCGGGGGAGAGTGTGGTTTGGGCTCCGAAACCAAGTATTTGCGATGACCTCTCTATGGTTTGTGGAGGTGTTTAAACTACATCCCTAACCTGGGAACACCTGTGCCCCCATAAAGATCCGTGGAGTCTGTTTCCACACCTCCAGCACACACACGAACACTTGCACAGTTATCCTGAGAGTGGGCAGCCTCCTCCAACTGAGAGCAGGACCTTGGTTCTTATAAATTCGCTTAACTTGTGTACCCTGTTTGGTTGCCTGATACGGAGTGCTGGGGAAAGGGTGGGTTGGGCTCTAAATCCAAGTATTAGCGAGTGCTTCTCCATGGGATTTGGAGGTTATTAACCAAAACCCCACAACATGGGAATACCTGTGCTCCTTGAAGAAAGCGTGGACTCTGTATCCCCACCACCAGAACACACATGAAGAAGTTTTCTGCTATCCTGATTGTGGGCTGGCAATTTCAGGTGACAGAAGCGGCTGGGTTCTAATAGAATCCCTTAGCTTGTAATCCCTGAGTGTTTCCCTAGGACTGACTCTGAGAGAAACCTGGGGGTTGGGCTTGGAGGCCAAATAGTAGCGAGTGTCCCCGATGGACTGAGGAAGTATTTAGATGAATTCTCCATAAAGGGAAACACCTGAGCACCCATTCATCTGCGTGGAGTGGGGCTTCAAAACTCCCCACCACACAAGGTTGGGTTCCAGTGTCCTGAGGGTGGGGTAGTTCCTCCAACTGACATCAGCGTCTTGGTTTTAATAGAATCCCTTTGCTTGTCTTCCCTGATGGTTTGCCTAGGCCAGTGTGTGGTTGAAAGTGGGATTTGGGATCTAAAACTAAGTATTAGCGTGTGCCTCTCCATGGGCAGTGGAGATGTTTAAACTACAACCCACAACTTGGGAATTACTGTGACCCCTGAGTAATGCGTGTGCTGTTTCCCCACGCCCAGCACACACAGGAAGAAGTGTTCTGGGGTTCTGAGTGTGGGGAGCTTCCTCCAAAAGACAGCAGCACCTGGGTTTTAATAGAATCCCTTAGCTTGACTTCCCTAAGTCTTTTCCTAGGCCTAGCAGTAAGCGATGGTGGGGGATGGGCTCTAAAGCCAAGTATTAGCGAGTGCATCTCTGTGGGTTGTGGAGAGTTTTAAACTACTTCCCCAAACTTGGAACACCTGTGCCCCATAAAGATGCGTGGAATCTGTTTCCCCACCTCCAGCACACACACGGAGACGTGCTCAGGTATCCTGATTGTGGGGAGGCTCCTCCAAATGACAGCAGCGCCTGGGTTCTAATAGAATCCCTTAGCTTGTCTTCCCTGATGGCATGCCTAGGCTGGAGAGTGGGGGAAAGTGGGGGTTGGGCTCTAAATCAAGTATTAGCGAGAGCCTATCCATGGGATATGGGTTTATAACCTACAACCCACAACCATGGAATAAATGTGCCCCCTGAAGATGCTTTGACTGTTTCCCTACATCCAGCACACACGCGAAGAATTGTTCTGGTATTCTGAGTGTGGGCAGGTTCCTCAAACTGACAGCAGCACCTGGGTTCTATTAGTATCCCTTAGCTTCTGTTCCCTGAGTGTTCCTTTAGGCCAGGCCATGAGGGAAAGCTGGGGGTTGGGCTTGGAGGCCAAGAAGCAGTGAGTGCCCCCTGATCCACTGAGGAAGTACTTAGAGGACTTCTCCCTAAACGGAACACCTTTTCCTCCATTCATCTGGGTGGAGTGGGGCTGCACATCTCTCCCACACCTAAGAATGTGTTCTGGAATTCTGAGTGCAGGGAAGTTCCTCCAACTGACAGCAGCGCCTGGGTTCTAATTGAATCCCTTTGCTTGTCTTCCCTGATGGAAAGCCTAGGCGGGAGTGCGGGGGACAGTGTGGTTTGGGCTCCGAAACCAAGTATTTGCGATGACCTCTCTATGGTTTGTGGAGGTGTTTAAACTACATCCCTAACCTG
This sequence comes from Vicugna pacos, assembly GCF_048564905.1. Taxonomy (NCBI): domain Eukaryota; kingdom Metazoa; phylum Chordata; class Mammalia; order Artiodactyla; family Camelidae; genus Vicugna; species Vicugna pacos. Next base: position 51,436,270 of record NW_027328740.1, read on the forward strand.
GGAACACCTGTGCCCCCATAAAGATCCGTGGAGTCTGTTTCCACACCTCCAGCACACACACGAACACTTGCACAGTTATCCTGAGGGTGGGCAGCCTCCTCCAACTGAGAGCAGGGCCTTGGTTCTTATAAAATCGATTAACTTGTGTACCCTGTTTGGCTGCCTGATACGGAGTGCTGGGGAAAGGGTGGGTTGGGCTCTAAATCCAAGGATTAGCGGGTGCTTCTCCATGGGATTTGGATTTTATTAACCAAAACCCCACAACATGGGAATACCTGTGCTCCTTGAAGAAAGCGTGGACTCTGTATCCCCACCAACAGAACACACATGAAGAAGTTTTCTGCTATCCTGAATGTGGCCTGGCAATTTCACGTGACAGAAGTGGCTGGGTTCTAATAGAATCCCTAAGCTTGTAATCCCTGAGTGTTTCCCTAGGACTGACTCTGAGAGAAACCTGGGGGTTGGGCTTGGAGGCCAAATAGTAGCGAGTGTCCCCGATGGACTGAGGAAGTATTTAGATGAATTCTCCATAAAGGGAAACACCTGAGCACCCATTCATCTGCGTGGAGTGGGGCTTCAAACCTCCCCACCACACAAGGTTGGGTTCCAGTATCCTGAGGGTGGGGTAGTTCCTCCAACTGACATCAGCGTCTTGGTTTTAATAGAATCCCTTTGCTTGTCTTCCCTGATGGTTTGCCTAGGCCAGTGTGTGGTTGAAAGTGGGATTTGGGATCTAAAGCTAAGTATTAGCGTGTGCCTCTCCATGGGCAGTGGAGATGTTTAAACTACAACCCACAACTTGGGAATTACTGTGACCCCTGAGTAATGCGTGTGGTGTTTCCCCACGCCCAGCACACACAGGAAGAAGTGTTCTGGGGTTCTGAGTGTGGGGAGGTTCCTCCAACAGACAGCAGCACCTGGGTTTTAATAGAATCCCTTAGCTTGACTTCCCTAAGTGTTTTCCTAGGCCTAGCAGTAAGCGATGGTGGGGGATGGGCTCAAAAGCCAAGTATTAGCGAGTGCATCTCTGTGGGTAGTGGAGGGTTTTAAACTACTTCCCCAACCTTGGAACACCTGTGCCCCATAAAGATGCGTGGAATCTGTTTCCCCACCTCCAGCACACACACGGAGACGTGCTCAGGTATCCTGATTGTGGGGAGGCTCCTCCAAATGACAGCAGCGCCTGGGTTCTAATAGAATCCCTTAGCTTGTCTTCCCTGATGGCATGCCTAGGCTGGAGAGTGGGGGAAAGTGGGGGTTGGGCTCTAAATCAAGTATTAGCGAGAGCCTATCCATGGGATGTGGGTTTTTAACCTACAACCCACAACCATGGAATAAATGTGCCCCCTGAAAGATGCTTTGACTTTTTCCCTACATCCAGCACACACGCGAAGAAGTGTTCTGGTATTCTGAGTGTGGGCAGGTTCCTCAAACTGACAGCAGCACCTGGGTTCTATTAGTATCCCTTAGCTTCTGTTCCCTGAGTGTTCCTTTAGGCCAGGCCATGAGGGAAAGCTGGGGGTTGGGCTTGGAGGCCAAGAAGCAGTGAGTGCCCCCTGATCCACTGAGGAAGTACTTAGAGGACTTCTCCCTAAACGGAACACCTTTTCCTCCATACATCTGGGTGGAGTGGGGCTGCACATCTCTCCCACACCTAAGAATGTGTTCTGGAATTCTGAGTGCAGGGAAGTTCCTCCAACTGACAGCAGCGCCTGGGTTCTAATTGAATCCCTTTGCTTGTCTTCCCTGATGGAAAGCCTAGGCGGGAGTGCGGGGGACAGTGTGGTTTGGGCTCCGAAACCAAGTATTTGCGATGACCTCTCTATGGTTTGTGGAGGTGTTTAAACTACATCCCTAACCTGGGAACACCTGTGCCCCCATAAAGATCCGTGGAGTCTGTTTCCACACCTCCAGCACACACACGAACACTTGCACAGTTATCCTGAGAGTGGGCAGCCTCCTCCAACTGAGAGCAGGGCCTTGGTTCTTATAAAATCGCTTAACTTGTGTACCCTGTTTGGTTGCCTGATACGGAGTGCTGGGGAAAGGGTGGGTTGGGCTCTAAATCCAAGTATTAGCGAGTGCTTCTCCATGGGATTTGGAGGTTATGAACCAAAACCCCACAACATGGGAATACCTGTGCTCCTTGAAGAAAGCGTGGACTCTGTATCCCCACCACCAGAACACACATGAAGAAGTTTTCTGCTATCCTGAGTGTGGGCTGGCAATTTCAGGTGACAGAAGCGGCTGGGTTCTAATAGAATCCCTTAGCTTGTAATCCCTGAGTGTTTCCCTAGGACTGACTCTGAGAGAAACCTGGGGGTTGGGCTTGGAGGCCAAATAGTAGCGAGTGTCCCTGATGGACTGAGGAAATATTTAGATGAATTCTCCATAAAGGGAAACACCTGAGCACCCATTCATCTGCGTGGAGTGGGGCTTCAAACCTCCCCACCACACAAGGTTGGGTTCCAGTATCCTGAGGGTGGGGTAGTTCCTCCAACTGACATCAGCGTCTTGGTTTTAATAGAATCCCTTTGCTTGTCTTCCCTGATGGTTTGCCTAGGCCAGTGTGTGGTTGAAAGTGGGATTTGGGATCTAAAACTAAGTATTAGCGTGTGCCTCTCCATGGGCAGTGGAGATGTTTAAACTACAACCCACAACTTGGGAATTACTGTGACCCCTGAGTAATGCGTGTGGTGTTTCCCCACGCCCAGCACACACAGGAAGAAGTGTTCTGGGGTTCTGAGTGTGGGGAGGTTCCTCCAACAGACAGCAGCACCTGGGTTTTAATAGAATCCCTTAGCTTGACTTCCCTAAGTCTTTTCCTAGGCCTAGCAGTAAGCGATGGTGGGGGATGGGCTCTAAAGGCAAGTATTAGCGAGTGCATCTCTGTGGGTAGTGGAGGGTTTTAAACTACTTCCCCAACCTTGGAACACCTGTGCCCCATAAAGATGCGTGGAATCTGTTTCCCCACCTCCAGCACACACACGGAGACATGCTCAGGTATCCTGATTGTGGGGAGGATCCTCCAAATGACAGCAGCGCCTGGGTTCTAATACAATCCCTCAGCTTGTCTTCCCTGATGGCATGCCTAGGCTGGAGAGTGGGGGAAAGTGGGGGTTGGGCTCTAAATCAAGTATTAGCGAGAGCCTATCCATGGGATGTGGGTTTTTAACCTACAACCCACAACCATGGAATAAATGTGCCCCCTGAAAGATGCTTTGACTTTTTCCCTACATCCAGCACACACGCGAAGAAGTGTTCTGGTATTCTGAGTGTGGGCAGGTTCCTCAAACTGACAGCAGCACCTGGGTTCTATTAGTATCCCTTAGCTTCTGTTCCCTGAGTGTTCCTTTAGGCCAGGCCATGAGGGAAAGCTGGGGGTTGGGCTTGGAGGCCAAGAAGCAGTGAGTGCCCCCTGATCCACTGAGGAAGTACTTAGAGGACTTCTCCCTAAACGGAACACCTTTTCCTCCATTCATCTGGGTGGAGTGGGGCTGCACATCTCTCCCACACCTAAGAATGTGTTCTGGAATTCTGAGTGCAGGGAAGTTCCTCCAACTGACAGCAGCGCCTGGGTTCTAATTGAATCCCTTTGCTTTTCTTCCCTGATGGAAAGCCTAGGCGGGAGTGCGGGGGACAGTGTGGTTTGGGCTCCGAAACCAAGTATTTGCGATGACCTCTCTATGGTTTGTGGAGGTGTTTAAACTACATCCCTAACCTGGGAACACCTGTGCCCCCATAAAGATCCGTGGAGTCTGTTTCCACACCTCCAGCACACACACGAACACTTGCACAGTTATCCTGAGAGTGGGCAGCCTCCTCCAACTGAGAGCAGGGCCTTGGTTCTTATAAAATCGCTTAACTTGTGTACCCTGTTTGGTTGCCTGATACGGAGTGCTGGGGAAAGGGTGGGTTGGGCTCTAAATCCAAGTATTAGCGAGTGCTTCTCCATGGGATTTGGAGGTTATTAACCAAAACCCCACAACATGGGAATACCTGTGCTCCTTGAAGAAAGCGTGGACTCTGTATCCCCACCACCAGAACACACATGAAGAAGTTTTCTGCTATCCTGAGTGTGGGCTGGCAATTTCAGGTGACAGAAGCGGCTGGGTTCTAATAGAATCCCTTTGCTTGTAATCCCTGAGTGTTTCCCTAGGACTGACTCTGAGAGAAACCTGGGGGTTGGGCTTGGAGGCCAAATAGTAGCGAGTGTCCCCGAAGGACTGAGGAAGTATTTAGATGAATTCTCCATAAAGGGAAACACCTGAGCACCCATTCATCTGCGTGGAGTGGGGCTTCAAACCTCCCCACCACACAAGGTTGGGTTCCAGTATCCTGAGGGTGGGGTAGTTCCTCCAACTGACATCAGCGTCTTGGTTTTAATAGAATCCCTTTGCTTGTCTTCCCTGATGGTTTGCCTAGGCCAGTGTGTGGTTGAAAGTGGGATTTGGGATCTAAAACTAAGTATTAGCGTGTGCCTCTCCATGGGCAGTGGAGATGTTTAAACTACAACCCACAACTTGGGAATTACTGTGACCCCTGAGTAATGCGTGTGCTGTTTCCCCACGCCCAGCACACACAGGAAGAAGTGTTCTGGGGTTCTGAGTGTGGGGAGGTTCCTCCAACAGACAGCAGCACCTGGGTTTTAATAGAATCCCTTAGCTTGACTTCCCTAAGTCTTTTCCTAGGCCTAGCAGTAAGCGATGGTGGGGGATGGGCTCTAAAGCCAAGTATTAGCGAGTGCATCTCTGTGGGTAGTGGAGGGTTTTAAACTACTTCCCCAACCTTGGAACACCTGTGCCCCATAAAGATGCGTGGAATCTGTTTCCCCACCTCCAGCACACACACGGAGACGTGCTCAGGTATCCTGATTGTGGGGAGGCTCCTCCAAATGACAGCAGCGCCTGGGTTCTAATAGAATCCCTTAGCTTGTCTTCCCTGATGGCATGCCTAGGCTGGAGAGTGGGGGAAAGTGGGGGTTGGGCTCTAAATCAAGTATTAGCGAGAGCCTATCCATGGGATGTGGGTTTTTAACCTACAACCCACAACCATGGAATAAATGTGCCCCCTGAAAGATGCTTTGACTGTTTCCCTACATCCAGCACACACGCGAAGAAGTGTTCTGGTATTCTGAGTGTGGGCAGGTTCCTCAAACTGACAGCAGCACCTGGGTTCTATTAGTATCCCTTAGCTTCTGTTCCCTGAGTGTTCCTTTAGGCCAGGCCATGAGGGAAAGCTGGGGGTTGGGCTTGGAGGCCAAGAAGCAGTGAGTGCCCCCTGATCCACTGAGGAAGTACTTAGAGGACTTCTCCCTAAACGGAACACCTTTTCCTCCATTCATCTGGCTGGAGTGGGGCTGCACATCTCTCCCACACCTAAGAATGTGTTCTGGAATTCTGAGTGCAGGGAAGTTCCTCCAACTGACAGCAGCGCCTGGGTTCTAATTGAATCCCTTTGCTTGTCTTCCCTGATGGAAAGCCTAGGCGGGAGTGCGGGGGACAGTGTGGTTTGGGCTCCGAAACCAAGTATTTGCGATGACCTCTCTATGGTTTGTGGAGGTGTTTAAACTACATCCCTAACCTGGGAACACCTGTGCCCCCATAAAGATCCGTGGAGTCTGTTTCCACACCTCCAGCACACACACGAACACTTGCACAGTTATCCTGAGAGTGGGCAGCCTCCTCCAACTGAGAGCAGGACCTTGGTTCTTATAAATTCGCTTAACTTGTGTACCCTGTTTGGTTGCCTGATACGGAGTGCTGGGGAAAGGGTGGGTTGGGCTCTAAATCCAAGTATTAGCGAGTGCTTCTCCATGGGATTTGGAGGTTATTAACCAAAACCCCACAACATGGGAATACCTGTGCTCCTTGAAGAAAGCGTGGACTCTGTATCCCCACCACCAGAACACACATGAAGAAGTTTTCTGCTATCCTGATTGTGGGCTGGCAATTTCAGGTGACAGAAGCGGCTGGGTTCTAATAGAATCCCTTAGCTTGTAATCCCTGAGTGTTTCCCTAGGACTGACTCTGAGAGAAACCTGGGGGTTGGGCTTGGAGGCCAAATAGTAGCGAGTGTCCCCGATGGACTGAGGAAGTATTTAGATGAATTCTCCATAAAGGGAAACACCTGAGCACCCATTCATCTGCGTGGAGTGGGGCTTCAAACCTCCCCACCACACAAGGTTGGGTTCCAGTGTCCTGAGGGTGGGGTAGTTCCTCCAACTGACATCAGCGTCTTGGTTTTAATAGAATCCCTTTGCTTGTCTTCCCTGATGGTTTGCCTAGGCCAGTGTGTGGTTGAAAGTGGGATTTGGGATCTAAAACTAAGTATTAGCGTGTGCCTCTCCATGGGCAGTGGAGATGTTTAAACTACAACCCACAACTTGGGAATTACTGTGACCCCTGAGTAATGCGTGTGGTGTTTCCCCACGCCCAGCACACACAGGAAGAAGTGTTCTGGGGTTCTGAGTGTGGGGAGGTTCCTCCAACAGACAGCAGCACCTGGGTTTTAATAGAATCCCTTAGCTTGACTTCCCTAAGTCTTTTCCTAGGCCTAGCAGTAAGCGATGGTGGGGGATGGGCTCTAAGCCAAGTATTAGCGAGTGCATCTCTGTGGGTAGTGGAGGGTTTTAAACTACTTCCCCAACCTAGGAACACCTGTGCCCCATAAAGATGCGTGGAATCTGTTTCCCCACCTCCAGCACACACACGGAGACGTGCTCAGGTATCCTGATTGTGGGGAGGCTCCTCCAAATGACAGCAGCGCCTGGGTTCTAATAGAATCCCTTAGCTTGTCTTCCCTGATGGCATGCCTAGGCTGGAGAGTGGGGGAAAGTGGGGGTTGGGCTCTAAATCAAGTATTAGCGAGAGCCTATCCATGGGATGTGGGTTTTTAACCTACAACCCACAACCATGGAATAAATGTGCCCCCTGAAAGATGCTTTGACTGTTTCCCTACATCCAGCACACACGCGAAGAAGTGTTCTGGTATTCTGAGTGTGGGCAGGTTCCTCAAACTGACAGCAGCACCTGGGTTCTATTAGTATCCCTTAGCTTCTGTTCCCTGAGTGTTCCTTTAGGCCAGGCCATGAGGGAAAGCTGGGGGTTGGGCTTGGAGGCCAAGAAGCAGTGAGTGCCCCCTGATCCACTGAGGAAGTACTTAGAGGACTTCTCCCTAAACGGAACACCTTTTCCTCCATTCATCTGGGTGGAGTGGGGCTGCACATCTCTTCCACACCTAAGAATGTGTTCTGGAATTCTGAGTGCAGGGAAGTTCCCCCAACTGACAGCAGCGCCTGGGTTCTAATTGAATCCCTTTGCTTGTCTTCCCTGATGGAAAGCCTAGGCGGGAGTGCGGGGGACAGTGTGGTTTGGGCTCCGAAACCAAGTATTTGCGATGACCTCTCTATGGTTTGTGGAGGTGTTTAAACTACATCCCTAACCTGGGAACACCTGTGCCCCCATAAAGATCCGTGGAGTCTGTTTCCACACCTCCAGCACACACACGAACACTTGCACAGTTATCCTGAGAGTGGGCAGCCTCCTCCAACTGAGAGCAGGGCCTTGGTTCTTATAAAATCGCTTAACTTGTGTACCCTGTTTGGTTGCCTGATACGGAGTGCTGGGGAAAGGGTGGGTTGGGCTCTAAATCCAAGTATTAGCGAGTGCTTCTCCATGGGATTTGGAGGTTATTAACCAAAACCCCACAACATGGGAATACCTGTGCTCCTTGAAGAAAGCGTGGACTCTGTATCCCCACCAGCAGAACACACATGAAGAAGTTTTCTGCTATCCTGAGTGTGGGCTGGCAATTTCAGGTGACAGAAGCGGCTGGGTTCTAATAGAATCCCTTAGCTTGTAATCCCTGAGTGTTTCCCTAGGACTGACTCTGAGAGAAACCTGGGGGTTGGGCTTGGAGGCCAAATAGTAGCGAGTTTCCCCGATGGACTGAGGAAGTATTTAGATGAATTCTCCATAAAGGGAAACACCTGAGCACCCATTCATCTGCGTGGAGTGGGGCTTCAAACCTCCCCACCACACAAGGTTGGGTTCCAGTATCCTGAGGGTGGGGTAGTTCCTCCAACTGACATCAGCGTCTTGGTTTTAATAGAATCCCTTTGCTTGTCTTCCCTGATGGTTTGCCTAGGCCAGTGTGTGGTTGAAAGTGGGATTTGGGATCTAAAACTAAGTATTAGCGTGTGCCTCTCCATGGGCAGTGGAGATGTTTAAACTACAACCCACAACTTGGGAATTACTGTGACCCCTGAGTAATGCGTGTGGTGTTTCCCCACGCCCAGCACACACAGGAAGAAGTGTTCTGGGGTTCTGAGTGTGGGGAGGTTCCTCCAACAGACAGCAGCACCTGGGTTTTAATAGAATCCCTTAGCTTGACTTCCCTAAGTCTTTTCCTAGGCCTAGCAGTAAGCGATGGTGGGGGATGGGCTCTAAAGCCAAGTATTAGCGAGTGCATCTCTGTGGGTAGTGGAGGGTTTTAAACTACTTCCCCAACCTTGGAACACCTGTGCCCCATAAAGATGCGTGGAATCTGTTTCCCCACCTCCAGCACACACACGGAGACGTGCTCAGGTATCCTGATTGTGGGGAGGCTCCTCCAAATGACAGCAGCGCCTGGGTTCTAATAGAATCCCTTAGCTTGTCTTCCCTGATGGCATGCCTAGGCTGGAGAGTGGGGGAAAGTGGGGGTTGGGCTCTAAATCAAGTATTAGCGAGAGCCTATCCATGGGATGTGGGTTTTTAACCTACAACCCACAACCATGGAATAAATGTGCCCCCTGAAAGATGCTTTGACTGTTTCCCTACATCCAGCACACACGCGAAGAAGTGTTCTGGTATTCTGAGTGTGGGCAGGTTCCTCAAACTGACAGCAGCACCTGGGTTCTATTAGTATCCCTTAGCTTCTGTTCCCTGAGTGTTCCTTTAGGCCAGGCCATGAGGGAAAGCTGGGGGTTGGGCTTGGAGGCCAAGAAGCAGTGAGTGCCCCCTGATCCACTGAGGAAGTACTTAGAGGACTTCTCCCTAAACGGAACACCTTTTCCTCCATTCATCTGGCTGGAGTGGGGCTGCACATCTCTCCCACACCTAAGAATGTGTTCTGGAATTCTGAGTGCAGGGAAGTTCCTCCAACTGACAGCAGCGCCTGGGTTCTAATTGAATCCCTTTGCTTGTCTTCCCTGATGGAAAGCCTAGGCGGGAGTGCGGGGGAGAGTGTGGTTTGGGCTCCGAAACCAAGTATTTGCGATGACCTCTCTATGGTTTGTGGAGGTGTTTAAACTACATCCCTAACCTGGGAACACCTGTGCCCCCATAAAGATCCGTGGAGTCTGTTTCCACACCTCCAGCACACACACGAACACTTGCACAGTTATCCTGAGAGTGGGCAGCCTCCTCCAAATGAGAGCAGGACCTTGGTTCTTATAAATTCGCTTAACTTGTGTACCCTGTTTGGTTGCCTGATACGGAGTGCTGGGGAAAGGGTGGGTTGGGCTCTAAATCCAAGTATTAGCGAGTGCTTCTCCATGGGATTTGGAGGTTATTAACCAAAACCCCACAACATGGGAATACCTGTGCTCCTTGAAGAAAGCGTGGACTCTGTATCCCCACCACCAGAACACACATGAAGAAGTTTTCTGCTATCCTGATTGTGGGCTGGCAATTTCAGGTGACAGAAGCGGCTGGGTTCTAATAGAATCCCTTAGCTTGTAATCCCTGAGTGTTTCCCTAGGACTGACTCTGAGAGAAACCTGGGGGTTGGGCTTGGAGGCCAAATAGTAGCGAGTGTCCCCGATGGACTGAGGAAGTATTTAGATGAATTCTCCATAAAGGGAAACACCTGAGCACCCATTCATCTGCGTGGAGTGGGGCTTCAAAACTCCCCACCACACAAGGTTGGGTTCCAGTGTCCTGAGGGTGGGGTAGTTCCTCCAACTGACATCAGCGTCTTGGTTTTAATAGAATCCCTTTGCTTGTCTTCCCTGATGGTTTGCCTAGGCCAGTGTGTGGTTGAAAGTGGGATTTGGGATCTAAAACTAAGTATTAGCGTGTGCCTCTCCATGGGCAGTGGAGATGTTTAAACTACAACCCACAACTTGGGAATTACTGTGACCCCTGAGTAATGCGTGTGGTGTTTCCCCACGCCCAGCACACACAGGAAGAAGTGTTCTGGGGTTCTGAGTGTGGGGAGGTTCCTCCAACAGACAGCAGCACCTGGGTTTTAATAGAATCCCTTAGCTTGACTTCCCTAAGTCTTTTCCTAGGCCTAGCAGTAAGCGATGGTGGGGGATGGGCTCTAAGCCAAGTATTAGCGAGTGCATCTCTGTGGGTAGTGGAGGGTTTTAAACTACTTCCCCAACCTAGGAACACCTGTGCCCCATAAAGATGCGTGGAATCTGTTTCCCCACCTCCAGCACACACACGGAGACGTGCTCAGGTATCCTGATTGTGGGGAGGCTCCTCCAAATGACAGCAGCGCCTGGGTTCTAATAGAATCCCTTAGCTTGTCTTCCCTGATGGCATGCCTAGGCTGGAGAGTGGGGGAAAGTGGGGGTTGGGCTCTAAATCAAGTATTAGCGAGAGCCTATCCATGGGATGTGGGTTTTTAACCTACAACCCACAACCATGGAATAAATGTGCCCCCTGAAAGATGCTTTGACTGTTTCCCTACATCCAGCACACACGCGAAGAAGTGTTCTGGTATTCTGAGTGTGGGCAGGTTCCTCAAACTGACAGCAGCACCTGGGTTCTATTAGTATCCCTTAGCTTCTGTTCCCTGAGTGTTCCTTTAGGCCAGGCCATGAGGGAAAGCTGGGGGTTGGGCTTGGAGGCCAAGAAGCAGTGAGTGCCCCCTGATCCACTGAGGAAGTACTTAGAGGACTTCTCCCTAAACGGAACACCTTTTCCTCCATTCATCTGGGTGGAGTGGGGCTGCACATCTCTTCCACACCTAAGAATGTGTTCTGGAATTCTGAGTGCAGGGAAGTTCCCCCAACTGACAGCAGCGCCTGGGTTCTAATTGAATCCCTTTGCTTGTCTTCCCTGATGGAAAGCCTAGGCGGGAGTGCGGGGGACAGTGTGGTTTGGGCTCCGAAACCAAGTATTTGCGATGACCTCTCTATGGTTTGTGGAGGTGTTTAAACTACATCCCTAACCTGGGAACACCTGTGCCCCCATAAAGATCCGTGGAGTCTGTTTCCACACCTCCAGCACACACACGAACACTTGCACAGTTATCCTGAGAGTGGGCAGCCTCCTCCAACTGAGAGCAGGGCCTTGGTTCTTATAAAATCGCTTAACTTGTGTACCCTGTTTGGTTGCCTGATACGGAGTGCTGGGGAAAGGGTGGGTTGGGCTCTAAATCCAAGTATTAGCGAGTGCTTCTCCATGGGATTTGGAGGTTATTAACCAAAACCCCACAACATGGGAATACCTGTGCTCCTTGAAGAAAGCGTGGACTCTGTATCCCCACCAGCAGAACACACATGAAGAAGTTTTCTGCTATCCTGAGTGTGGGCTGGCAATTTCAGGTGACAGAAGCGGCTGGGTTCTAATAGAATCCCTTAGCTTGTAATCCCTGAGTGTTTCCCTAGGACTGACTCTGAGAGAAACCTGGGGGTTGGGCTTGGAGGCCAAATAGTAGCGAGTTTCCCCGATGGACTGAGGAAGTATTTAGATGAATTCTCCATAAAGGGAAACACCTGAGCACCCATTCATCTGCGTGGAGTGGGGCTTCAAACCTCCCCACCACACAAGGTTGGGTTCCAGTATCCTGAGGGTGGGGTAGTTCCTCCAACTGACATCAGCGTCTTGGTTTTAATAGAATCCCTTTGCTTGTCTTCCCTGATGGTTTGCCTAGGCCAGTGTGTGGTTGAAAGTGGGATTTGGGATCTAAAACTAAGTATTAGCGTGTGCCTCTCCATGGGCAGTGGAGATGTTTAAACTACAACCCACAACTTGGGAATTACTGTGACCCCTGAGTAATGCGTGTGGTGTTTCCCCACGCCCAGCACACACAGGAAGAAGTGTTCTGGGGTTCTGAGTGTGGGGAGGTTCCTCCAACAGACAGCAGCACCTGGGTTTTAATAGAATCCCTTAGCTTGACTTCCCTAAGTCTTTTCCTAGGCCTAGCAGTAAGCGATGGTGGGGGATGGGCTCTAAAGCCAAGTATTAGCGAGTGCATCTCTGTGGGTAGTGGAGGGTTTTAAACTACTTCCCCAACCTTGGAACACCTGTGCCCCATAAAGATGCGTGGAATCTGTTTCCCCACCTCCAGCACACACACGGAGACGTGCTCAGGTATCCTGATTGTGGGGAGGCTCCTCCAAATGACAGCAGCGCCTGGGTTCTAATAGAATCCCTTAGCTTGTCTTCCCTGATGGCATGCCTAGGCTGGAGAGTGGGGGAAAGTGGGGGTTGGGCTCTAAATCAAGTATTAGCGAGAGCCTATCCATGGGATGTGGGTTTTTAACCTACAACCCACAACCATGGAATAAATGTGCCCCCTGAAAGATGCTTTGACTGTTTCCCTACATCCAGCACACACGCGAAGAAGTGTTCTGGTATTCTGAGTGTGGGCAGGTTCCTCAAACTGACAGCAGCACCTGGGTTCTATTAGTATCCCTTAGCTTCTGTTCCCTGAGTGTTCCTTTAGGCCAGGCCATGAGGGAAAGCTGGGGGTTGGGCTTGGAGGCCAAGAAGCAGTGAGTGCCCCCTGATCCACTGAGGAAGTACTTAGAGGACTTATCCCTAAACGGAACACCTTTTCCTCCATTCATCTGGCTGGAGTGGGGCTGCACATCTCTCCCACACCTAAGAATGTGTTCTGGAATTCTGAGTGCAGGGAAGTTCCTCCAACTGACAGCAGCGCCTGGGTTCTAATTGAATCCCTTTGCTTGTATTCCCTGATGGAAAGCCTAGGCGGGAGTGCGGGGGAGAGTGTGGTTTGGGCTCCGAAACCAAGTATTTGCGATGACCTCTCTATGGTTTGTGGAGGTGTTTAAACTACATCCCTAACCTGGGAACACCTGTGCCCCCATAAAGATCCGTGGAGTCTGTTTCCACAACTCCAGCACACACACGAACACTTGCACAGTTATCCTGAGAGTGGGCAGCCTCCTCCAAATGAGAGCAGGACCTTGGTTCTTATAAATTCGCTTAACTTGTGTACCCTGTTTGGTTGCCTGATACGGAGTGCTGGGGAAAGGGTGGGTTGGGCTCTAAATCCAAGTATTAGCGAGTGCTTCTCCATGGGATTTGGAGGTTATTAACCAAAACCCCACAACATGGGAATACCTGTGCTCCTTGAAGAAAGCGTGGACTCTGTATCCCCACCACCAGAACACACATGAAGAAGTTTTCTGCTATCCTGATTGTGGGCTGGCAATTTCAGGTGACAGAAGCGGCTGGGTTCTAATAGAATCCCTTAGCTTGTAATCCCTGAGTGTTTCCCTAGGACTGACTCTGAGAGAAACCTGGGGGTTGGGCTTGGAGGCCAAATAGTAGCGAGTGTCCCCGATGGACTGAGGAAGTATTTAGATGAATTCTCCATAAAGGGAAACACCTGAGCACCCATTCATCTGCGTGGAGTGGGGCTTCAAAACTCCCCACCACACAAGGTTGGGTTCCAGTGTCCTGAGGGTGGGGTAGTTCCTCCAACTGACATCAGCGTCTTGGTTTTAATAGAATCCCTTTGCTTGTCTTCCCTGATGGTTTGCCTAGGCCAGTGTGTGGTTGAAAGTGGGATTTGGGATCTAAAACTAAGTATTAGCGTGTGCCTCTCCATGGGCAGTGGAGATGTTTAAACTACAACCCACAACTTGGGAATTACTGTGACCCCTGAGTAATGCGTGTGGTGTTTCCCCACGCCCAGCACACACAGGAAGAAGTGTTCTGGGGTTCTGAGTGTGGGGAGGTTCCTCCAACAGACAGCAGCACCTGGGTTTTAATAGAATCCCTTAGCTTGACTTCCCTAAGTCTTTTCCTAGGCCTAGCAGTAAGCGATGGTGGGGGATGGGCTCTAAGCCAAGTATTAGCGAGTGCATCTCTGTGGGTAGTGGAGGGTTTTAAACTACTTCCCCAACCTAGGAACACCTGTGCCCCATAAAGATGCGTGGAATCTGTTTCCCCACCTCCAGCACACACACGGAGACGTGCTCAGGTATCCTGATTGTGGGGAGGCTCCTCCAAATGACAGCAGCGCCTGGGTTCTAATAGAATCCCTTAGCTTGTCTTCCCTGATGGCATGCCTAGGCTGGAGAGTGGGGGAAAGTGGGGGTTGGGCTCTAAATCAAGTATTAGCGAGAGCCTATCCATGGGATGTGGGTTTTTAACCTACAACCCACAACCATGGAATAAATGTGCCCCCTGAAAGATGCTTTGACTGTTTCCCTACATCCAGCACACACGCGAAGAAGTGTTCTGGTATTCTGAGTGTGGGCAGGTTCCTCAAACTGACAGCAGCACCTGGGTTCTATTAGTATCCCTTAGCTTCTGTTCCCTGAGTGTTCCTTTAGGCCAGGCCATGAGGGAAAGCTGGGGGTTGGGCTTGGAGGCCAAGAAGCAGTGAGTGCCCCCTGATCCACTGAGGAAGTACTTAGAGGACTTCTCCCTAAACGGAACACCTTTTCCTCCATTCATCTGGGTGGAGTGGGGCTGCACATCTCTTCCACACCTAAGAATGTGTTCTGGAATTCTGAGTGCAGGGAAGTTCCCCCAACTGACAGCAGCGCCTGGGTTCTAATTGAATCCCTTTGCTTGTCTTCCCTGATGGAAAGCCTAGGCGGGAGTGTGGGGGACAGTGTGGTTTGGGCTCCGAAACCAAGTATTTGCGATGACCTCTCTATGGTTTGTGGAGGTGTTTAAACTACATCCCTCAACTGGGAACACCTGTGCCCCCATAAAGATCCGTGGAGTCTGTTTCCACACCTCCAGCACACACACGAACACTTGCACAGTTATCCTGAGAGTGGGCAGCCTCCTCCAACTGAGAGCAGGGCCTTGGTTCTTATAAAATCGCTTAACTTGTGTACCCTGTTTGGTTGCCTGATACGGAGTGCTGGGGAAAGGGTGGGTTGGGCTCTAAATCCAAGTATTAGCGAGTGCTTCTCCATGGGATTTGGAGGTTATTAACCAAAACCCCACAACATGGGAATACCTGTGCTCCTTGAAGAAAGCGTGGACTCTGTATCCCCACCACCAGAACACACATGAAGAAGTTTTCTGCTATCCTGAGTTTGGGCTGGCAATTTCAGGTGACAGAAGCGGCTGGGTTCTAATAGAATCCCTTAGCTTGTAATCCCTGAGTGTTTCCCTAGGACTGACTCTGAGAGAAACCTGGGGGTTGGGCTTGGAGGCCAAATAGTAGCGAGTGTCCCCGATGGACTGAGGAAGTATTTAGATGAATTCTCCATAAAGGGAAACACCTGAGCACCCATTCATCTGCGTGGAGTGGGTCTTCAAACCTCCCCACCACACAAGATTGGGTTCCAGTATCCTGAGGGTGGGGTAGTTCCTCCAACTGACATCAGCGTCTTGGTTTTAATAGAATCCCTTTGCTTGTCTTCCCTGATGGTATGCCTAGGCCAGTGTGTGGTTGAAAGTGGGATTTGGGATCTAAAACTAAGTATTAGCGTGTGCCTCTCCATGGGCAGTGGAGATGTTTAAACTACAACCCACAACTTGGGAATTACTGTGACCCCTGAGTAATGCGTGTGCTGTTTCCCCACGCCCAGCACACACAGGAAGAAGTGTTCTGGGGTTCTGAGTGTGGGGAGGTTCCTCCAACAGACAGCAGCACCTGGGTTTTAATAGAATCCCTTAGCTTGACTTCCCTAAGTCTTTTCCTAGGCCTAGCAGTAAGCGATGGTGGGGGATGGGCTCTAAAGCCAAGTATTAGCGAGTGCATCTCTGTGGGTTGTGGAGGGTTTTAAACTACTTCCCCAACCTTGGAACACCTGTGCCCCATAAAGATGCGTGGAATCTGTTTCCCCACCTCCAGCACACACACGGAGACGTGCTCAGGTATCCTGATGGTGGGGACTCTCCTCCAAATGACAGCAGCGCCTGGGTTCTAATAGAATCCCTTAGCTTGACTTCCCTAAGTCTTTTCCTAGGCCTAGCAGTAAGCGATGGTGGGGGATGGGCTCTAAAGCCAAGTATTAGCGAGTGCATCTCTGTGGGTTGTGGAGGGTTTTAAACTACTTCCCCAACCTTGGAACACCTGTGCCCCATAAAGATGCGTGGAATCTGTTTCCCCACCTCCAGCACACACACGGAGACGTGCTCAGGTATCCTGATTGTGGGGACTCTCCTCCAAATGACAGCAGCGCCTGGGTTCTAATAGAATCCCTTAGCTTGTCTTCCCTGATGGCATGCCTAGGCTGGAGAGTGGGGGAAAGTGGGGGTTGGGCTCTAAATCAAGTATTAGCGAGAGCCTATCCATGGGATGTGGGTTTTTAACCTACAACCCACAACCATGGAATAAATGTGCCCCCTGAAAGATGCTTTGACTGTTTCCCTACATCCAGCACACACGCGAAGAAGTGTTCTGGTATTCTGAGTGTGGGCAGGTTCCTCAAACTGACAGCAGCACCTGGGTTCTATTAGTATCCCTTAGCTTCTGTTCCCTGAGTGTTCCTTTAGGCCAGGCCATGAGGGAAAGCTGGGGGTTGGGCTTGGAGGCCAAGAAGCAGTGAGTGCCCCCTGATCCACTGAGGAAGTACTTAGAGGACTTCTCCCTAAACGGAACACCTTTTCCTCCATTCATCTGGGTGGAGTGGGGCTGCACATCTCTCCCACCCCTAAGAATGTGTTCTGGAATTCTGAGTGCAGGGAAGTTCCTCCAACTGACAGCAGCGCCTGGGTTCTAATTGAATCCCTTTGCTTGTCTTCCCTGATGGAAAGCCTAGGCGGGAGTGCGGGGGACAGTGTGGTTTGGGCTCCGAAACCAAGTATTTGCGATGACCTCTCTATGGTTTGTGGAGGTGTTTAAACTCCATCCCTAACCTGGGAACACCTGTGCCCGCATAAAGATCCGTGGAGTCTGTTTCCCCACCTCCATCACACACACGGAGACGTGCTCAGGTATCCTGATTGTGGGGAGGCTCCTCCAAATGACAGCAGCGCCTGGGTTCTAATAGAATCCCTTAGCTTGTCTTCCCTGATGGCATGCCTAGGCTGGAGAGTGGGGGAAAGTGGGGGTTGGGCTCTAAATCAAGTATTAGCGAGAGCCTATCCATGGGATGTGGGTTTTTAACCTACAACCCACAACCATGGAATAAATGTGCCCCCTGAAAGATGCTTTGACTGTTTCCCTACATCCAGCACACACGCGAAGAAGTGTTCTGGTATTCTGAGTGTGGGCAGGTTCCTCAAACTGACAGCAGCACCTGGGTTCTATTAGTATCCCTTAGCTACTGTTCCCTGAGTGTTCCTTTAGGCCAGGCCATGAGGGAAAGCTGGGGGTTGGGCTTGGAGGCCAAGAAGAAGTGAGTGCCCCCTGATTAACTGAGGAAGTACTTAGAGGACTTCTCCCTAAACGGAACACCTTTTCCTCCATTCATCTGGGTGGAGTGGGGCTGCACATCTCTCCCACACCTAAGAATGTGTTCTGGAATTCTGAGTGCAGGGAAGTTCCTCCAACTGACAGCAACGCCAGGGTTCTAATTGAATCCCTTTGCTTGTCTTCCCTGATGGAAAGCCTAGACGGGAGTGCGGAGGACAGTGTGGTTTGGGCTCCGAAACCAAGTATTTGCGATGACCTCTCTATGGTTTGTGGAGGTGTTTAAACTACATCCCTAACCTGGGAACACCTGTGCCCGCATAAAGATCCGTGGAGTCTGTTTCCACACCTCCAGCACACACACGAACACTTGCACAGTTATCCTGAGTGTGGGCAGCCTCCTCCATCTGAGAGCAGGGCCTTGGTTCTTATAAAATCGCTTAACTTGTGTACCATGTTTGGTTGCCTGATACGGAGTGCTGGGGAAAGGGTGGGTTGGGCTCTAAATCCAAGTATTAGCGAGTGCTTCTCCATGGGATTTGGAGGTTATTAACCAAAACCCCACAACATGGGAATACCTGTGCTCCTTGAAGAAAGCGTGGACTCTGTATCCCCACCACCAGAACACACATGAAGAAGTTTTCTGCTATCCTGAGTGTGGGCTGGCAATTTCAGGTGACAGAAGCGGCTGGGTTCTAATAGAATCCCTTTGCTTGTAATCCTTGAGTGTTTCCCTAGGACTGACTCTGAGAGAAACCTGGGGGTTGGGCTTGGAGGCCAAATAGTAGCGAGTGTCCCCGATGGACTGAGGAAGTATTTAGATGAATTCTCCATAAAGGGAAACACCTGAACACCCATTCATCTGCGTGGAGTGGGGCTTCAAACCTCCCCACCACACAAGGTTGGGTTCCAGTATCCTGAGGGTGGGGTAGTTCCTCCAACTGACATCAGCGTCTTGGTTTTAATAGAATCCCTTTGCTTGTCTTCCCTGATGGTTTGCCTAGGCCAGTGTGTGGTTGAAAGTGGGATTTGGGATCTAAAACTAAGTATTAGCGTGTGCCTCTCCATGGGCAGTGGAGATGTTTAAACTACAACCCACAACTTGGGAATTACTGTGACCCCTGAGTAATGCGTGTGGTGTTTCCCCACGCCCAGCACACACAGAAAGAAGTGTTCTGGGGTTCTGTGTGTGGGGAGCTTCCTCCAACAGACAGCAGCACCTGGGTTTTAATAGAATCCCTTAGCTTGACTTCCCTAAGTCTTTTCCTAGGCCTAGCAGTAAGCGATGGTGGGGGATGGGCTCTAAAGCCAAGTATTAGCGAGTGCATCTCTGTGGCTAGTGGAGGGTTTTAAACTACTTCCCCAACCTTGGAACACCTGTGCCCCATAAAGATGCGTGGAATCTGTTTCCCCACCTCCAGCACACACACGGAGACGTGCTCAGGTATCCTGATTGTGGGGAGGCTCCTCCAAATGACAGCAGCGCCTGGGTTCTAATAGAATCCCTTAGCTTGTCTTCCCTGATGGCATGCCTAGGCTGGAGAGTGGGGGAAAGTGGGGGTTGGGCTCTAAATCAAGTATTAGCGAGAGCCTATCCATGGGATGTGGGTTTTTAACCTACAACCCACAACCATGGAATAAATGTGCCCCCTGAAAGATGCTTTGACTGTTTCCCTACATCCAGCACACACGCGAAGAAGTGTTCTGGTATTCTGAGTGTGGGCAGGTTCCTCAAACTGACAGCAGCACCTGGGTTCTATTAGTATCCCTTAGCTTCTGTTCCCTGAGTGTTCCTTTAGGCCAGGCCATGAGGGAAAGCTGGGGGTTGGGCTTGGAGGCCAAGAAGCAGTGAGTGCCCCCTGATCCACTGAGGAAGTACTTAGAGGACTTCTCCCTAATCGGAACACCTTTTCCTCCATTCATCTGGGTGGAGTGGGGCTGCACATCTCTCCCACCCCTAAGAATGTGTTCTGGAATTCTGAGTGCAGGGAAGTTCCTCCAACAGACAGCAGCGCCTGGGTTCTAATTGAATCCCTTTGCTTGTCTTCCCTGATGGAAAGCCTAGGCGGGAGTGCGGGGGACAGTGTGGTTTGGGCTCCGAAACCAAGTATTTGCGATGACCTCTCTATGGTTTGTGGAGGTGTTTAAACTCCATCCCTAACCTGGGAACACCTGTGCCCGCATAAAGATCCGTGGAGTCTGTTTCCCCACCTCCATCACACACACGGAGACGTGCTCAGGTATCCTGATTGTGGGGAGGCTCCTCCAAATGACAGCAGCGCCTGGGTTCTAATAGAATCCCTTAGCTTGTCTTCCCTGATGGCATGCCTAGGCTGGAGAGTGGGGGAAAGTGGGGGTTGGGCTCTAAATCAAGTATTAGCGAGAGCCTATCCATGGGATGTGGGTTTTTAACCTACAACCCACAACCATGGAATAAATGTGCCCCCTGAAAGATGCTTTGACTGTTTCCCTACATCCAGCACACACGCGAAGAAGTGTTCTGGTATTCTGAGTGTGGGCAGGTTCCTCAAACTGACAGCAGCACCTGGGTTCTATTAGTATCCCTTAGCTACTGTTCCCTGAGTGTTCCTTTAGGCCAGGCCATGAGGGAAAGCTGGGGGTTGGGCTTGGAGGCCAAGAAGCAGTGAGTGCCCCCTGATCCACTGAGGAAGTACTTAGAGGACTTCTCCCTAAACGGAACACCTTTTCCTCCATTCATCTGGGTGGAGTGGGGCTGCACATCTCTCCCACACCTAAGAATGTGTTCTGGAATTCTGAGTGCAGGGAAGTTCCTCCAACTGACAGCAACGCCAGGGTTCTAATTGAATCCCTTTGCTTGTCTTCCCTGATGGAAAGCCTAGACGGGAGTGCGGAGGACAGTGTGGTTTGGGCTCCGAAACCAAGTATTTGCGATGACCTCTCTATGGTTTGTGGAGGTGTTTAAACTACATCCCTAACCTGGGAACACCTGTGCCCGCATAAAGATCCGTGGAGTCTGTTTCCACACCTCCAGCACACACACGAACACTTGCACAGTTATCCTGAGTGTGGGCAGCCTCCTCCATCTGAGAGCAGGGCCTTGGTTCTTATAAAATCGCTTAACTTGTGTACCCTGTTTGGTTGCCTGATACGGAGTGCTGGGGAAAGGGTGGGTTGGGCTCTAAATCCAAGTATTAGCGAGTGCTTCTCCATGGGATTTGGAGGTTATTAACCAAAACCCCACAACATGGGAATACCTGTGCTCCTTGAAGAAAGCGTGGACTCTGTATCCCCACCACCAGAACACACATGAAGAAGTTTTCTGCTATCCTGAGTGTGGGCTGGCAATTTCAGGTGACAGAAGCGGCTGGGTTCTAATAGAATCCCTTTGCTTGTAATCCTTGAGTGTTTCCCTAGGACTGACTCTGAGAGAAACCTGGGGGTTGGGCTTGGAGGCCAAATAGTAGCGAGTGTCCCCGATGGACTGAGGAAGTATTTAGATGAATTCTCCATAAAGGGAAACACCTGAACACCCATTCATCTGCGTGGAGTGGGGCTTCAAACCTCCCCACCACACAAGGTTGGGTTCCAGTATCCTGAGGGTGGGGTAGTTCCTCCAACTGACATCAGCGTCTTGGTTTTAATAGAATCCCTTTGCTTGTCTTCCCTGATGGTTTGCCTAGGCCAGTGTGTGGTTGAAAGTGGGATTTGGGATCTAAAACTAAGTATTAGCGTGTGCCTCTCCATGGGCAGTGGAGATGTTTAAACTACAACCCACAACTTGGGAATTACTGTGACCCCTGAGTAATGCGTGTGGTGTTTCCCCACGCCCAGCACACACAGAAAGAAGTGTTCTGGGGTTCTGAGTGTGGGGAGCTTCCTCCAACAGACAGCAGCACCTGGGTTTTAATAGAATCCCTTAGCTTGACTTCCCTAAGTCTTTTCCTAGGCCTAGCAGTAAGCGATGGTGGGGGATGGGCTCTAAAGCCAAGTATTAGCGAGTGCATCTCTGTGGGTAGTGGAGGGTTTTAAACTACTTCCCCAACCTTGGAACACCTGTGCCCCATAAAGATGCGTGGAATCTGTTTCCCCACCTCCAGCACACACACGGAGACGTGCTCAGGTATCCTGATTGTGGGGAGGCTCCTCCAAATGACAGCAGCGCCTGGGTTCTAATAGAATCCCTTAGCTTGTCTTCCCTGATGGCATTCCTAGGCTGGAGAGTGGGGGAAAGTGGGGGTTGGGCTCTAAATCAAGTATTAGCGAGAGCCTATCCATGGGATGTGGGTTTTTAACCTACAACCCACAACCATGGAATAAATGTGCCCCTTGAAAGATGCTTTGACTGTTTCCCTACATCCAGCACACACGCGAAGAAGTGTTCTGGTATTCTGAGTGTGGGCAGGTTCCTCAAACTGACAGCAGCACCTGGGTTCTATTAGTATCCCTTAGCTTCTGTTCCCTGAGTGTTCCTTTAGGCCAGGCCATGAGGGAAAGCTGGGGGTTGGGCTTGGAGGCCAAGAAGCAGTGAGTGCCCCCTGATCCACTGAGGAAGTACTTAGAGGACTTCTCCCTAATCGGAACACCTTTTCCTCCATTCATCTGGGTGGAGTGGGGCTGCACATCTCTCCCACCCCTAAGAATGTGTTCTGGAATTCTGAGTGCAGGGAAGTTCCTCCAACTGACAGCAGCGCCTGGGTTCTAATTGAATCCCTTTGCTTGTCTTCCCTGATGGAAAGCCTAGGCGGGAGTGCGGGGGACAGTGTGGTTTGGGCTCCGAAACCAAGTATTTGCGATGACCTCTCTATGGTTTGTGGAGGTGTTTAAACTCCATCCCTAACCTGGGAACACCTGTGCCCGCATAAAGATCCTTGGAGTCTGTTTCCACACCTCCAGCACACACACGAACACTTGCAGAGTTATCCTGAGAGTGGGCAGCCTCCTCCAACTGAGAGCAGGGCCTTGGTTCTTATAAAATCGCTTAACTTGTGTACCCTGTTTGGTTGCCTGATACGGAGTGCTGGGGAAAGGGTGGGTTGGGCTCTAAATCCAAGTATTAGCGAGTGCTTCTCCATGGGATTTGGAGGTTATTAACCAAAACCCCACAACATGGGAATACCTGTGCTCCTTGAAGAAAGCGTGGACTCTGTATCCCCACCACCAGAACACACATGAAGAAGTTTTCTGCTATCCTGAGTGTGGGCTGGCAATTTCAGGTGACAGAAGCGGCTGGGTTCTAATAGGATCCCTTAGCTTGTAATCCCTGAGTGTTTCCCTAGGACTGACTCTGAGAGAAACCTGGGGGTTGGGCTTGGAGGCCAAATAGTAGCGAGTGTCCCCGATGGACTGAGGAAGTATTTAGATGAATTCTCCATAAAGGGAAACACCTGAACACCCATTCATCTGCGTGGAGTGGGGCTTCAAACCTCCCCACCACACAAGGTTGGGTTCCAGTATCCTGAGGGTGGGGTAGTTCCTCCAACTGACATCAGCGTCTTGGTTTTAATAGAATCCCTTTGCTTGTCTTCCCTGATGGTTTGCCTAGGCCAGTGTGTGGTTGAAAGTGGGATTTGGGATCTAAAACTAAGTATTAGCGTGTGCCTCTCCATGGGCAGTGGAGATGTTTAAACTACAACCCACAACTTGGGAATTACTGTGACCCCTGAGTAATGCGTGTGGTGTTTCCCCACGCCCAGCACACACAGGAAGAAGTGTTCTGGGGTTCTGAGTGTGGGGAGCTTCCTCCAACAGACAGCAGCACCTGGGTTTTAATAGAATCCCTTAGCTTGACTTCCCTAAGTCTTTTCCTAGGCCTAGCAGTAAGCGATGGTGGGGGATGGGCTCTAAAGCCAAGTATTAGCGAGTGCATCTCTGTGGGTAGTGGAGGGTTTTAAACTACTTCCCCAACCTTGGAACACCTGTGCCCCATAAAGATGCGTGGAATCTGTTTCCCCACCTCCAGCACACACACGGAGACGTGCTCAGGTATCCTGATTGTGGGGAGGCTCCTCCAAATGACAGCAGCGCCTGGGTTCTAATAGAATCCCTTAGCTTGTCTTCCCTGATGGCATGCCTAGGCTGGAGAGTGGGGGAAAGTGGGGGTTGGGCTCTAAATCAAGTATTAGCGAGAGCCTATCCATGGGATGTGGGTTTTTAACCTACAACCCACAACCATGGAATAAATGTGCCCCCTGAAAGATGCTTTGACTGTTTCCCTACATCCAGCACACACGCGAAGAAGTGTTCTGGTATTCTGAGTGTGGGCAGGTTCCTCAAACTGACAGCAGCACCTGGGTTCTATTAGTATCCCTTAGCTTCTGTTCCCTGAGTGTTCCTTTAGGCCAGGCCATGAGGGAAAGCTGGGGGTTGGGCTTGGAGGCCAAGAAGCAGTGAGTGCCCCCTGATCCACTGAGGAAGTACTTAGAGGACTTCTCCCTAATCGGAACACCTTTTCCTCCATTCATCTGGGTGGAGTGGGGCTGCACATCTCTCCCACCCCTAAGAATGTGTTCTGGAATTCTGAGTGCAGGGAAGTTCCTCCAACTGACAGCAGCGCCTGGGTTCTAATTGAATCCCTTTGCTTGTCTTCCCTGATGGAAAGCCTAGGCGGGAGTGCGGGGGACAGTGTGGTTTGGGCTCCGAAACCAAGTATTTGCGATGACCTCTCTATGGTTTGTGGAGGTGTTTAAACTACATCCCTAACCTGGGAACACCTGTGCCCGCATAAAGATCCTTGGAGTCTGTTTCCACACCTCCAGCACACACACGAACACTTGCAGAGTTATCCTGAGAGTGGGCAGCCTCCTCCAACTGAGAGCAGGGCCTTGGTTCTTATAAAATCGCTTAACTTGTGTACCATGTTTGGTTGCCTGATACGGAGTGCTGGGGAAAGGGTGGGTTGGGCTCTAAATCCAAGTATTAGCGAGTGCTTCTCCATGGGATTTGGAGGTTATTAACCAAAACCCCACAACATGGGAATACCTGTGCTCCTTGAAGAAAGCGTGGACTCTGTATCCCCACCACCAGAACACACATGAAGAAGTTTTCTGCTATCCTGAGTGTGGGCTGGCAATTTCAGGTGACAGAAGCGGCTGGGTTCTAATAGAATCCCTTAGCTTGTAATCCCTGAGTGTTTCCCTAGGACTGACTCTGAGAGAAACCTGGGGGTTGGGCTTGGAGGCCAAATAGTAGCGAGTGTCCCCGATGGACTGAGGAAGTATTTAGATGAATTCTCCATAAAGGGAAACACCTGAGCACCCATTCATCTGCGTGGAGTGGGGCTTCAAACCTCCCCACCACACAAGGTTGGGTTCCAGTATCCTGAGGGTGGGGTAGTTCCTCCAACTGACATCAGCGTCTTGGTTTTAATAGAATCCCTTTGCTTGTCTTCCCTGATGGTTTGCCTAGGCCAGTGTGTGGTTGAAAGTGGGATTTGGGATCTAAAACTAAGTATTAGCGTGTGCCTCTCCATGGGCAGTGGAGATGTTTAAACTACAACCCACAACTTGGGAATTACTGTGACCCCTGAGTAATGCGTGTGGTGTTTCCCCACGACCAGCACACACAGGAAGAAGTGTTCTGGGGTTCTGAGTGTGGGGAGGTTCCTCCAACAGACAGCAGCACCTGGGTTTTAATAGAATCCCTTAGCTTGACTTCCCTAAGTCTTTTCCTAGGCCTAGCAGTAAGCGATGGTGGGGGATGGGCTCTAAAGCCAAGTATTAGCGAGTGCATCTCTGTGGGTTGTGGAGGGTTTTAAACTACTTCCCCAACCTTGGAACACCTGTGCCCCATAAAGATGCGTGGAATCTGTTTCCCCACCTCCAGCACACACACGGAGACGTGCTCAGGTATCCTGATTGTGGGGAGGCTCCTCCAAAAGACAGCAGCGCCTGGGTTCTAATAGAATCCCTTAGCTTGTCTTCCCTGATGGCATGCCTAGGCTGGAGAGTGGGGGAAAGTGGGGGTTGGGCTCTAAATCAAGTATTAGCGAGAGCCTATCCATGGGATGTGGGTTTTTAACCGACAACCCACAACCATGGAATAAATGTGCCCCCTGAAAGATGCTTTGACTGTTTCCCTACATCCAGCACACACGCGAAGAAGTGTTCTGGTATTCTGAGTGTGGGCAGGTTCCTCAAACTGACAGCAGCACCTGGGTTCTATTAGTATGCCTCAGCTTCTGTTCCCTGAGTGATCCTTTAGGCCAGGCCATTAGGGAAAGCTGGGGGTTGGGCTTGGAGGCCAAGAAGCAGTGAGTGCCCCCTGATCCACTGAGGAAGTACTTAGAGGACTTCTCCCTAAACGGAACACCTTTTCCTCCATTCATCTGGGTGGAGTGGGGCTGCACATCTCTCCCACACCTAAGAATGTGTTCTGGAATTCTGAGTGCAGGGAAGTTCCTCCATCTGACAGCAGCGCCTGGGTTCTAATTGAATCCCTTTGCTTGTCTTCCCTGATGGAAAGCCTAGGCGGGAGTGCGGGGGACAGTGTGGTTTGGGCTCCGAAACCAAGTATTTGCGATGACCTCTCTATGGTTTGTGGAGGTGTTTAAACTACATCCCTAACCTGGGAACACCTGTGCCCCCATAAAGATCCGTGGAGTCTGTTTCCACACCTCCAGCACACACACGAACACTTGCACAGTTATCCTGAGAGTGGGCAGCCTCCTCCAACTGAGAGCAGGGCCTTGGTTCTTATAAAATCGCTTAACTTGTGTACCCTGTTTGGTTGCCTGATACGGAGTGCTGGGGAAAGGGTGGGTTGGGCTCTAAATCCAAGTATTAGCGAGTGCTTCTCCATGGGATTTGGAGGTTATTAACCAAAACCCCACAACATGGGAATACCTGTGCTCCTTGAAGAAAGCGTGGACTCTGTATCCCCACCACCAGAACACACATGAAGAAGTTTTCTGCTATCCTGAGTGTGGGCTGGCAATTTCAGGTGACAGAAGCGGCTGGGTTCTAATAGAATCCCTTAGCTTGTAATCCCTGAGTGTTTCCCTAGGACTGACTCTGAGAGAAACCTGGGGGTTGGGCTTGGAGGCCAAATAGTAGCGAGTGTCCCCGATGGACTGAGGAAGTATTTAGATGAATTCTCCATAAAGGGAAACACCTGAGCACCCATTCATCTGCGTGGAGTGGGGCTTCAAACCTCCCCACCACACAAGGTTGGGTTCCAGTATCCTGAGGGTGGGGTAGTTCCTCCAACTGACATCAGCGTCTTGGTTTTAATAGAATCCCTTTGCTTGTCTTCCCTGATGGTTTGCCTAGGCCAGTGTGTGGTTGAAAGTGGGATTTGGGATCTAAAACTAAGTATTAGCGTGTGCCTCTCCATGGGCAGTGGAGATGTTTAAACTACAACCCACAACTTGGGAATTACTGTGACCCCTGAGTAATGCGTGTGGTGTTTCCCCACGACCAGCACACACAGGAAGAAGTGTTCTGGGGTTCTGAGTGTGGGGAGGTTCCTCCAACAGACAGCAGCACCTGGGTTTTAATAGAATCCCTTAGCTTGACTTCCCTAAGTCTTTTCCTAGGCCTAGCAGTAAGCGATGGTGGGGGATGGGCTCTAAAGCCAAGTATTAGCGAGTGCATCTCTGTGGGTTGTGGAGGGTTTTAAACTACTTCCCCAACCTTGGAACACCTGTGCCCCATAAAGATGCGTGGAATCTGTTTCCCCACCTCCAGCACACACACGGAGACGTGCTCAGGTATCCTGATTGTGGGGAGGCTCCTCCAAATGACAGCAGCGCCTTGGTTCTAATAGAATCCCTTAGCTTGTCTTCCCTGATGGCATGCCTAGGCTGGAGAGTGGGGGAAAGTGGGGGTTGGGCTCTAAATCAAGTATTAGCGAGAGCCTATCCATGGGATGTGGGTTTTTAACCTACAACCCACAACCATGGAATAAATGTGCCCCCTGAAAGATGCTTTGACTGTTTCCCTACATCCAGCACACACGCGAAGAAGTGTTCTGGTATTCTGAGTGTGGGCAGGTTCCTCAAACTGACAGCAGCACCTGGGTTCTATTAGTATCCCTTAGCTTCTGTTCCCTGAGTGTTCCTTTAGGCCAGGCCATGAGGGAAAGCTGGGGGTTGGGCTTGGAGGCCAAGAAGCAGTGAGTGCCCCCTGATCCACTGAGGAAGTACTTAGAGGACTTCTCCCTAAACGGAACACCTTTTCCTCCATTCATCTGGGTGGAGTGGGGCTGCACATCTCTCCCACACCTAAGAATGTGTTCTGGAATTCTGAGTGCAGGGAAGTTCCTCCAACTGACAGCAGCGCCTGGGTTCTAATTGAATCCCTTTGCTTGTCTTCCCTGATGGAAAGCCTAGGCGGGAGTGCGGGGGACAGTGTGGTTTGGGCTCCGAAACCAAGTATTTGCGATGACCTCTCTATGGTTTGTGGAGGTGTTTAAACTACATCCCTAACCTGGGAACACCTGTGCCCGCATAAAGATCCTTGGAGTCTGTTTCCACACCTCCAGCACACACACGAACACTTGCAGAGTTATCCTGAGAGTGGGCAGCCTCCTCCAACTGAGAGCAGGGCCTTGGTTCTTATAAAATCGCTTAACTTGTGTACCCTGTTTGGTTGCCTGATACGGAGTGCTGGGGAAAGGGTGGGTTGGGCTCTAAATCCAAGTATTAGCGAGTGCTTCTCCATGGGATTTGGAGGTTATTAACCAAAACCCCACAACATGGGAATACCTGTGCTCCTTGAAGAAAGCGTGGACTCTGTATCCCCACCACCAGAACACACATGAAGAAGTTTTCTGCTATCCTGAGTGTGGGCTGGCAATTTCAGGTGACAGAAGCGGCTGGGTTCTAATAGAATCCCTTAGCTTGTAATCCCTGAGTGTTTCCCTAGGACTGACTCTGAGAGAAACCTGGGGGTTGGGCTTGGAGGCCAAATAGTAGCGAGTGTCCCCGATGGACTGAGGAAGTATTTAGATGAATTCTCCATAAAGGGAAACACCTGAGCACCCATTCATCTGCGTGGAGTGGGGCTTCAAACCTCCCCACCACACAAGGTTGGGTTCCAGTATCCTGAGGGTGGGGTAGTTCCTCCAACTGACATCAGCGTCTTGGTTTTAATAGAATCCCTTTGCTTGTCTTCCCTGATGGTTTGCCTAGGCCAGTGTGTGGTTGAAAGTGGGATTTGGGATCTAAAACTAAGTATTAGCGTGTGCCTCTCCATGGGCAGTGGAGATGTTTAAACTACAACCCACAACTTGGGAATTACTGTGACCCCTGAGTAATGCGTGTGCTGTTTCCCCACGCCCAGCACACACAGGAAGAAGTGTTCTGGGGTTCTGAGTGTGGGGAGGTTCCTCCAACAGACAGCAGCACCTGGGTTTTAATAGAATCCCTTAGCTTGACTTCCCTAAGTCTTTTCCTAGGCCTAGCAGTAAGCGATGGTGGGGGATGGGCTCTAAAGCCAAGTATTAGCGAGTGCATCTCTGTGGGTTGTGGAGGGTTTTAAACTACTTCCCCAACCTTGGAACACCTGTGCCCCATAAAGATGCGTGGAATCTGTTTCCCCACCTCCAGCACACACACGGAGACGTGCTCAGGTATCCTGATTGTGGGGAGGCTCCTCCAAATGACAGCAGCGCCTGGGTTCTAATAGAATCCCTTAGCTTGTCTTCCCTGATGGCATGCCTAGGCTGGAGAGTGGGGGAAAGTGGGGGTTGGGCTCTAAATCAAGTATTAGCGAGAGCCTATCCATGGGATGTGGGTTTTTAACCTACAACCCACAACCATGGAATAAATGTGCCCCCTGAAAGATGCTTTGACTGTTTCCCTACATCCAGCACACACGCGAAGAAGTGTTCTGGTATTCTGAGTGTGGGCAGGTTCCTCAAACTGACAGCAGCACCTGGGTTCTATTAGTATGCCTCAGCTTCTGTTCCCTGAGTGATCCTTTAGGCCAGGCCATTAGGGAAAGCTGGGGGTTGGGCTTGGAGGCCAAGAAGCAGTGAGTGCCCCCTGATCCACTGAGGAAGTACTTAGAGGACTTCTCCCTAAACGGAACACCTTTTCCTCCATTCATCTGGGTGGAGTGGGGCTGCACATCTCTCCCACACCTAAGAATGTGTTCTGGAATTCTGAGTGCAGGGAAGTTCCTCCATCTGACAGCAGCGCCTGGGTTCTAATTGAATCCCTTTGCTTGTCTTCCCTGATGGAAAGCCTAGGCGGGAGTGCGGGGGACAGTGTGGTTTGGGCTCCGAAACCAAGTATTTGCGATGACCTCTCTATGGTTTGTGGAGGTGTTTAAACTACATCCCTAACCTGGGAACACCTGTGCCCGCATAAAGATCCGTGGAGTCTGTTTCCACACCTCCAGCACACACACGAACACTTGCAGAGTTATCCTGAGAGTGGGCAGCCTCCTCCAACTGAGAGCAGGGCCTTGGTTCTTATAAAATCGCTTAACTTGTGTACCCTGTTTGGTTGCCTGATACGGAGTGCTGGGGAAAGGGTGGGTTGGGCTCTAAATCCAAGTATTAGCGAGTGCTTCTCCATGGGATTTGGAGGTTATTAACCAAAACCCCACAACATGGGAATACCTGTGCTCCTTGAAGAAAGCGTGGACTCTGTATCCCCACCACCAGAACACACATGAAGAAGTTTTCTGCTATCCTGAGTGTGGGCTGGCAATTTCAGGTGACAGAAGCGGCTGGGTTCTAATAGAATCCCTTAGCTTGTAATCCCTGAGTGTTTCCCTAGGACTGACTCTGAGAGAAACCTGGGGGTTGGGCTTGGAGGCCAAATAGTAGCGAGTGTCCCCGATGGACTGAGGAAGTATTTAGATGAATTCTCCATAAAGGGAAACACCTGAGCACCCATTCATCTGCGTGGAGTGGGGCTTCAAACCTCCCCACCACACAAGGTTGGGTTCCAGTATCCTGAGGGTGGGGTAGTTCCTCCAACTGACATCAGCGTCTTGGTTTTAATAGAATCCCTTTGCTTGTCTTCCCTGATGGTTTGCCTAGGCCAGTGTGTGGTTGAAAGTGGGATTTGGGATCTAAAACTAAGTATTAGCGTGTGCCTCTCCATGGGCAGTGGAGATGTTTAAACTACAACCCACAACTTGGGAATTACTGTGACCCCTGAGTAATGCGTGTGGTGTTTCCCCACGCCCAGCACACACAGGAAGAAGTGTTCTGGGGTTCTGAGTGTGGGGAGGTTCCTCCAACAGACAGCAGCACCTGGGTTTTAATAGAATCCCTTAGCTTGACTTCCCTAAGTCTTTTCCTAGGCCTAGCAGTAAGCGATGGTGGGGGATGGGCTCTAAAGCCAAGTATTAGCGAGTGCATCTCTGTGGGTTGTGGAGGGTTTTAAACTACTTCCCCAACCTTGGAACACCTGTGCCCCATAAAGATGCGTGGAATCTGTTTCCCCACCTCCAGCACACACACGGAGACGTGCTCAGGTATCCTGATTGTGGGGAGGCTCCTCCAAATGACAGCAGCGCCTGGGTTCTAATAGAATCCCTTAGCTTGTCTTCCCTGATGGCATGCCTAGGCTGGAGAGTGGGGGAAAGTGGGGGTTGGGCTCTAAATCAAGTATTAGCGAGAGCCTATCCATGGGATGTGGGTTTTTAACCTACAACCCACAACCATGGAATAAATGTGCCCCCTGAAAGATGCTTTGACTGTTTCCCTACATCCAGCACACACGCGAAGAAGTGTTCTGGTATTCTGAGTGTGGGCAGGTTCCTCAAACTGACAGCAGCACCTGGGTTCTATTAGTATCCCTTAGCTTCTGTTCCCTGAGTGTTCCTTTAGGCCAGGCCATGAGGGAAAGCTGGGGGTTGGGCTTGGAGGCCAAGAAGCAGTGAGTGCCCCCTGATCCACTGAGGAAGTACTTAGAGGACTTCTCCCTAAACGGAACACCTTTTCCTCCATTCATCTGGGTGGAGTGGGGCTGCACATCTCTCCCACACCTAAGAATGTGTTCTGGAATTCTGAGTGCAGGGAAGTTCCTCCAACTGACAGCAGCGCCTGGGTTCTAATTGAATCCCTTTGCTTGTCTTCCCTGATGGAAAGCCTAGGCGGGAGTGCGGGGGACAGTGTGGTTTGGGCTCCGAATCCAAGTATTTGCGATGACCTCTCTATGGATTGTGGAGGTGTTTAAACTACATCCCTAACCTGGGAACACCTGTGCCCCCATAAAGATCCGTGGAGTCTGTTTCCACACCTCCAGCACACACACGAACACTTGCACAGTTATCCTGAGAGTGGGCAGCCTCCTCCAACTGAGAGCAGGGCCTTGGTTCTTATAAAATCGCTTAACTTGTGTACCCTGTTTGGTTGCCTGATACGGAGTGCTGGGGAAAGGGTGGGTTGGGCTCTAAATCCAAGTATTAGCGAGTGCTTCTCCATGGGATTTGGAGGTTATTAACCAAAACCCCACAACATGGGAATACCTGTGCTCCTTGAAGAAAGCGTGGACTCTGTATCCCCACCACCAGAACACACATGAAGAAGTTTTCTGCTATCCTGAGTGTGGGCTGGCAATTTCAGGTGACAGAAGCGGCTGGGTTCTAATAGAATCCCTTAGCTTGTAATCCCTGAGTGTTTCCCTAGGACTGACTCTGAGAGAAACCTGGGGGTTGGGCTTGGAGGCCAAATAGGAGCGAGTGTCCCCGATGGACTGAGGAAGTATTTAGATGAATTCTCCATAAAGGGAAACACCTGAGCACCCATTCATCTGCGTGGAGTGGGGCTTCAAACCTCCCCACCACACAAGGTTGGGTTCCAGTATCCTGAGGGTGGGGTAGTTCCTCCAACTGACATCAGCGTCTTGGTTTTAATAGAATCCCTTTGCTTGTCTTCCCTGATGGTTTGCCTAGGCCAGTGTGTGGTTGAAAGTGGGATTTGGGATCTAAAACTAAGTATTAGCGTGTGCCTCTCCATGGGCAGTGGAGATGTTTAAACTACAACCCACAACTTGGGAATTTCTGTGACCCCTGAGTAATGTGTGTGCTGTTTCCCCACGCCCAGCACACACAGGAAGAAGTGTTCTGGGGTTCTGAGTGTGGGGAGGTTCCTCCAACAGACAGCAACACCTGGGTTTTAATAGAATCCCTTAGCTTGACTTCCCTAAGTCTTTTCCTAGGCCTAGCAGTAAGCGATGGTGGGGGATGGGCTCTAAAGCCAAGTATTAGCGAGTGCATCTCTGTGGGTAGTGGAGGGTTGTAAACTACTTCCCCAACCTTGGAACACCTGTGCCCCATAAAGATGCGTGGAATCTGTTTCCCCACCTCCAGCACACACACGGAGACGAGCTCAGGTATCCTGATTGTGGGGAGGCTCCTCCAAATGACAGCAGCGCCTGGGTTCTAATAGAATCCCTTAGCTTGTCTTCCCTGATGGCATGCCTAGGCTGGAGAGTGGGGGAAAGTGGGGGTTGGGCTCTAAATCAAGTATTAGCGAGAGCCTATCCATGGGATGTGGGATTTTAACCTAAAACCCACAACCATGGAATAAATGTGCCCCCTGAAAGATGCTTTGACTGTTTCCCTACATCCAGCACACACGCGAAGAAGTGTTCTGGTATTCTGAGTGTGGGCAGGTTCCTCAAACTGACAGCAGCACCTGGGTTCTATTAGTATCCCTTAGCTTCTGTTCCCTGAGTGTTCCTTTAGGCCAGGCCATGAGGGAAAGCTGGGGGTTGGGCTTGGAGGCCAAGAAGCAGTGAGTGCCCCCTGATCCACTGAGGAAGTACTTAGAGGACTTCTCCCTAAACGGAACACCTTTTCCTCCATTCATCTGGGTGGAGTGGGGCTGCACATCTCTCCCACCCCTAAGAATGTGTTCTGGAATTCTGAGTGCAGGGAAGTTCCTCCAACTGACAGCAGCGCCTGGGTTCTAATTGAATCCCTTTGCTTGTCTTCCCTGATGGAAAGCCTAGGCGGGAGTGCGGGGGACAGTGTGGTTTGGGCTCCGAAACCAAGTATTTGCGATGACCTCTCTATGGTTTGTGGAGGTGTTTAAACTACATCCCTAACCTGGGAACACCTGTGCCCCCATAAAGATCCGTGGAGTCTGTTTCCACACCTCCAGCACACACACGAACACTTGCAGAGTTATCCTGAGAGTGGGCAGCCTCCTCCAACTGAGAGCAGGGCCTTGGTTCTTATAAAATCGCTTAACTTGTGTACCCTGTTTGGTTGCCTGATACGGAGTGCTGGGGAAAGGGTGGGTTGGGCTCTAAATCCAAGTATTAGCGAGTGCTTCTCCATGGGATTTGGAGGTTATTAACCAAAACCCCACAACATGGGAATACCTGTGCTCCTTGAAGAAAGCGTGGACTCTGTATCCCCACCACCAGAACACACATGAAGAAGTTTTCTGCTATCCTGAGTGTGGGCTGGCAATTTCAGGTGACAGAAGCGGCTGGGTTCTAATAGAATCCCTTAGCTTGTAATCCCTGAGTGTTTCCCTAGGACTGACTCTGAGAGAAACCTGGGGGTTGGGCTTGGAGGCCAAATAGAAGCGAGTGTCCCCGATGGACTGAGGAAGTATTTAGATGAATTCTCCATAAAGGGAAACACCTGGGCACCCATTCATCTGCGTGGAGTGGGGCTTCAAACCTCCCCACCACACAAGGTTGGGTTCCAGTATCCTGAGGGTGGGGTAGTTCCTCCAACTGACATCAGCGTCTTGGTTTTAATAGAATCCCTTTGCTTGTCTTCCCTGATGGTTTGCCTAGGCCAGTGTGTGGTTGCAAGTGGGATTTGGGATCTAAAACTAAGTATTAGCGTGTGCCTCTCCATGGGCAGTGGAGATGTTTAAACTACAACCCACAACTTGGGAATTACTGTGACACTTGAGTAATGCGTGTGCTGTTTCCCCACGCCCAGCACACACAGGAAGAAGTGTTCTGGGGTTCTGAGTGTGGGGAGGTTCCTCCAACAGACAGCAGCACCTGGGTTTTAATAGAATCCCTTAGCTTGACTTCCCTAAGTCTTTTCCTAGGCCTAGCAGTAAGCGATGGTGGGGGATGGGCTCTAAAGCCAAGTATTAGCGAGTGCATCTCTGTGGGTAGTGGAGGGTTTTAAACTACTTCCCCAACCTTGGAACACCTGTGCCCCATAAAGATGCGTGGAATCTGTTTCCCCACCTCCAGCACACACACGGAGACGTGCTCAGGTATCCTGATTGTGGGGAGGCTCCTCCAAATGACAGCAGCGCCTGGGTTCTAATAGAATCCCTTAGCTTGTCTTCCCTGATGGCATGCCTAGGCTGGAGAGTGGGGGAAAGTGGGGGTTGGGCTCTAAATCAAGTATTAGCGAGAGCCTATCCATGGGATGTGGGTTTTTAACCTACAACCCACAACCATGGAATAAATGTGCCCCCTGAAAGATGCTTTGACTGTTTCCCTACATCCAGCACACACGCGAAGAAGTGTTCTGGTATTCTGAGTGTGGGCAGGTTCCTCAAACTGACAGCAGCACCTGGGTTCTATTAGTATCCCTTAGCTTCTGTTCCCTGAGTGTTCCTTTAGGCCAGGCCATGAGGGAAAGCTGGGGGTTGGGCTTGGAGGCCAAGAAGCAGTGAGTGCCCCCTGATCCACTGAGGAAGTACTTAGAGGACTTCTCCCTAAACGGAACACCTTTTCCTCCATTCATCTGGGTGGAGTGGGGCTGCACATCTCTCCCACACCTAAGAATGTGTTCTGGAATTCTGAGTGCAGGGAAGTTCCTCCAACTGACAGCAGCGCCTGGGTTCTAATTGAATCCCTTTGCTTGTCTTCCCTGATGGAAAGCCTAGGCGGGAGTGCGGGGGACAGTGTGGTTTGGGCTCCGAAACCAAGTATTTGCGATGACCTCTCTATGGTTTGTGGAGGTGTTTAAACTACATCCCTAACCTGGGAACACCTGTGCCCCCATAAAGATCCGTGGAGTCTGTTTCCACACCTCCAGCACACACACGAACACTTGCAGAGTTATCCTGAGAGTGGGCAGCCTCCTCCAACTGAGAGCAGGGCCTTGGTTCTTATAAAATCGCTTAACTTGTGTACCCTGTTTGGTTGCCTGATACGGAGTGCTGGGGAAAGGGTGGGTTGGGCTCTAAATCCAAGTATTAGCGAGTGCTTCTCCATGGGATTTGGAGGTTATTAACCAAAACCCCACAACATGGGAATACCTGTGCTCCTTGAAGAAAGCGTGGACTCTGTATCCCCACCACCAGAACACACATGAAGAAGTTTTCTGCTATCCTGAGTGTGGGCTGGCAATTTCAGGTGACAGAAGCGGCTGGGTTCTAATAGAATCCCTTAGCTTGTAATCCCTGAGTGTTTCCCTAGGACTGACTCTGAGAGAAACCTGGGGGTTGGGCTTGGAGGCCAAATAGTAGCGAGTGTCCCCGATGGACTGAGGAAGTATTTAGATGAATTCTTCATAAAGGGAAACACCTGGGCACCCATTCATCTGCGTGGAGTGGGGCTTCAAAACTCCCCACCACACAAGGTTGGGTTCCAGTATCCTGAGGGTGGGGTAGTTCCTCCAACTGACATCAGCGTCTTGGTTTTAATAGAATCCCTTTGCTTGTCTTCCCTGATGGTTTGCCTAGGCCAGTGTGTGGTTGCAAGTGGGATTTGGGATCTAAAACTAAGTATTAGCGTGTGCCTCTCCATGGGCAGTGGAGATGTTTAAACTACAACCCACAACTTGGGAATTACTGTGACCCCTGAGTAATGCGTGTGCTGTTTCCCCACGCCCAGCACACACAGGAAGAAGTGTTCTGGGGTTCTGAGTGTGGGGAGGTTCCTCCAACAGACAGCAGCACCTGGGTTTTAATAGAATCCCTTAGCTTGACTTCCCTAAGTCTTTTCCTAGGCCTAGCAGTAAGCGATGGTGGGGGATGGGCTCTAAAGCCAAGTATTAGCGAGTGCATCTCTGTGGGTAGTGGAGGGTTTTAAACTACTTCCCCAACCTTGGAACACCTGTGCCCCATAAAGATGCGTGGAATCTGTTTCCCCACCTCCAGCACACACACGGAGACGTGCTCAGGTATCCTGATTGTGGGGAGGCTCCTCCAAATGACAGCAGCGCCTGGGTTCTAATAGAATCCCTTAGCTTGTCTTCCCTGATGGCATGCCTAGGCTGGAGAGTGGGGGAAAGTGGGGGTTGGGCTCTAAATCAAGTATTAGCGAGAGCCTATCCATGGGATGTGGGTTTTTAACCTACAACCCACAACCATGGAATAAATGTGCCCCCTGAAAGATGCTTTGACTGTTTCCCTACATCCAGCACACACGCGAAGAAGTGTTCTGGTATTCTGAGTGTGGGCAGGTTCCTCAAACTGACAGCAGCACCTGGGTTCTATTAGTATCCCTTAGCTTCTGTTCCCTGAGTGTTCCTTTAGGCCAGGCCATGAGGGAAAGCTGGGGGTTGGGCTTGGAGGCCAAGAAGCAGTGAGTGCCCCCTGATCCACTGAGGAAGTACTTAGAGGACTTCTCCCTAAACGGAACACCTTTTCCTCCATTCATCTGGGTGGAGTGGGGCTGCACATCTCTCCCACCCCTAAGAATGTGTTCTGGAATTCTGAGTGCAGGGAAGTTCCTCCAACTGACAGCAGCGCCTGGGTTCTAATTGAATCCCTTTGCTTGTCTTCCCTGATGGAAAGCCTAGGCGGGAGTGCGGGGGACAGTGTGGTTTGGGCTCCGAAACCAAGTATTTGCGATGACCTCTCTATGGTTTGTGGAGGTGTTTAAACTACATCCCTAACCTGGGAACACCTGTGCCCCCATAAAGATCCGTGGAGTCTGTTTCCACACCTCCAGCACACACACGAACACTTGCAGAGTTATCCTGAGAGTGGGCAGCCTCCTCCAACTGAGAGCAGGGCCTTGGTTCTTATAAAATCGCTTAACTTGTGTACCCTGTTTGGTTGCCTGATACGGAGTGCTGGGGAAAGGGTGGGTTGGGCTCTAAATCCAAGTATTAGCGAGTGCTTCTCCATGGGATTTGGAGGTTATTAACCAAAACCCCACAACATGGGAATACCTGTGCTCCTTGAAGAAAGCGTGGACTCTGTATCCCCACCACCAGAACACACATGAAGAAGTTTTCTGCTATCCTGAGTGTGGGCTGGCAATTTCAGGTGACAGAAGCGGCTGGGTTCTAATAGAATCCCTTAGCTTGTAATCCCTGAGTGTTTCCCTAGGACTGACTCTGAGAGAAACCTGGGGGTTGGGCTTGGAGGCCAAATAGTAGCGAGTGTCCCCGATGGACTGAGGAAGTATTTAGATGAATTCTCCATAAAGGGAAACACCTGGGCACCCATTCATCTGCGTGGAGTGGGGCTTCAAAACTCCCCACCACACAAGGTTGGGTTCCAGTATCCTGAGGGTGGGGTAGTTCCTCCAACTGACATCAGCGTCTTGGTTTTAATAGAATCCCTTTGCTTGTCTTCCCTGATGGTTTGCCTAGGCCAGTGTGTGGTTGAAAGTGGGATTTGGGATCTAAAACTAAGTATTAGCGTGTGCCTCTCCATGGGCAGTGGAGATGTTTAAACTACAACCCACAACTTGGGAATTACTGTGACCCCTGAGTAATGCGTGTGCTGTTTCCCCACGCCCAGCACACACAGGAAGAAGTGTTCTGGGGTTCTGAGTGTGGGGAGGTTCCTCCAACAGACAGCAGCACCTGGGTTTTAATAGAATCCCTTAGCTTGACTTCCCTAAGTCTTTTCCTAGGCCTAG
This sequence comes from Vicugna pacos, assembly GCF_048564905.1. Classification (NCBI taxonomy): domain Eukaryota; kingdom Metazoa; phylum Chordata; class Mammalia; order Artiodactyla; family Camelidae; genus Vicugna; species Vicugna pacos. The sequence goes on from NW_027328740.1 coordinate 51,474,476, forward strand.
CAGTAAGCGATGGTGGGGGATGGGCTCTAAAGCCAAGTATTAGCGAGTGCATCTCTGTGGGTAGTGGAGGGTTTTAAACTACTTCCCCAACCTTGGAACACCTGTGCCCCATAAAGATGCGTGGAATCTGTTTCCCCACCTCCAGCACACACACGGAGACGTGCTCAGGTATCCTGATTGTGGGGAGGCTCCTCCAAATGACAGCAGCGCCTGGGTTCTAATAGAATCCCTTAGCTTGCCTTCCCTGATGGCATGCCTAGGCTGGAGAGTGGGGGAAAGTGGGGGTTGGGCTCTAAATCAAGTATTAGCGAGAGCCTATCCATGGGATGTGGGTTTTTAACCTACAACCCACAACCATGGAATAAATGTGCCCCCTGAAAGATGCTTTGACTGTTTCCCTACATCCAGCACACACGCGAAGAAGTGTTCTGGTATTCTGAGTGTGGGCAGGTTCCTCAAACTGACAGCAGCACCTGGGTTCTATTAGTATCCCTTAGCTTCTGTTCCCTGAGTGTTCCTTTAGGCCAGGCCATGAGGGAAAGCTGGGGGTTGGGCTTGGAGGCCAAGAAGCAGTGAGTGCCCCCTGATCCACTGAGGAAGTACTTAGAGGACTTCTCCCTAAACGGAACACCTTTTCCTCCATTCATCTGGGTGGAGTGGGGCTGCACATCTCTCCCACACCTAAGAATGTGTTCTGGAATTCTGAGTGCAGGGAAGTTCCTCCAACTGACAGCAGCGCCTGGGTTCTAATTGAATCCCTTTGCTTGTCTTCCCTGATGGAAAGCCTAGGCGGGAGTGCGGGGGACAGTGTGGTTTGGGCTCCGAATCCAAGTATTTGCGATGACCTCTCTATGGATTGTGGAGGTGTTTAAACTACATCCCTAACCTGGGAACACCTGTGCCCCCATAAAGATCCGTGGAGTCTGTTTCCACACCTCCAGCACACACACGAACACTTGCACAGTTATCCTGAGAGTGGGCAGCCTCCTCCAACTGAGAGCAGGGCCTTGGTTCTTATAAAATCGCTTAACTTGTGTACCCTGTTTGGTTGCCTGATACGGAGTGCTGGGGAAAGGGTGGGTTGGGCTCTAAATCCAAGTATTAGCGAGTGCTTCTCCATGGGATTTGGAGGTTATTAACCAAAACCCCACAACATGGGAATACCTGTGCTCCTTGAAGAAAGCGTGGACTCTGTATCCCCACCACCAGAACACACATGAAGAAGTTTTCTGCTATCCTGAGTGTGGGCTGGCAATTTCAGGTGACAGAAGCGGCTGGGTTCTAATAGAATCCCTTAGCTTGTAATCCCTGAGTGTTTCCCTAGGACTGACTCTGAGAGAAACCTGGGGGTTGGGCTTGGAGGCCAAATAGGAGCGAGTGTCCCCGATGGACTGAGGAAGTATTTAGATGAATTCTCCATAAAGGGAAACACCTGAGCACCCATTCATCTGCGTGGAGTGGGGCTTCAAACCTCCCCACCACACAAGGTTGGGTTCCAGTATCCTGAGGGTGGGGTAGTTCCTCCAACTGACATCAGCGTCTTGGTTTTAATAGAATCCCTTTGCTTGTCTTCCCTGATGGTTTGCCTAGGCCAGTGTGTGGTTGAAAGTGGGATTTGGGATCTAAAACTAAGTATTAGCGTGTGCCTCTCCATGGGCAGTGGAGATGTTTAAACTACAACCCACAACTTGGGAATTTCTGTGACCCCTGAGTAATGTGTGTGCTGTTTCCCCACGCCCAGCACACACAGGAAGAAGTGTTCTGGGGTTCTGAGTGTGGGGAGGTTCCTCCAACAGACAGCAACACCTGGGTTTTAATAGAATCCCTTAGCTTGACTTCCCTAAGTCTTTTCCTAGGCCTAGCAGTAAGCGATGGTGGGGGATGGGCTCTAAAGCCAAGTATTAGCGAGTGCATCTCTGTGGGTAGTGGAGGGTTGTAAACTACTTCCCCAACCTTGGAACACCTGTGCCCCATAAAGATGCGTGGAATCTGTTTCCCCACCTCCAGCACACACACGGAGACGAGCTCAGGTATCCTGATTGTGGGGAGGCTCCTCCAAATGACAGCAGCGCCTGGGTTCTAATAGAATCCCTTAGCTTGTCTTCCCTGATGGCATGCCTAGGCTGGAGAGTGGGGGAAAGTGGGGGTTGGGCTCTAAATCAAGTATTAGCGAGAGCCTATCCATGGGATGTGGGATTTTAACCTAAAACCCACAACCATGGAATAAATGTGCCCCCTGAAAGATGCTTTGACTGTTTCCCTACATCCAGCACACACGCGAAGAAGTGTTCTGGTATTCTGAGTGTGGGCAGGTTCCTCAAACTGACAGCAGCACCTGGGTTCTATTAGTATCCCTTAGCTTCTGTTCCCTGAGTGTTCCTTTAGGCCAGGCCATGAGGGAAAGCTGGGGGTTGGGCTTGGAGGCCAAGAAGCAGTGAGTGCCCCCTGATCCACTGAGGAAGTACTTAGAGGACTTCTCCCTAAACGGAACACCTTTTCCTCCATTCATCTGGGTGGAGTGGGGCTGCACATCTCTCCCACCCCTAAGAATGTGTTCTGGAATTCTGAGTGCAGGGAAGTTCCTCCAACTGACAGCAGCGCCTGGGTTCTAATTGAATCCCTTTGCTTGTCTTCCCTGATGGAAAGCCTAGGCGGGAGTGCGGGGGACAGTGTGGTTTGGGCTCCGAAACCAAGTATTTGCGATGACCTCTCTATGGTTTGTGGAGGTGTTTAAACTACATCCCTAACCTGGGAACACCTGTGCCCCCATAAAGATCCGTGGAGTCTGTTTCCACACCTCCAGCACACACACGAACACTTGCAGAGTTATCCTGAGAGTGGGCAGCCTCCTCCAACTGAGAGCAGGGCCTTGGTTCTTATAAAATCGCTTAACTTGTGTACCCTGTTTGGTTGCCTGATACGGAGTGCTGGGGAAAGGGTGGGTTGGGCTCTAAATCCAAGTATTAGCGAGTGCTTCTCCATGGGATTTGGAGGTTATTAACCAAAACCCCACAACATGGGAATACCTGTGCTCCTTGAAGAAAGCGTGGACTCTGTATCCCCACCACCAGAACACACATGAAGAAGTTTTCTGCTATCCTGAGTGTGGGCTGGCAATTTCAGGTGACAGAAGCGGCTGGGTTCTAATAGAATCCCTTAGCTTGTAATCCCTGAGTGTTTCCCTAGGACTGACTCTGAGAGAAACCTGGGGGTTGGGCTTGGAGGCCAAATAGAAGCGAGTGTCCCCGATGGACTGAGGAAGTATTTAGATGAATTCTCCATAAAGGGAAACACCTGGGCACCCATTCATCTGCGTGGAGTGGGGCTTCAAACCTCCCCACCACACAAGGTTGGGTTCCAGTATCCTGAGGGTGGGGTAGTTCCTCCAACTGACATCAGCGTCTTGGTTTTAATAGAATCCCTTTGCTTGTCTTCCCTGATGGTTTGCCTAGGCCAGTGTGTGGTTGCAAGTGGGATTTGGGATCTAAAACTAAGTATTAGCGTGTGCCTCTCCATGGGCAGTGGAGATGTTTAAACTACAACCCACAACTTGGGAATTACTGTGACACTTGAGTAATGCGTGTGCTGTTTCCCCACGCCCAGCACACACAGGAAGAAGTGTTCTGGGGTTCTGAGTGTGGGGAGGTTCCTCCAACAGACAGCAGCACCTGGGTTTTAATAGAATCCCTTAGCTTGACTTCCCTAAGTCTTTTCCTAGGCCTAGCAGTAAGCGATGGTGGGGGATGGGCTCTAAAGCCAAGTATTAGCGAGTGCATCTCTGTGGGTAGTGGAGGGTTTTAAACTACTTCCCCAACCTTGGAACACCTGTGCCCCATAAAGATGCGTGGAATCTGTTTCCCCACCTCCAGCACACACACGGAGACGTGCTCAGGTATCCTGATTGTGGGGAGGCTCCTCCAAATGACAGCAGCGCCTGGGTTCTAATAGAATCCCTTAGCTTGTCTTCCCTGATGGCATGCCTAGGCTGGAGAGTGGGGGAAAGTGGGGGTTGGGCTCTAAATCAAGTATTAGCGAGAGCCTATCCATGGGATGTGGGTTTTTAACCTACAACCCACAACCATGGAATAAATGTGCCCCCTGAAAGATGCTTTGACTGTTTCCCTACATCCAGCACACACGCGAAGAAGTGTTCTGGTATTCTGAGTGTGGGCAGGTTCCTCAAACTGACAGCAGCACCTGGGTTCTATTAGTATCCCTTAGCTTCTGTTCCCTGAGTGTTCCTTTAGGCCAGGCCATGAGGGAAAGCTGGGGGTTGGGCTTGGAGGCCAAGAAGCAGTGAGTGCCCCCTGATCCACTGAGGAAGTACTTAGAGGACTTCTCCCTAAACGGAACACCTTTTCCTCCATTCATCTGGGTGGAGTGGGGCTGCACATCTCTCCCACACCTAAGAATGTGTTCTGGAATTCTGAGTGCAGGGAAGTTCCTCCAACTGACAGCAGCGCCTGGGTTCTAATTGAATCCCTTTGCTTGTCTTCCCTGATGGAAAGCCTAGGCGGGAGTGCGGGGGACAGTGTGGTTTGGGCTCCGAAACCAAGTATTTGCGATGACCTCTCTATGGTTTGTGGAGGTGTTTAAACTACATCCCTAACCTGGGAACACCTGTGCCCCCATAAAGATCCGTGGAGTCTGTTTCCACACCTCCAGCACACACACGAACACTTGCAGAGTTATCCTGAGAGTGGGCAGCCTCCTCCAACTGAGAGCAGGGCCTTGGTTCTTATAAAATCGCTTAACTTGTGTACCCTGTTTGGTTGCCTGATACGGAGTGCTGGGGAAAGGGTGGGTTGGGCTCTAAATCCAAGTATTAGCGAGTGCTTCTCCATGGGATTTGGAGGTTATTAACCAAAACCCCACAACATGGGAATACCTGTGCTCCTTGAAGAAAGCGTGGACTCTGTATCCCCACCACCAGAACACACATGAAGAAGTTTTCTGCTATCCTGAGTGTGGGCTGGCAATTTCAGGTGACAGAAGCGGCTGGGTTCTAATAGAATCCCTTAGCTTGTAATCCCTGAGTGTTTCCCTAGGACTGACTCTGAGAGAAACCTGGGGGTTGGGCTTGGAGGCCAAATAGTAGCGAGTGTCCCCGATGGACTGAGGAAGTATTTAGATGAATTCTTCATAAAGGGAAACACCTGGGCACCCATTCATCTGCGTGGAGTGGGGCTTCAAAACTCCCCACCACACAAGGTTGGGTTCCAGTATCCTGAGGGTGGGGTAGTTCCTCCAACTGACATCAGCGTCTTGGTTTTAATAGAATCCCTTTGCTTGTCTTCCCTGATGGTTTGCCTAGGCCAGTGTGTGGTTGAAAGTGGGATTTGGGATCTAAAACTAAGTATTAGCGTGTGCCTCTCCATGGGCAGTGGAGATGTTTAAACTACAACCCACAACTTGGGAATTACTGTGACCCCTGAGTAATGCGTGTGCTGTTTCCCCACGCCCAGCACACACAGGAAGAAGTGTTCTGGGGTTCTGAGTGTGGGGAGGTTCCTCCAACAGACAGCAGCACCTGGGTTTTAATAGAATCCCTTAGCTTGACTTCCCTAAGTCTTTTCCTAGGCCTAGCAGTAAGCGATGGTGGGGGATGGGCTCTAAAGCCAAGTATTAGCGAGTGCATCTCTGTGGGTAGTGGAGGGTTTTAAACTACTTCCCCAACCTTGGAACACCTGTGCCCCATAAAGATGCGTGGAATCTGTTTCCCCACCTCCAGCACACACACGGAGACGTGCTCAGGTATCCTGATTGTGGGGAGGCTCCTCCAAATGACAGCAGCGCCTGGGTTCTAATAGAATCCCTTAGCTTGTCTTCCCTGATGGCATGCCTAGGCTGGAGAGTGGGGGAAAGTGGGGGTTGGGCTCTAAATCAAGTATTAGCGAGAGCCTATCCATGGGATGTGGGTTTTTAACCTACAACCCACAACCATGGAATAAATGTGCCCCCTGAAAGATGCTTTGACTGTTTCCCTACATCCAGCACACACGCGAAGAAGTGTTCTGGTATTCTGAGTGTGGGCAGGTTCCTCAAACTGACAGCAGCACCTGGGTTCTATTAGTATCCCTTAGCTTCTGTTCCCTGAGTGTTCCTTTAGGCCAGGCCATGAGGGAAAGCTGGGGGTTGGGCTTGGAGGCCAAGAAGCAGTGAGTGCCCCCTGATCCACTGAGGAAGTACTTAGAGGACTTCTCCCTAAACGGAACACCTTTTCCTCCATTCATCTGGGTGGAGTGGGGCTGCACATCTCTCCCACCCCTAAGAATGTGTTCTGGAATTCTGAGTGCAGGGAAGTTCCTCCAACTGACAGCAGCGCCTGGGTTCTAATTGAATCCCTTTGCTTGTCTTCCCTGATGGAAAGCCTAGGCGGGAGTGCGGGGGACAGTGTGGTTTGGGCTCCGAAACCAAGTATTTGCGATGACCTCTCTATGGTTTGTGGAGGTGTTTAAACTACATCCCTAACCTGGGAACACCTGTGCCCCCATAAAGATCCGTGGAGTCTGTTTCCACACCTCCAGCACACACACGAACACTTGCAGAGTTATCCTGAGAGTGGGCAGCCTCCTCCAACTGAGAGCAGGGCCTTGGTTCTTATAAAATCGCTTAACTTGTGTACCCTGTTTGGTTGCCTGATACGGAGTGCTGGGGAAAGGGTGGGTTGGGCTCTAAATCCAAGTATTAGCGAGTGCTTCTCCATGGGATTTGGAGGTTATTAACCAAAACCCCACAACATGGGAATACCTGTGCTCCTTGAAGAAAGCGTGGACTCTGTATCCCCACCACCAGAACACACATGAAGAAGTTTTCTGCTATCCTGAGTGTGGGCTGGCAATTTCAGGTGACAGAAGCGGCTGGGTTCTAATAGAATCCCTTAGCTTGTAATCCCTGAGTGTTTCCCTAGGACTGACTCTGAGAGAAACCTGGGGGTTGGGCTTGGAGGCCAAATAGTAGCGAGTGTCCCCGATGGACTGAGGAAGTATTTAGATGAATTCTCCATAAAGGGAAACACCTGGGCACCCATTCATCTGCGTGGAGTGGGGCTTCAAAACTCCCCACCACACAAGGTTGGGTTCCAGTATCCTGAGGGTGGGGTAGTTCCTCCAACTGACATCAGCGTCTTGGTTTTAATAGAATCCCTTTGCTTGTCTTCCCTGATGGTTTGCCTAGGCCAGTGTGTGGTTGAAAGTGGGATTTGGGATCTAAAACTAAGTATTAGCGTGTGCCTCTCCATGGGCAGTGGAGATGTTTAAACTACAACCCACAACTTGGGAATTACTGTGACCCCTGAGTAATGCGTGTGCTGTTTCCCCACGCCCAGCACACACAGGAAGAAGTGTTCTGGGGTTCTGAGTGTGGGGAGGTTCCTCCAACAGACAGCAGCACCTGGGTTTTAATAGAATCCCTTAGCTTGACTTCCCTAAGTCTTTTCCTAGGCCTAGCAGTAAGCGATGGTGGGGGATGGGCTCTAAAGCCAAGTATTAGCGAGTGCATCTCTGTGGGTAGTGGAGGGTTTTAAACTACTTCCCCAACCTTGGAACACCTGTGCCCCATAAAGATGCGTGGAATCTGTTTCCCCACCTCCAGCACACACACGGAGACGTGCTCAGGTATCCTGATTGTGGGGAGGCTCCTCCAAATGACAGCAGCGCCTGGGTTCTAATAGAATCCCTTAGCTTGCCTTCCCTGATGGCATGCCTAGGCTGGAGAGTGGGGGAAAGTGGGGGTTGGGCTCTAAATCAAGTATTAGCGAGAGCCTATCCATGGGATGTGGGTTTTTAACCTACAACCCACAACCATGGAATAAATGTGCCCCCTGAAAGATGCTTTGACTCTTTCCCTACATCCAGCACACACGCGAAGAAGTGTTCTGGTATTCTGAGTGTGGGCAGGTTCCTCAAACTGACAGCAGCACCTGGGTTCTATTAGTATCCCTTAGCTTCTGTTCCCTGAGTGTTCCTTTAGGCCAGGCCATGAGGGAAAGCTGGGGGTTGGGCTTGGAGGCCAAGAAGCAGTGAGTGCCCCCTGATCCACTGAGGAAGTACTTAGAGGACTTCTCCCTAAACGGAACACCTTTTCCTCCATTCATCTGGGTGGAGTGGGGCTGCACATCTCTCCCACCCCTAAGAATGTGTTCTGGAATTCTGAGTGCAGGGAAGTTCCTCCAACTGACAGCAGCGCCTGGGTTCTAATTGAATCCCTTTGCTTGTCTTCCCTGATGGAAAGCCTAGGCGGGAGTGCGGGGGACAGTGTGGTTTGGGCTCCGAAACCAAGTATTTGCGATGAACTCTCTATGGTTTGTGGAGGTGTTTAAACTACATCCCTAACCTGGGAACACCTGTGCCCGCATAAAGATCCGTGGAGTCTGTTTCCACACCTCCAGCACACACACGAACACTTGCAGAGTTATCCTGAGAGTGGGCAGCCTCCTCCAACTGAGAGCAGGGCCTTGGTTCTTATAAAATCGCTTAACTTGTGTACCCTGTTTGGTTGCCTGATACGGAGTGCTGGGGAAAGGGTGGGTTGGGCTCTAAATCCAAGTATTAGCGAGTGCTTCTCCATGGGATTTGGAGGTTATTAACCAAAACCCCACAACATGGGAATACCTGTGCTCCTTGAAGAAAGCGTGGACTCTGTATCCCCACCACCAGAACACACATGAAGAAGTTTTCTGCTATCCTGAGTGTGGGCTGGCAATTTCAGGTGACAGAAGCGGCTGGGTTCTAATAGAATCCCTTAGCTTGTAATCCCTGAGTGTTTCCCTAGGACTGACTCTGAGAGAAACCTGGGGGTTGGGCTTGGAGGCCAAATAGTAGCGAGTGTCCCCGATGGACTGAGGAAGTATTTAGATGAATTCTCCATAAAGGGAAACACCTGGGCACCCATTCATCTGCGTGGAGTGGGGCTTCAAACCTCCCCACCACACAAGGTTGGGTTCCAGTATCCTGAGGGTGGGGTAGTTCCTCCAACTGACATCAGCGTCTTGGTTTTAATAGAATCCCTTTGCTTGTCTTCCCTGATGGTTTGCCTAGGCCAGTGTGTGGTTGAAAGTGGGATTTGGGATCTAAAACTAAGTATTAGCGTGTGCCTCTCCATGGGCAGTGGAGATGTTTAAACTACAACCCACAACTTGGGAATTACTGTGACCCCTGAGTAATGCGTGTGCTGTTTCCCCACGACCAGCACACACAGGAAGAAGTGTTCTGGGGTTCTGAGTGTGGGGAGGTTCCTCCAACAGACAGCAGCACCTGGGTTTTAATAGAATCCCTTAGCTTGACTTCCCTAAGTCTTTTCCTAGGCCTAGCAGTAAGCGATGGTGGGGGATGGGCTCTAAAGCCAAGTATTAGCGAGTGCATCTCTGTGGCTAGTGGAGGGTTTTAAACTACTTCCCCAACCTTGGAACACCTGTGCCCCATAAAGATGCGTGGAATCTGTTTCCCCACCTCCAGCACACACACGGAGACGTGCTCAGGTATCCTGATTGTGGGGAGGCTCCTCCAAATGACAGCAGCGCCTGGGTTCTAATAGAATCCCTTAGCTTGTCTTCCCTGATGGCATGCCTAGGCTGGAGAGTGGGGGAAAGTGGGGGTTGGGCTCTAAATCAAGTATTAGCGAGAGCCTATCCATGGGATGTGGGTTTTTAACCTACAACCCACAACCATGGAATAAATGTGCCCCCTGAAAGATGCTTTGACTGTTTCCCTACATCCAGCACACACGCGAAGAAGTGTTCTGGTATTCTGAGTGTGGGCAGGTTCCTCAAACTGACAGCAGCACCTGGGTTCTATTAGTATCCCTTAGCTTCTGTTCCCTGAGTGTTCCTTTAGGCCAGGCCATGAGGGAAAGCTGGGGGTTGGGCTTGGAGGCCAAGAAGCAGTGAGTGCCCCCTGATCCACTGAGGAAGTACTTAGAGGACTTCTCCCTAAACGGAACACCTTTTCCTCCATTCATCTGGGTGGAGTGGGGCTGCACATCTCTCCCACCCCTAAGAATGTGTTCTGGAATTCTGAGTGCAGGGAAGTTCCTCCATCTGACAGCAGCGCCTGGGTTCTAATTGAATCCCTTTGCTTGTCTTCCCTGATGGAAAGCCTAGGCGGGAGTGCGGGGGACAGTGTGGTTTGGGCTCCGAAACCAAGTATTTGCGATGACCTCTCTATGGTTTGTGGAGGTGTTTAAACTCCATCCCTAACCTGGGAACAGCTGTGCCCCCATAAAGATCCGTGGAGTCTGTTTCCACACCTCCAGCACACACACGAACACTTGCAGAGTTATCCTGAGAGTGGGCAGCCTCCTCCAACTGAGAGCAGGGCCTTGGTTCTTATAAAATCGCTTAACTTGTGTACCCTGTTTGGTTGCCTGATACGGAGTGCTGGGGAAAGGGTGGGTTGGGCTCTAAATCCAAGTATTAGCGAGTGCTTCTCCATGGGATTTGGAGGTTATTAACCAAAACCCCACAACATGGGAATACCTGTGCTCCTTGAAGAAAGCGTGGACTCTGTATCCCCACCACCAGAACACACATGAAGAAGTTTTCTGCTATCCTGAGTGTGGGCTGGCAATTTCAGGTGACAGAAGCGGCTGGGTTCTAATAGAATCCCTTAGCTTGTAATCCCTGAGTGTTTCCCTAGGACTGACTCTGAGAGAAACCTGGGGGTTGGGCTTGGAGGCCAAATAGTAGCGAGTGTCCCCGATGGACTGAGGAAGTATTTAGATGAATTCTCCATAAAGGGAAACACCTGAGCACCCATTCATCTGCGTGGAGTGGGGCTTCAAACCTCCCCACCACACAAGGTTGGGTTCCAGTATCCTGAGGGTGGGGTAGTTCCTCCAACTGACATCAGCGTCTTGGTTTTAATAGAATCCCTTTGCTTGTCTTCCCTGATGGTTTGCCTAGGCCAGTGTGTGGTTGAAAGTGGGATTTGGGATCTAAAACTAAGTATTAGCGTGTGCCTCTCCATGGGCAGTGGAGATGTTTAAACTACAACCCACAACTTGGGAATTACTGTGACCCCTGAGTAATGCGTGTGGTGTTTCCCCACGCCCAGCACACACAGGAATAAGTGTTCTGGGGTTCTGAGTGTGGGGAGGTTCCTCCAACAGACAGCAGCACCTGGGTTTTAATAGAATCCCTTAGCTTGACTTCCCTAAGTCTTTTCCTAGGCCTAGCAGTAAGCGATGGTGGGGGATGGGCTCTAAAGCCAAGTATTAGCGAGTGCATCTCTGTGGGTTGTGGAGGGTTTTAAACTACTTCCCCAACCTTGGAACACCTGTGCCCCATAAAGATGCGTGGAATCTGTTTCCCCACCTCCAGCACACACACGGAGACGTGCTCAGGTATCCTGATTGTGGGGAGGCTCCTCCAAATGACAGCAGCGCCTGGGTTCTAATAGAATCCCTTATCTTGTCTTCCCTGATGGCATGCCTAGGCTAGAGAGTGGGGGAAAGTGGGGGTTGGGCTCTAAATCAAGTATTAGCGAGAGCCTATCCATGGGATGTGGGTTTTTAACCTACAACCCACAACCATGGAATAAATGTGCCCCCTGAAAGATGCTTTGACTGTTTCCCTACATCCAGCACACACGCGAAGAAGTGTTCTGGTATTCTGAGTGTGGGCAGGTTCCTCAAACTGACAGCAGCACCTGGGTTCTATTAGTATCCCTTAGCTTCTGTTCCCTGAGTGTTCCTTTAGGCCAGGCCATGAGGGAAAGCTGGGGGTTGGGCTTGGAGGCCAAGAAGCAGTGAGTGCCCCCTGATCCACTGAGGAAGTACTTAGAGGACTTCTCCCTAAACGGAACACCTTTTCCTCCATTCATCTGGGTGGAGTGGGGCTGCACATCTCTCCCACACCTAAGAATGTGTTCTGGAATTCTGAGTGCAGGGAAGTTCCTCCATCTGACAGCAGCGCCTGGGTTCTAATTGAATCCCTTTGCTTGTCTTCCCTGATGGAAAGCCTAGGCGGGAGTGCGGGGGACAGTGTGGTTTGGGCTCCGAAACCAAGTATTTGCGATGACCTCTCTATGGTTTGTGGAGGTGTTTAAACTACATCCCTAACCTGGGAACACCTGTGCCCGCATAAAGATCCGTGGAGTCTGTTTCCACACCTCCAGCACACACACGAACACTTGCAGAGTTATCCTGAGAGTGGGCAGCCTCCTCCAACTGAGAGCAGGGCCTTGGTTCTTATAAAATCGCTTAACTTGTGTACCCTGTTTGGTTGCCTGATACGGAGTGCTGGGGAAAGGGTGGGTTGGGCTCTAAATCCAAGTATTAGCGAGTGCTTCTCCATGGGATTTGGAGGTTATTAACCAAAACCCCACAACATGGGAATACCTGTGCTCCTTGAAGAAAGCGTGGACTCTGTATCCCCACCACCAGAACACACATGAAGAAGTTTTCTGCTATCCTGAGTGTGGGCTGGCAATTTCAGGTGACAGAAGCGGCTGGGTTCTAATAGAATCCCTTAGCTTGTAATCCCTGAGTGTTTCCCTAGGACTGACTCTGAGAGAAACCTGGGGGTTGGGCTTGGAGGCCAAATAGTAGCGAGTGTCCCCGATGGACTGAGGAAGTATTTAGATGAATTCTCCATAAAGGGAAACACCTGAGCACCCATTCATCTGCGTGGAGTGGGGCTTCAAAACTCCCCACCACACAAGGTTGGGTTCCAGTGTCCTGAGGGTGGGGTAGTTCCTCCAACTGACATCAGCGTCTTGGTTTTAATAGAATCCCTTTGCTTGTCTTCCCTGATGGTTTGCCTAGGCCAGTGTGTGGTTGAAAGTGGGATTTGGGATCTAAAACTAAGTATTAGCGTGTGCCTCTCCATGGGCAGTGGAGATGTTTAAACTACAACCCACAACTTGGGAATTACTGTGACCCCTGAGTAATGCGTGTGCTGTTTCCCCACGCCCAGCACACACAGGAAGAAGTGTTCTGGGGTTCTGAGTGTGGGGAGGTTCCTCCAACAGACAGCAGCACCTGGGTTTTAATAGAATCCCTTAGCTTGACTTCCCTAAGTCTTTTCCTAGGCCTAGCAGTAAGCGATGGTGGGGGATGGGCTCTAAAGCCAAGTATTAGCGAGTGCATCTCTGTGGGTAGTGGAGGGTTTTAAACTACTTCCCCAACCTTGGAACACCTGTGCCCCATAAAGATGCGTGGAATCTGTTTCCCCACCTCCAGCACACACACGGAGACGTGCTCAGGTATCCTGATTGTGGGGAGGCTCCTCCAAATGACAGCAGCGCCTGGGTTCTAATAGAATCCCTTAGCTTGTCTTCCCTGATGGCATGCCTAGGCTGGAGAGTGGGGGAAAGTGGGGGTTGGGCTCTAAATCAAGTATTAGCGAGAGCCTATCCATGGGATGTGGGTTTTTAACCTACAACCCACAACCATGGAATAAATGTGCCCCCTGAAAGATGCTTTGACTGTTTCCCTACATCCAGCACACACGCGAAGAAGTGTTCTGGTATTCTGAGTGTGGGCAGGTTCCTCAAACTGACAGCAGCACCTGGGTTCTATTAGTATCCCTTAGCTTCTGTTCCCTGAGTGTTCCTTTAGGCCAGGCCATGAGGGAAAGCTGGGGGTTGGGCTTGGAGGCCAAGAAGCAGTGAGTGCCCCCTGATCCACTGAGGAAGTACTTAGAGGACTTCTCCCTAAACGGAACACCTTTTCCTCCATTCATCTGGGTGGAGTGGGGCTGCACATCTCTCCCACACCTAAGAATGTGTTCTGGAATTCTGAGTGCAGGGAAGTTCCTCCAACTGACAGCAGCGCCTGGGTTCTAATTGAATCCCTTTGCTTGTCTTCCCTGATGGAAAGCCTAGGTGGGAGTGCGGGGGACAGTGTGGTTTGGGCTCCGAAACCAAGTATTTGCGATGACCTCTCTATGGTTTGTGGAGGTGTTTAAACTCCATCCCTAACCTGGGAACACCTGTGCCCCCATAAAGATCCGTGGGGTCTGTTTCCACACCTCCAGCACACACACGAACACTTGCAGAGTTATCCTGAGAGTGGGCAGCCTCCTCCAACTGAGAGCAGGGCCTTGGTTCTTATAAAATCGCTTAACTTGTGTACCCTGTTTGGTTGCCTGATACGGAGTGCTGGGGAAAGGGTGGGTTGGGCTCTAAATCCAAGTATTAGCGAGTGCTTCTCCATGGGATTTGGAGGTTATTAACCAAAACCCCACAACATGGGAATACCTGTGCTCCTTGAAGAAAGCGTGGACTCTGTATCCCCACCACCAGAACACACATGAAGAAGTTTTCTGCTATCCTGAGTGTGGGCTGGCAATTTCAGGTGACAGAAGCGGCTGGGTTCTAATAGAATCCCTTAGCTTGTAATCCCTGAGTGTTTCCCTAGGACTGACTCTGAGAGAAACCTGGGGGTTGGGCTTGGAGGCCAAATAGGAGCGAGTGTCCCCGATGGACTGAGGAAGTATTTAGATGAATTCTCCATAAAGGGAAACACCTGAGCACCCATTCATCTGCGTGGAGTGGGGCTTCAAACCTCCCCACCACACAAGGTTGGGTTCCAGTATCCTGAGGGTGGGGTAGTTCCTCCAACTGACATCAGCGTCTTGGTTTTAATAGAATCCCTTTGCTTGTCTTCCCTGATGGTTTGCCTAGGCCAGTGTGTGGTTGCAAGTGGGATTTGGGATCTAAAACTAAGTATTAGCGTGTGCCTCTCCATGGGCAGTGGAGATGTTTAAACTACAACCCACAACTTGGGAATTACTGTGACCCCTGAGTAATGCGTGTGGTGTTTCCCCACGCCCAGCACACACAGGAAGAAGTGTTCTGGGGTTCTGAGTGTGGGGAGGTTCCTCCAACAGACAGCAGCACCTGGGTTTTAATAGAATCCCTTAGCTTGACTTCCCTAAGTCTTTTCCTAGGCCTAGCAGTAAGCGATGGTGGGGGATGGGCTCTAAAGCCAAGTATTAGCGAGTGCATCTCTGTGGGTTGTGGAGGGTTTTAAACTACTTCCCCAACCTTGGAACACCTTTGCCCCATAAAGATGCGTGGAATCTGTTTCCCCACCTCCAGCACACACACGGAGACGTGCTCAGGTATCCTGATTGTGGGGAGGCTCCTCCAAATGACAGCAGCGCCTGGGTTCTAATAGAATCCCTTATCTTGTCTTCCCTGATGGCATGCCTAGGCTAGAGAGTGGGGGAAAGTGGGGGTTGGGCTCTAAATCAAGTATTAGCGAGAGCCTATCCATGGGATGTGGGTTTTTAACCTACAACCCACAACCATGGAATAAATGTGCCCCCTGAAAGATGCTTTGACTGTTTCCCTACATCCAGCACACACGCGAAAAAGTGTTCTGGTATTCTGAGTGTGGGCAGGTTCCTCAAACTGACAGCAGCACCTGGGTTCTATTAGTATCCCTTAGCTTCTGTTCCCTGAGTGTTCCTTTAGGCCAGGCCATGAGGGAAAGCTGGGGGTTGGGCTTGGAGGCCAAGAAGCAGTGAGTGCCCCCTGATCCACTGAGGAAGTACTTAGAGGACTTCTCCCTAAACGGAACACCTTTTCCTCCATTCATCTGGGTGGAGTGGGGCTGCACATCTCTCCCACACCTAAGAATGTGTTCTGGAATTCTGAGTGCAGGGAAGTTCCTCCATCTGACAGCAGCGCCTGGGTTCTAATTGAATCCCTTTGCTTGTCTTCCCTGATGGAAAGCCTAGGCGGGAGTGCGGGGGACAGTGTGGTTTGGGCTCCGAAACCAAGTATTTGCGATGACCTCTCTATGGTTTGTGGAGGTGTTTAAACTACATCCCTAACCTGGGAACACCTGTGCCCGCATAAAGATCCGTGGAGTCTGTTTCCACACCTCCAGCACACACACGAACACTTGCAGAGTTATCCTGAGAGTGGGCAGCCTCCTCCAACTGAGAGCAGGGCCTTGGTTCTTATAAAATCGCTTAACTTGTGTACCCTGTTTGGTTGCCTGATACGGAGTGCTGGGGAAAGGGTGGGTTGGGCTCTAAATCCAAGTATTAGCGAGTGCTTCTCCATGGGATTTGGAGGTTATTAACCAAAACCCCACAACATGGGAATACCTGTGCTCCTTGAAGAAAGCGTGGACTCTGTATCCCCACCACCAGAACACACATGAAGAAGTTTTCTGCTATCCTGAGTGTGGGCTGGCAATTTCAGGTGACAGAAGCGGCTGGGTTCTAATAGAATCCCTTAGCTTGTAATCCCTGAGTGTTTCCCTAGGACTGACTCTGAGAGAAACCTGGGGGTTGGGCTTGGAGGCCAAATAGTAGCGAGTGTCCCCGATGGACTGAGGAAGTATTTAGATGAATTCTCCATAAAGGGAAACACCTGAGCACCCATTCATCTGCGTGGAGTGGGGCTTCAAAACTCCCCACCACACAAGGTTGGGTTCCAGTGTCCTGAGGGTGGGGTAGTTCCTCCAACTGACATCAGCGTCTTGGTTTTAATAGAATCCCTTTGCTTGTCTTCCCTGATGGTTTGCCTAGGCCAGTGTGTGGTTGAAAGTGGGATTTGGGATCTAAAACTAAGTATTAGCGTGTGCCTCTCCATGGGCAGTGGAGATGTTTAAACTACAACCCACAACTTGGGAATTACTGTGACCCCTGAGTAATGCGTGTGCTGTTTCCCCACGCCCAGCACACACAGGAAGAAGTGTTCTGGGGTTCTGAGTGTGGGGAGGTTCCTCCAACAGACAGCAGCACCTGGGTTTTAATAGAATCCCTTAGCTTGACTTCCCTAAGTCTTTTCCTAGGCCTAGCAGTAAGCGATGGTGGGGGATGGGCTCTAAAGCCAAGTATTAGCGAGTGCATCTCTGTGGGTAGTGGAGGGTTTTAAACTACTTCCCCAACCTTGGAACACCTGTGCCCCATAAAGATGCGTGGAATCTGTTTCCCCACCTCCAGCACACACACGGAGACGTGCTCAGGTATCCTGATTGTGGGGAGGCTCCTCCAAATGACAGCAGCGCCTGGGTTCTAATAGAATCCCTTAGCTTGTCTTCCCTGATGGCATGCCTAGGCTGGAGAGTGGGGGAAAGTGGGGGTTGGGCTCTAAATCAAGTATTAGCGAGAGCCTATCCATGGGATGTGGGTTTTTAACCTACAACCCACAACCATGGAATAAATGTGCCCCCTGAAAGATGCTTTGACTGTTTCCCTACATCCAGCACACACGCGAAGAAGTGTTCTGGTATTCTGAGTGTGGGCAGGTTCCTCAAACTGACAGCAGCACCTGGGTTCTATTAGTATCCCTTAGCTTCTGTTCCCTGAGTGTTCCTTTAGGCCAGGCCATGAGGGAAAGCTGGGGGTTGGGCTTGGAGGCCAAGAAGCAGTGAGTGCCCCCTGATCCACTGAGGAAGTACTTAGAGGACTTCTCCCTAAACGGAACACCTTTTCCTCCATTCATCTGGGTGGAGTGGGGCTGCACATCTCTCCCACACCTAAGAATGTGTTCTGGAATTCTGAGTGCAGGGAAGTTCCTCCAACTGACAGCAGCGCCTGGGTTCTAATTGAATCCCTTTGCTTGTCTTCCCTGATGGAAAGCCTAGGTGGGAGTGCGGGGGACAGTGTGGTTTGGGCTCCGAAACCAAGTATTTGCGATGACCTCTCTATGGTTTGTGGAGGTGTTTAAACTCCATCCCTAACCTGGGAACACCTGTGCCCCCATAAAGATCCGTGGGGTCTGTTTCCACACCTCCAGCACACACACGAACACTTGCAGAGTTATCCTGAGAGTGGGCAGCCTCCTCCAACTGAGAGCAGGGCCTTGGTTCTTATAAAATCGCTTAACTTGTGTACCCTGTTTGGTTGCCTGATACGGAGTGCTGGGGAAAGGGTGGGTTGGGCTCTAAATCCAAGTATTAGCGAGTGCTTCTCCATGGGATTTGGAGGTTATTAACCAAAACCCCACAACATGGGAATACCTGTGCTCCTTGAAGAAAGCGTGGACTCTGTATCCCCACCACCAGAACAGACATGAAGAAGTTTTCTGCTATCCTGAGTGTGGGCTGGCAATTTCAGGTGACAGAAGCGGCTGGGTTCTAATAGAATCCCTTAGCTTGTAATCCCTGAGTGTTTCCCTAGGACTGATTCTGAGAGAAACCTGGGGGTTGGGCTTGGAGGCCAAATAGTAGCGAGTGTCCCCGATGGACTGAGGAAGTATTTAGATGAATTCTCCATAAAGGGAAACACCTGAGCACCCATTCATCTGCGTGGAGTGGGGCTTCAAACCTCCCCACCACACAAGGTTGTGTTCCAGTATCCTGAGGGTGGGGTAGTTCCTCCAACTGACATCAGCGTCTTGGTTTTAATAGAATCCCTTTGCTTGTCTTCCCTGATGGTTTGCCTAGGCCAGTGTGTGGTTGAAAGTGGGATTTGGGATCTAAAACTAAGTATTAGCGTGTGCCTCTCCATGGGCAGTGGAGATGTTTAAACTACAACCCACAACTTGGGAATTACTGTGACCCCTGAGTAATGCGTGTGCTGTTTCCCCACGCCCAGCACACACAGGAAGAAGTGTTCTGGGGTTCTGAGTGTGGGGAGGTTCCTCCAACAGACAGCAGCACCTGGGTTTTAATAGAATCCCTTAGCTTGACTTCCCTAAGTCTTTTCCTAGGCCTAGCAGTAAGCGATGGTGGGGGATGGGCTCTAAAGCCAAGTATTAGCGAGTGCATCTCTGTGGGTTGTGGAGGGTTTTAAACTACTTCCCCAACCTTGGAACACCTGTGCCCCATAAAGATGCGTGGAATCTGTTTCCCCACCTCCAGCACACACACGGAGACGTGCTCAGGTGTCCTGATTGTGGGGAGGCTCCTCCAAATGACAGCAGCGCCTGGGTTCTAATAGAATCCCTTAGCTTGTCTTCCCTGATGGCATGCCTAGGCTGGAGAGTGGGGGAAAGTGGGGGTTGGGCTCTAAATCAAGTATTAGCGAGAGCCTATCCATGGGATGTGGGTTTTTAACCGACAACCCACAACCATGGAATAAATGTGCCCCCTGAAAAATGCTTTGACTGTTTCCCTACATCCAGCACACACGCGAAGAAGTGTTCTGGTATTCTGAGTGTGGGCAGGTTCCTCAAACTGACAGCAGCACCTGGGTTCTATTAGTATCCCTTAGCTTCTGTTCCCTGAGTGTTCCTTTAGGCCAGGCCATGAGGGAAAGCTGGGGGTTGGGCTTGGAGGCCAAGAAGCAGTGAGTGCCCCCTGATCCACTGAGGAAGTACTTAGAGGACTTCTCCCTAAACGGAACACCTTTTCCTCCATTCATCTGGGTGGAGTGGGGCTGCACATCTCTCCCACACCTAAGAATGTGTTCTGGAATTCTGAGTGCAGGGAAGTTCCTCCATCTGACAGCAGCGCCTGGGTTCTAATTGAATCCCTTTGCTTGTCTTCCCTGATGGAAAGCCTAGGCGGGAGTGCGGGGGACAGTGTGGTTTGGGCTCCGAAACCAAGTATTTGCGATGACCTCTCTATGGTTTGTGGAGGTGTTTAAACTACATCCCTAACCTGGGAACACCTGTGCCCCCATAAAGATCCGTGGAGTCTGTTTCCACACCTCCAGCACACACACGAACACTTGCAGAGTTATCCTGAGTGTGGGCAGCCTCCTCCAACTGAGAGCAGGGCCTTGGTTCTTATAAAATCGCTTAACTTGTGTACCCTGTTTGGTTGCCTGATACGGAGTGCTGGGGAAAGGGTGGGTTGGGCTCTAAATCCAAGTATTAGCGAGTGCTTCTCCATGGGATTTGGAGGTTATTAACCAAAACCCCACAACATGGGAATACCTGTGCTCCTTGAAGAAAGCGTGGACTCTGTATCCCCACCACCAGAACACACATGAAGAAGTTTTCTGCTATCCTGAGTGTGGGCTGGCAATTTCAGGTGACAGAAGCGGCTGGGTTCTAATAGAATCCCTTAGCTTGTAATCCCTGAGTGTTTCCCTAGGACTGACTCTGAGAGAAACCTGGGGGTTGGGCTTGGAGGCCAAATAGTAGCGAGTGTCCCCGATGAACTGAGGAAGTATTTAGATGAATTCTCCATAAAGGGAAACACCTGGGCACCCATTCATCTGCGTGGAGTGGGGCTTCAAAACTCCCCACCACACAAGGTTGGGTTCCAGTATCCTGAGGGTGGGGTAGTTCCTCCAACTGACATCAGCGTCTTGGTTTTAATAGAATCCCTTTGCTTGTCTTCCCTGATGGTTTGCCTAGGCCAGTGTGTGGTTGAAAGTGGGATTTGGGATCTAAAACTAAGTATTAGCGTGTGCCTCTCCATGGGCAGTGGAGATATTTAAACTACAACCCACAACTTGGGAATTACTGTGACCCCTGAGTAATGCGTGTGCTGTTTCCCCACGCCCAGCACACACAGGAAGAAGTGTTCTGGGGTTCTGAGTGTGGGGAGGTTCCTCCAACAGACAGCAGCACCTGGGTTTTAATAGAATCCCTTAGCTTGACTTCCCTAAGTCTTTTCCTAGGCCTAGCAGTAAGCGATGGTGGGGGATGGGCTCTAAAGCCAAGTATTAGCGAGTGCATCTCTGTGGGTAGTGGAGGGTTTTAAACTACTTCCCCAACCTTGGAACACCTGTGCCCCATAAAGATGCGTGGAATCTGTTTCCCCACCTCCAGCACACACACGGAGACGTGCTCAGGTATCCTGATTGTGGGGAGGCTCCTCCAAATGACAGCAGCGCCTGGGTTCTAATAGAATCCCTTAGCTTGTCTTCCCTGATGGCATGCCTAGGCTGGAGAGTGGGGGAAAGTGGGGGTTGGGCTCTAAATCAAGTATTAGCGAGAGCCTATCCATGGGATGTGGGTTTTTAACCTACAACCCACAACCATGGAATAAATGTGCCCCCTGAAAGATGCTTTGACTGTTTCCCTACATCCAGCACACACGCGAAGAAGTGTTCTGGTATTCTGAGTGTGGGCAGGTTCCTCAAACTGACAGCAGCACCTGGGTTCTATTAGTATCCCTTAGCTTCTGTTCCCTGAGTGTTCCTTTAGGCCAGGCCATGAGGGAAAGCTGGGGGTTGGGCTTGGAGGCCAAGAAGCAGTGAGTGCCCCCTGATCCACTGAGGAAGTACTTAGAGGACTTCTCCCTAAACGGAACACCTTTTCCTCCATTCATCTGGGTGGAGTGGGGCTGCACATCTCTCCCACCCCTAAGAATGTGTTCTGGAATTCTGAGTGCAGGGAAGTTCCTCCAACTGACAGCAGCGCCTGGGTTCTAATTGAATCCCTTTGCTTGTCTTCCCTGATGGAAAGCCTAGGCGGGAGTGCGGGGGACAGTGTGGTTTGGGCTCCGAAACCAAGTATTTGCGATGACCTCTCTATGGTTTGTGGAGGTGTTTAAACTACATCCCTAACCTGGGAACACCTGTGCCCCCATAAAGATCCGTGGAGTCTGTTTCCACACCTCCAGCACACACACGAACACTTGCAGAGTTATCCTGAGAGTGGGCAGCCTCCTCCAACTGAGAGCAGGGCCTTGGTTCTTATAAAATCGCTTAACTTGTGTACCCTGTTTGGTTGCCTGATACGGAGTGCTGGGGAAAGGGTGGGTTGGGCTCTAAATCCAAGTATTAGCGAGTGCTTCTCCATGGGATTTGGAGGTTATTAACCAAAACCCCACAACATGGGAATACCTGTGCTCCTTGAAGAAAGCGTGGACTCTGTATCCCCACCACCAGAACACACATGAAGAAGTTTTCTGCTATCCTGAGTGTGGGCTGGCAATTTCAGGTGACAGAAGCGGCTGGGTTCTAATAGAATCCCTTAGCTTGTAATCCCTGAGTGTTTCCCTAGGACTGACTCTGAGAGAAACCTGGGGGTTGGGCTTGGAGGCCAAATAGTAGCGAGTGTCCCCGATGGACTGAGGAAGTATTTAGATGAATTCTCCATAAAGGGAAACACCTGGGCACCCATTCATCTGCGTGGAGTGGGGCTTCAAAACTCCCCACCACACAAGGTTGGGTTCCAGTATCCTGAGGGTGGGGTAGTTCCTCCAACTGACATCAGCGTCTTGGTTTTAATAGAATCCCTTTGCTTGTCTTCCCTGATGGTATGCCTAGGCCAGTGTGTGGTTGAAAGTGGGATTTGGGATCTAAAACTAAGTATTAGCGTGTGCCTCTCCATGGGCAGTGGAGATGTTTAAACTACAACCCACAACTTGGGAATTACTGTGACCCCTGAGTAATGCGTGTGCTGTTTCCCCACGCCCAGCACACACAGGAAGAAGTGTTCTGGGGTTCTTAGTGTGGGGAGGTTCCTCCAACAGACAGCAGCACCTGGGTTTTAATAGAATCCCTTAGCTTGACTTCCCTAAGTGTTTTCCTAGGCCTAGCAGTAAGCGATGGTGGGGGATGGGCTGTAAAGCCAAGTATTAGCGAGTGCATCTCTGTGGGTAGTGGAGGGTTTTAAACTACTTCCCCAACCTTGGAACACCTGTGCCCCATAAAGATGCGTGGAATCTGTTTCCCCACCTCCAGCACACACACGGAGACGTGCTCAGGTATCCTGATTGTGGGGAGGCTCCTCCAAATGACAGCAGCGCCTGGGTTCTAATAGAATCCCTTAGCTTGTCTTCCCTGATGGCATGCCTAGGCTGGAGAGTGGGGGAAAGTGGGGGTTGGGCTCTAAATCAAGTATTAGCGAGAGCCTATCCATGGGATGTGGGTTTTTAACCTAAAACCCACAACCATGGAATAAATGTGCCCCCTGAAAGATGCTTTGACTGTTTCCCTACATCCAGCACACACGCGAAGAAGTGTTCTGGTATTCTGAGTGTGGGCAGGTTCCTCAAACTGACAGCAGCACCTGGGTTCTATTAGTATCCCTTAGCTTCTGTTCCCTGAGTGTTCCTTTAGGCCAGGCCATGAGGGAAAGCTGGGGGTTGGGCTTGGAGGCCAAGAAGCAGTGAGTGCCCCCTGATCCACTGAGGAAGTACTTAGAGGACTTCTCCCTAAACGGAACACCTTTTCCTCCATTCATCTGGGTGGAGTGGGGCTGCACATCTCTCCCACCCTTAAGAATGTGTTCTGGAATTCTGAGTGCAGGGAAGTTCCTCCAACTGACAGCAGCGCCTGGGTTCTAATTGAATCCCTTTGCTTGTCTTCCCTGATGGAAAGCCTAGGCGGGAGTGCGGGGGACAGTGTGGTTTGGGCTCCGAAACCAAGTATTTGCGATGACCTCTCTATGGTTTGTGGAGGTGTTTAAACTACATCCCTAACCTGGGAACACCTGTGCCCCCATAAAGATCCGTGGAGTCTGTTTCCACACCTCCAGCACACACACGAACACTTGCAGAGTTATCCTGAGAGTGGGCAGCCTCCTCCAACTGAGAGCAGGGCCTTGGTTCTTATAAAATCGCTTAACTTGTGTACCCTGTTTGGTTGCCTGATACGGAGTGCTGGGGAAAGGGTGGGTTGGGCTCTAAATCCAAGTATTAGCGAGTGCTTCTCCATGGGATTTGGAGGTTATTAACCAAAACCCCACAACATGGGAATACCTGTGCTCCTTGAAGAAAGCGTGGACTCTGTATCCCCACCACCAGAACACACATGAAGAAGTTTTCTGCTATCCTGAGTGTGGGCTGGCAATTTCAGGTGACAGAAGCGGCTGGGTTCTAATAGAATCCCTTAGCTTGTAATCCCTGAGTGTTTCCCTAGGACTGACTCTGAGAGAAACCTGGGGGTTGGGCTTGGAGGCCAAATAGTAGCGAGTGTCCCCGATGGACTGAGGAAGTATTTAGATGAATTCTCCATAAAGGGAAACACCTGGGCACCCATTCATCTGCGTGGAGTGGGGCTTCAAAACTCCCCACCACACAAGGTTGGGTTCCAGTATCCTGAGGGTGGGGTAGTTCCTCCAACTGACATCAGCGTCTTGGTTTTAATAGAATCCCTTTGCTTGTCTTCCCTGATGGTTTGCCTAGGCCAGTGTGTGGTTGAAAGTGGGATTTGGGATCTAAAACTAAGTATTAGCGTGTGCCTCTCCATGGGCAGTGGAGATGTTTAAACTACAACCCACAACTTGGGAATTACTGTGACCCCTGAGTAATGCGTGTGCTGTTTCCCCACGCCCAGCACACACAGGAAGAAGTGTTCTGGGGTTCTGAGTGTGGGGAGGTTCCTCCAAAAGACAGCAGCACCTGGGTTTTAATAGAATCCCTTAGCTTGACTTCCCTAAGTCTTTTCCTAGGCCTAGCAGTAAGCGATGGTGGGGGATGGGCTGTAAAGCCAAGTATTAGCGAGTGCATCTCTGTGGGTAGTGGAGGGTTTTAAACTACTTCCCCAACCTTGGAACACCTGTGCCCCATAAAGATGCGTGGAATCTGTTTCCCCACCTCCAGCACACACACGGAGACGTGCTCAGGTATCCTGATTGTGGGGAGGCTCCTCCAAATGACAGCAGCGCCTGGGTTCTAATAGAATCCCTTAGCTTGTCTTCCCTGATGGCATGCCTAGGCTGGAGAGTGGGGGAAAGTGGGGGTTGGGCTCTAAATCAAGTATTAGCGAGAGCCTATCCATGGGATGTGGGTTTTTAACCGACAACCCACAACCATGGAATAAATGTGCCCCCTGAAAGATGCTTTGACTGTTTCCCTACATCCAGCACACACGCGAAGAAGTGTTCTGGTATTCTGAGTGTGGGCAGGTTCCTCAAACTGACAGCAGCACCTGGGTTCTATTAGTATCCCTTAGCTTCTGTTCCCTGAGTGTTCCTTTAGGCCAGGCCATGAGGGAAAGCTGGGGGTTGGGCTTGGAGGCCAAGAAGCAGTGAGTGCCCCCTGATCCACTGAGGAAGTACTTAGAGGACTTCTCCCTAAACGGAACACCTTTTCCTCCATTCATCTGGGTGGAGTGGGGCTGCACATCTCTCCCACACCTAAGAATGTGTTCTGGAATTCTGAGTGCAGGGAAGTTCCTCCAACTGACAGCAGCGCCTGGGTTCTAATTGAATCCCTTTGCTTGTCTTCCCTGATGGAAAGCCTAGGCGGGAGTGCGGGGGACAGTGTGGTTTGGGCTCCGAAACCAAGTATTTGCGATGACCTCTCTATGGTTTGTGGAGGTGTTTAAACTACATCCCTAACCTGGGAACACCTGTGCCCCCATAAAGATCCGTGGAGTCTGTTTCCACACCTCCAGCACACACACGAACACTTGCAGAGTTATCCTGAGAGTGGGCAGCCTCCTCCAACTGAGAGCAGGGCCTTGGTTCTTATAAAATCGCTTAACTTGTGTACCCTGTTTGGTTGCCTGATACGGAGTGCTGGGGAAAGGGTGGGTTGGGCTCTAAATCCAAGTATTAGCGAGTGCTTCTCCATGGGATTTGGAGGTTATTAACCAAAACCCCACAACATGGGAATACCTGTGCTCCTTGAAGAAAGCGTGGACTCTGTATCCCCACCACCAGAACACACATGAAGAAGTTTTCTGCTATCCTGAGTGTGGGCTGGCAATTTCAGGTGACAGAAGCGGCTGGGTTCTAATAGAATCCCTTAGCTTGTAATCCCTGAGTGTTTCCCTAGGACTGACTCTGAGAGAAACCTGGGGGTTGGGCTTGGAGGCCAAATAGTAGCGAGTGTCCCCGATGGACTGAGGAAGTATTTAGATGAATTCTCCATAAAAGGATACACCTGGGCACCCATTCATCTGCGTGGAGTGGGGCTTCAAACCTCCCCACCACACAAGGTTGGGTTCCAGTATCCTGAGGGTGGGGTAGTTCCTCCAACTGACATCAGCGTCTTGGTTTTAATAGAATCCCTTTGCTTGTCTTCCCTGATGGTTTGCCTAGGCCAGTGTGTGGTTGAAAGTGGGATTTGGGATCTAAAACTAAGTATTAGCGTGTGCCTCTCCATGGGCAGTGGAAATGTTTAAACTACAACTCACAACTTGGGAATTACTGTGACCCCTGAGTAATGCGGGTGGTGTTTCCCCACGCACAGCACACACAGGAAGAAGTGTTCTGGGGTTCTGAGTGTGGGGAGGTTCCTCCAACAGACAGCAGCACCTGGGTTTTAATAGAATCCCTTAGCTTGACTTCCCTAAGTGTTTTCCTAGGCCTAGCAGTAAGCGATGGTGGGGGATGTGCTCTAAAGCCAAGTATTAGCGAGTGCATCTCTGTGGGTAGTGGAGGGTTGTAAACTACTTCCCCAACCTTGGAACACCTGTGCCCCATAAAGATGCGTGGAATCTATTTCCCCACCTCCAGCACACACACGGAGACGTGCTCAGGTGTCCTGATTGTGGGGAGGATCCTCCAAATGACAGCAGCGCCTGGGTTCTAATAGAATCCCTTAGCTTGTCTTCCCTGATGGCATGCCTAGGCTGGAGAGTGGGGGAAAGTGGGGGTTGGGCTCTAAATCAAGTATTAGCGAGAGCCTATCCATGGGATGTGGGTTTTTAACCTACAACCCACAACCATGGAATAAATGTGCCCCCTGAAAGATGCTTTGACTGTTTCCCTACATCCAGCACACACGCGAAGAAGTGTTCTGGTATTCTGAGTGTGGGCAGGTTCCTCAAACTGACAGCAGCACCTGGGTTCTATTAGTATCCCTTAGCTTCTGTTCCCTGAGTGTTCCTTTAGGCCAGGCCATGAGGGAAAGCTGGGGGTTGGGCTTGGAGGCCAAGAAGCAGTGAGTGCCCCCTGATCCACTGAGGAAGTACTTAGAGGACTTCTCCCTAAACGGAACACCTTTTCCTCCATTCATCTGGGTGGAGTGGGGCTGCACATCTCTCCCACACCTAAGAATGTGTTCTGGAATTCTGAGTGCAGGGAAGTTCCTCCAACTGACAGCAGCGCCTGGGTTCTAATTGAATCCCTTTGCTTGTCTTCCCTGATGGAAAGCCTAGGCGGGAGTGCGGGGGACAGTGTGGTTTGGGCTCCGAAACCAAGTATTTGCGATGACCTCTCTATGGTTTGTGGAGGTGTTTAAACTACATCCCTAACCTGGGAACACCTGTGCCCCCATAAAGATCCGTGGAGTCTGTTTCCACACCTCCAGCACACACACGAACACTTGCAGAGTTATCCTGAGAGTGGGCAGCCTCCTCCAACTGAGAGCAGGGCCTTGGTTCTTATAAAATCGCTTAACTTGTGTACCCTGTTTGGTTGCCTGATACGGAGTGCTGGGGAAAGGGTGGGTTGGGCTCTAAATCCAAGTATTAGCGAGTGCTTCTCCATGGGATTTGGAGGTTATTAACCAAAACCCCACAACATGGGAATACCTGTGCTCCTTGAAGAAAGCGTGGACTCTGTATCCCCACCACCAGAACACACATGAAGAAGTTTTCTGCTATCCTGAGTGTGGGCTGGCAATTTCAGGTGACAGAAGCGGCTGGGTTCTAATAGAATCCCTTAGCTTGTAATCCCTGAGTGTTTCCCTAGGACTGACTCTGAGAGAAACCTGGGGGTTGGGCTTGGAGGCCAAATAGTAGCGAGTGTCCCCGATGGACTGAGGAAGTATTTAGATGAATTCTCCATAAAAGGATACACCTGGGCACCCATTCATCTGCGTGGAGTGGGGCTTCAAACCTCCCCACCACACAAGGTTGGGTTCCAGTATCCTGAGGGTGGGGTAGTTCCTCCAACTGACATCAGCGTCTTGGTTTTAATAGAATCCCTTTGCTTGTCTTCCCTGATGGTTTGCCTAGGCCAGTGTGTGGTTGAAAGTGGGATTTGGGATCTAAAACTAAGTATTAGCGTGTGCCTCTCCATGGGCAGTGGAAATGTTTAAACTACAACTCACAACTTGGGAATTACTGTGACCCCTGAGTAATGCGGGTGGTGTTTCCCCACGCCCAGCACACACAGGAAGAAGTGTTCTGGGGTTCTGAGTGTGGGGAGGTTCCTCCAACAGACAGCAGCACCTGGGTTTTAATAGAATCCCTTAGCTTGACTTCCCTAAGTGTTTTCCTAGGCCTAGCAGTAAGCGATGGTGGGGGATGTGCTCTAAAGCCAAGTATTAGCGAGTGCATCTCTGTGGGTAGTGGAGGGTTGTAAACTACTTCCCCAACCTTGGAACACCTGTGCCCCATAAAGATGCGTGGAATCTATTTCCCCACCTCCAGCACACACACGGAGACGTGCTCAGGTGTCCTGATTGTGGGGAGGATCCTCCAAATGACAGCAGCGCCTGGGTTCTAATAGAATCCCTTAGCTTGTCTTCCCTGATGGCATGCCTAGGCTGGAGAGTGGGGGAAAGTGGGGGTTGGGCTCTAAATCAAGTATTAGCGAGAGCCTATCCATGGGATGTGGGTTTTTAACCTACAACCCACAACCATGGAATAAATGTGCCCCCTGAAAGATGCTTTGACTGTTTCCCTACATCCAGCACACACGCGAAGAAGTGTTCTGGTATTCTGAGTGTGGGCAGGTTCCTCAAACTGACAGCAGCACCTGGGTTCTATTAGTATCCCTTAGCTTCTGTTCCCTGAGTGTTCCTTTAGGCCAGGCCATGAGGGAAAGCTGGGGGTTGGGCTTGGAGGCCAAGAAGCAGTGAGTGCCCCCTGATCCACTGAGGAAGTACTTAGAGGACTTCTCCCTAAACGGAACACCTTTTCCTCCATTCATCTGGGTGGAGTGGGGCTGCACATCTCTCCCACACCTAAGAATGTGTTCTGGAATTCTGAGTGCAGGGAAGTTCCTCCAACTGACAGCAGCGCCTGGGTTCTAATTGAATCCCTTTGCTTGTCTTCCCTGATGGAAAGCCTAGGCGGGAGTGCGGGGGACAGTGTGGTTTGGGCTCCGAAACCAAGTATTTGCGATGACCTCTCTATGGTTTGTGGAGGTGTTTAAACTCCATCCCTAACCTGGGAACACCTGTGCCCCCATAAAAATCCGTGGGGTCTGTTTCCACACATCCAGGACACACACGAACACTTGCACAGTTATCCTGAGAGTGGGCAGCCTCCTCCAACTGAGAGCAGGGCCTTGGTTCTTATAAAATCGCTTAACTTGTGTACCCTGTTTGGTTGCCTGATACGGAGTGCTGGGGAAAGGGTGGGTTGGGCTCTAAATCCAAGTATTAGCGAGTGCTTCTCCATGGGATTTGGAGGTTATTAACCAAAACCCCACAACATGGGAATACCTGTGCTCCTTGAAGAAAGCGTGGACTCTGTATCCCCACCACCAGAACACACATGAAGAAGTTTTCTGCTATCCTGAGTGTGGGCTGGCAATTTCAGGTGACAGAAGCGGCTGGGTTCTAATAGAATCCCTTAGCTTGTAATCCCTGAGTGTTTCCCTAGGACTGACTCTGAGAGAAACCTGGGGGTTGGGCTTGGAGGCCAAATAGTAGCGAGTGTCCCCGAGGGACTGAGGAAGTATTTAGATGAATTCTCCATAAAGGGAAACACCTGAGCACCCATTCATCTGCGTGGAGTGGGGCTTCAAACCTCCCCACCACACAAGGTTGTGTTCCAGTATCCTGAGGGTGGGGTAGTTCCTCCAACTGACATCAGCGTCTTGGTTTTAATAGAATCCATTTGCTTGTCTTCCCTGATGGTTTGCCTAGACCAGTGTGTGTTTGAAAGTGGGATTTGGGATCTAAAACTAAGTATTAGCGTGTGCCTCTCCATGGGCAGTGGAGGTGTTTAAACTACAACCCACAACTTGGGAATTACTGTGACCCCTGAGTAATGCGTGTGGTGTTTCCCCACGCCCAGCACACACAGGAGGAAGTGTTCTGGGGTTCTGAGTGTGGGGAGGTTCCTCCAACAGACAGCAGCACCTGGGTTTTAATAGAATCCCTTAGCTTGACTTCCCTAAGTCTTTTCCTAGGCCTAGCTGTAAGCGATGGTGTGGGATGGGCTGTAAAGCCAAGTATTAGCGAGTGCATCTCTGTGGGTTGTGGAGGGTTTTAAACTACTTCCCCAACCTTGGAACACCTGTGCCCCATAAAGATGCGTGGAATCTGTTTCCCCACCTCCAGCACACACACGGAGACGTGCTCAGGTATCCTGATTGTGGGGAGGCTCCTCCAAATGACAGCAGCGCCTGGGTTCTAATAGAATCCCTTAGCTTGTCTTCCCTGATGGCATGCCTAGGCTGGAGAGTGGGGGAAAGTGGGGGTTGGGCTCTAAATCAAGTATTAGCGAGAGCCTATCCATGGGATGTGGGTTTTTAACCTACAACCCACAACCATGGAATAAATGTGCCCCCTGAAAGATGCTTTGACTGTTTCCCTACATCCAGCACACACGCGAAGAAGTGTTCTGGTATTCTGAGTGTGGGCAGGTTCCTCAAACTGACAGCAGCACCTGGGTTCTATTAGTATCCCTTAGCTTCTGTTCCCTGAGTGTTCCTTTAGGCCAGGCCATGAGGGAAAGCTGGGGGTTGGGCTTGGAGGCCAAGAAGCAGTGAGTGCCCCCTGATCCACTGAGGAAGTACTTAGAGGACTTCTCCCTAAACGGAACACCTTTTCCTCCATTCATCTGGGTGGAGTGGGGCTGCACATCTCTCCCACCCCTAAGAATGTGTTCTGGAATTCTGAGTGCAGGGAAGTTCCTCCAACTGACAGCAGCGCCTGGGTTCTAATTGAATCCCTTTGCTTGTCTTCCCTGATGGAAAGCCTAGGCGGGAGTGCGGGGGACAGTGTGGTTTGGGCTCCGAAACCAAGTATTTGCGATGACCTCTCTATGGTTTGTGGAGGTGTTTAAACTCCATCCCTAACCTGGGAACACCTGTGCCCCCATAAAGATCCGTGGGGTCTGTTTCCACACCTCCAGCACACACACGAACACTTGCACAGTTATCCTGAGAGTGGGCAGCCTCCTCCAACTGAGAGCAGGGCCTTGGTTCTTATAAAATCGCTTAACTTGTGTACCCTGTTTGGTTGCCTGATACGGAGTGCTGGGGAAAGGGTGGGTTGGGCTCTAAATCCAAGTATTAGCGAGTGCTTCTCCATGGGATTTGGAGGTTATTAACCAAAACCCCACAACATGGGAATACCTGTGCTCCTTGAAGAAAGCGTGGACTCTGTATCCCCACCACCAGAACACACATGAAGAAGTTTTCTGCTATCCTGAGTGTGGGCTGGCAATTTCAGGTGACAGAAGCGGCTGGGTTCTAATAGAATCCCTTAGCTTGTAATCCCTGAGTGTTTCCCTAGGACTGACTCTGAGAGAAACCTGGGGGTTGGGCTTGGAGGCCAAATAGTAGCGAGTGTCCCCGATGGACTGAGGAAGTATTTAGATGAATTCTCCATAAAGGGAAACACCTGAGCACCCATTCATCTGCGTGGAGTGGGGCTTCAAACCTCCCCACCACACAAGGATGTGTTCCAGTATCCTGAGGGTGGGGTAGTTGCTCCAACTGACATCAGCGTCTTGGTTTTAATAGAATCCCTTTGCTTGTCTTCCCTGATGGTTTGCCTAGACCAGTGTGTGGTTGAAAGTGGGATTTGGGATCTAAAACTAAGTATTAGCGTGTGCCTCTCCATGGGCAGTGGAGGTGTTTAAACTACAACCCACAAGTTGGGAATTACTGTGACCCCTGAGTAATGCGTGTGGTGTTTCCCCACGCCCAGCACACACAGGAGGAAGTGTTCTGGGGTTCTGAGTGTGGGGAGGTTCCTCCAACAGACAGCAGCACCTGGGTTTTAATAGAATCCCTTAGCTTGACTTCCCTAAGTCTTTTCCTAGGCCTAGCAGTAAGCGATGGTGGGGGATGGGCTCTAAAGCCAAGTATTAGCGAGTGCATCTCTGTGGGTTGTGGAGGGTTTTAAACTACTTCCCCAAACTTGGAACACCTGTGCCCCATAAAGATGCGTGGAATCTGTTTCCCCACCTCCAGCACACACACGGAGACGTGCTCAGGTATCCTGATTGTGGGGAGGCTCCTCCAAATGACAGCAGCGCCTGGGTTCTAATAGAATCCCTTAGCTTGTCTTCCCTGATGGCATGCCTAGGCTGGAGAGTGGGGGAAAGTGGGGGTTGGGCTCTAAATCAAGTATTAGCCAGAGCCTATCCATGGGATATGGGTTTTTAACCTACAACCCACAACCATGGAATAAATGTGCCCCCTGAAAGATGCTTTGACTGTTTCCCTACATCCAGCACACACGCGAAGAAGTGTTCTGGTATTCTGAGTGTGGGCAGGTTCCTCAAACTGACAGCAGCACCTGGGTTCTATTAGTATCCCTTAGCTTCTGTTCCCTGAGTGTTCCTTTAGGCCAGGCCATGAGGGAAAGCTGGGGGTTGGGCTTGGAGGCCAAGAAGCAGTGAGTGCCCCCTGATCCACTGAGGAAGTACTTAGAGGACTTCTCCCTAAACGGAACACCTTTTCCTCCATTCATCTGGGTGGAGTGGGGCTGCACATCTCTCCCACACCTAAGAATGTGTTCTGGAATTCTGAGTGCAGGGAAGTTCCTCCAACTGACAGCAGCACCTGGGTTCTAATT
The DNA here is from genome assembly GCF_048564905.1 of Vicugna pacos. Classification (NCBI taxonomy): domain Eukaryota; kingdom Metazoa; phylum Chordata; class Mammalia; order Artiodactyla; family Camelidae; genus Vicugna; species Vicugna pacos. Next base: position 51,506,882 of record NW_027328740.1, read on the forward strand.
GAATCCCTTTGCTTGTCTTCCCTGATGGAAAGCCTAGGCGGGAGTGCGGGGGACAGTGTGGTTTGGGCTCCGAAACCAAGTATTTGCGATGACCTCTCTATGGTTTGTGGAGGTGTTTAAACTACATCCCTAACCTGGGAACACCTGTGCCCCCATAAAGATCCGTGGGGTCTGTTTCCACACCTCCAGCACACACACGAACACTTGCACAGTTATCCTGAGAGTGGGCAGCCTCCTCCAACTGAGAGCAGGGCCTTGGTTCTTATAAAATCGCTTAACTTGTGTACCCTGTTTGGTTGCCTGATACGGAGTGCTGGGGAAAGGGTGGGTTGGGCTCTAAATCCAAGTATTAGCGAGTGCTTCTCCATGGGATTTGGAGGTTATTAACCAAAACCCCACAACATGGGAATACCTGTGCTCCTTGAAGAAAGCGTGGACTCTGTATCCCCACCACCAAAACACACATGAAGAACTTTTCTGCTATCCTGAGTGTGGGCTGGCAATTTCAGGTGACAGAAGCGGCTGGGTTCTAATAGAATCCCTTAGCTTGTAATCCCTGAGTGTTTCCCTAGGACTGACTCTGAGAGAAACCTGGGGGTTGGGCTTGGAGGCCAAATAGTAGCGAGTGTCCCCGATGGACTGAGGAAGTATTTAGATGAATTCTCCATAAAGGGAAACACCTGAGCACCCATTCATCTGCGTGGAGTGGGGCTTCAAACCTCCCCACCGCACAAGGTTGGGTTCCAGTATCCTGAGGGTGGGGTAGTTCCTCCAACTGACATCAGCGTCTTGGTTTTAATAGAATCCCTTTGCTTGTCTTCCCTGATGGTTTGCCTAGGCCAGTGTGTGGTTGAAAGTGGGATTTGGGATCTAAAACTAAGTATTAGCGTGTGCCTCTCCATGGGCAGTGGAGATGTTTAAACTACAACCCACAACTTGGGAATTACTGTGACCCCTGAGTAATGCATGTGGTGTTTCCCCACGCCCAGCACACACAGGAAGAAGTGTTCTGGGGTTCTGAGTGTGGGGAGGTTCCTCCAACAGACAGCAGCACCTGGGTTTTAATAGAATCCCTTAGCTTGACTTCCCTAAGTCTTTTCCTAGGCCTAGCAGTAAGCGATGGTGGGGGATGGGCTCTAAAACCAAGTATTAGCGAGTGCATCTCTGTGGGTAGTGGAGGTTTGTAAACTACTTCCCCAAACTTGGAACACCTGTGCCCCATAAAGATGCGTGGAATCTGTTTCCCCACCTCCAGCACACACACGGAGACGTGCTCAGGTATCCTGATTGTGGGGAGGCTCCTCCAAATGACAGCAGCGCCTGGGTTCTAATAGAATCCCTTAGCTTGTCTTCCCTGATGGCATGCCTAGGCTGGAGAGTGGCGAAAGTGGGGGTTGGGCTCTAAATCAAGTATTAGCGAGAGCCTATCCATGGGATGTGGGTTTTTAACCTACAACCCACAACCATGGAATAAATGTGCCCCCTGAAAGATGCTTTGACTGTTTCCCTACATCCAGCACACACGCGAAGAAGTGTTCTGGTATTCTGAGTGTGGGCAGGTTCCTCAAACTGACAGCAGCACCTGGGTTCTATTAGTATCCCTTAGCTTCTGTTCCCTGAGTGTTCCTTTAGGCCAGGCCATGAGGGAAAGCTGGGGGTTGGGCTTGGAGGCCAAGAAGCAGTGAGTGCCCCCTGATCCACTGAGGAAGTACTTAGAGGACTTCTCCCTAAACGGAACACCTTTTCCTCCATTCATCTGGGTGGAGTGGGGCTGCACATCTCTCCCACACCTAAGAATGTGTTCTGGAATTCTGAGTGCAGGGAAGTTCCTCCAACTGACAGCAGCGCCTGGGTTCTAATTGAATCCCTTTGCTTGTCTTCCCTGATGGAAAGCCTAGGCGGGAGTGCGGGGGACAGTGTGGTTTGGGCTCCGAAACCAAGTATTTGCGATGACCTCTCTATGGTTTGTGGAGGTGTTTAAACTCCATCCCTAACCTGGGAACACCTGTGCCCCCATAAAGATCCGTGGGGTCTGTTTCCACACCTCCAGCACACACACGAACACTTGCACAGTTATCCTGAGAGTGGGCAGCCTCCTCCAACTGAGAGCAGGGCCTTGGTTCTTATAAAATCGCTTAACTTGTGTACCCTGTTTGGTTGCCTGATACGGAGTGCTGGGGAAAGGGTGGGTTGGGCTCTAAATCCAAGTATTAGCGAGTGCTTCTCCATGGGATTTGGAGGTTATTAACCAAAACCCCACAACATGGGAATACCTGTGCTCCTTGAAGAAAGCGTGGACTCTGTATCCCCACCACCAAAACACACATGAAGAACTTTTCTGCTATCCTGAGTGTGGGCTGGCAATTTCAGGTGACAGAAGCGGCTGGGTTCTAATAGAATCCCTTAGCTTGTAATCCCTGAGTGTTTCCCTAGGACTGACTCTGAGAGAAACCTGGGGGTTGGGCTTGGAGGCCAAATAGTAGCGAGTGTCCCCGATGGACTGAGGAAGTATTTAGATGAATTCTCCATAAAGGGAAACACCTGAGCACCCATTCATCTGCGTGGAGTGGGGCTTCAAACCTCCCCACCACACAAGGTTGTGTTCCAGTATCCTGAGGGTGGGGTAGTTCCTCCAACTGACATCAGCGTCTTGGTTTTAATAGAATCCATTTGCTTGTCTTCCCTGATGGTTTGCCTAGACCAGTGTGTGTTTGAAAGTGGGATTTGGGATCTAAAACTAAGTATTAGCGTGTGCCTCTCCATGGGCAGTGGAGGTGTTTAAACTACAACCCACAACTTGGGAATTACTGTGACCCCTGAGTAATGCGTGTGGTGTTTCCCCACGCCCAGCACACACAGGAGGAAGTGTTCTGGGGTTCTGAGTGTGGGGAGGTTCCTCCAACAGACAGCAGCACCTGGGTTTTAATAGAATCCCTTAGCTTGACTTCCCTAAGTCTTTTCCTAGGCCTAGCTGTAAGCGATGGTGTGGGATGGGCTGTAAAGCCAAGTATTAGCGAGTGCATCTCTGTGGGTTGTGGAGGGTTTTAAACTACTTCCCCAACCTTGGAACACCTGTGCCCCATAAAGATGCGTGGAATCTGTTTCCCCACCTCCAGCACACACACGGAGACGTGCTCAGGTATCCTGATTGTGGGGAGGCTCCTCCAAATGACAGCAGCGCCTGGGTTCTAATAGAATCCCTTAGCTTGTCTTCCCTGATGGCATGCCTAGGCTGGAGAGTGGGGGAAAGTGGGGGTTGGGCTCTAAATCAAGTATTAGCGAGAGCCTATCCATGGGATGTGGGTTTTTAACCGACAACCCACAACCATGGAATAAATGTGCCCCCTGAAAGATGCTTTGACTGTTTCCCTACATCCAGCACACACGCGAAGAAGTGTTCTGGTATTCTGAGTGTGGGCAGGTTCCTCAAACTGACAGCAGCACCTGGGTTCTATTAGTATCCCTTAGCTTCTGTTCCCTGAGTGTTCCTTTAGGCCAGGCCATGAGGGAAAGCTGGGGGTTGGGCTTGGAGGCCAAGAAGCAGTGAGTGCCCCCTGATCCACTGAGGAAGTACTTAGAGGACTTCTCCCTAAACGGAACACCTTTTCCTCCATTCATCTGGGTGGAGTGGGGCTGCACATCTCTCCCACACCTAAGAATGTGTTCTGGAATTCTGAGTGCAGGGAAGTTCCTCCAACTGACAGCAGCGCCTGGGTTCTAATTGAATCCCTTTGCTTGTCTTCCCTGATGGAAAGCCTAGGCGGGAGTGCGGGGGACAGTGTGGTTTGGGCTCCGAAACCAAGTATTTGCGATGACCTCTCTATGGTTTGTGGAGGTGTTTAAACTCCATCCCTAACCTGGGAACACCTGTGCCCCCATAAAGATCCGTGGGGTCTGTTTCCACACCTCCAGCACACACACGAACACTTGCACAGTTATCCTGAGAGTGGGCAGCCTCCTCCAACTGAGAGCAGGGCCTTGGTTCTTATAAAATCGCTTAACTTGTGTACCCTGTTTGGTTGCCTGATACGGAGTGCTGGGGAAAGGGTGGGTTGGGCTCTAAATCCAAGTATTAGCGAGTGCTTCTCCATGGGATTTGGAGGTTATTAACCAAAACCCCACAACATGGGAATACCTGTGCTCCTTGAAGAAAGCGTGGACTCTGTATCCCCACCACCAGAACACACATGAAGAAGTTTTCTGCTATCCTGAGTGTGGGCTGGCAATTTCAGGTGACAGAAGCGGCTGGGTTCTAATAGAATCCCTTAGCTTGTAATCCCTGAGTGTTTCCCTAGGACTGACTCTGAGAGAAACCTGGGGGTTGGGCTTGGAGGCCAAATAGTAGCGAGTGTCCCCGATGGACTGAGGAAGTATTTAGATGAATTCTCCATAAAGGGAAACACCTGAGCACCCATTCATCTGCGTGGAGTGGGGCTTCAAACCTCCCCAACACACAAGGTTGTGTTCCAGTATCCTGAGGGTGGGGTAGTTCCTCCAACTGACATCAGCGTCTTGGTTTTAATAGAATCCCTTTGCTTGTCTTCCCTGATGGTTTGCCTAGGCCAGTGTGTGGTTGAAAGTGGGATTTGGGATCTAAAACTAAGTATTAGCGTGTGCCTCTCCATGGGCAGTGGAAATGTTTAAACTACAACCCACAACTTGGGAATTACTGTGACCCCTGAGTAATGCGTGTGCTGTTTCCCTACGCCCAGCACACACAGGAAGAAGTGTTCTGGGGTTCTGAGTGTGGGGAGGTTCCTCCAACAGACAGCAGCACCTGGGTTTTAATAGAATCCCTTAGCTTGACTTCCCTAAGTGTTTTCCTAGGCCTAGCAGTAAGCGATGGTGGGGGATGGGCTCTAAAGCCAAGTATTAGCGAGTGCATCTCTGTGGGTAGTGGAGGGTTTTAAACTACTTCCCCAACCTTGGAACACCTGTGCCCCATAAAGATGCGTGGAATATCTTTCCCCACCTCCAGCACACACACGGAGACGTGCTCAGGTATCCTGATTGTGGGGAGGCTCCTCCAAATGACAGCAGCGCCTGGGTTCTAATAGAATCCCTTAGCTTGTCTTCCCTGATGGCATGCCTAGGCTGGAGAGTGGGGGAAAGTGGGGGTTGGGCTCTAAATCAAGTATTAGCGAGAGCCTATCCATGGGATGTGGGTTTTTAACCGACAACCCACAACCATGGAATAAATGTGCCCCCTGAATGATGCTTTGACTGTTTCCCTACATCCAGCACACACGCGAAGAAGTGTTCTGGTATTCTGAGTGTGGGCAGGTTCCTCAAACTGACAGCAGCACCTGGGTTCTATTAGTATCCCTTAGCTTCTGTTCCCTGAGTGTTCCTTTAGGCCAGGCCATGAGGGAAAGTTGGGGGTTGGGCTTGGAGGCCAAGAAGCAGTGAGTGCCCCCTGATCCACTGAGGAAGTACTTAGAGGACTTCTCCCTAAACGGAACACCTTTTCCTCCATTCATCTGGGTGGAGTGGGGCTGCACATCTCTCCCACACCTAAGAATGTGTTCTGGAATTCTGAGTGCAGGGAAGTTCCTCCAACTGACAGCAGCGCCTGGGTTCTAATTGAATCCCTTTGCTTGTCTTCCCTGATGGAAAGCCTAGGCGGGAGTGCGGGGGACAGTGTGGTTTGGGCTCCGAAACCAAGTATTTGCGATGACCTCTCTATGGTTTGTGGAGGTGTTTAAACTGCATCCCTAACCTGGGAACACCTGTGCCCCCATAAAGATCCGTGGGGTCTGTTTCCACACCTCCAGCACACACATGAACACTTGCACAGTTATCCTGAGAGTGGGCAGCCTCCTCCAACTGAGAGCAGGGCCTTGGTTCTTATAAAATCGCTTAACTTGTGTACCCTGTTTGGTTGCCTGATACGGAGTGCTGGGGAAAGGTTGGGTTGGGCTCTAAATCCAAGTATTAGCGAGTGCTTCTCCATGGGATTTGGAGGTTATTAACCAAAACCCCACAACATGGGAATACCTGTGCTCCTTGAAGAAAGCGTGGACTCTGTATCCCCACCACCAGAACACACATGAAGAAGTTTTCTGCTATCCTGAGTGTGGGCTGGCAATTTCAGGTGACAGAAGCGGCTGGGTTCTAATAGAATCCCTTAGCTTGTAATCCCTGAGTGTTTCCCTAGGACTGACTCTGAGAGAAACCTGGGGGTTGGGCTTGGAGGCCAAATAGTAGCGAGTGTCCCCGATGGACTGAGGAAGTATTTAGATGAATTCTCCATAAAGGGAAACACCTGAGCACCCATTCATCTGCGTGGAGTGGGGCTTCAAACCTCCCCACCACACAAGGTTGGGTTCCAGTATCCTGAGGGTGGGGTAGTTCCTCCAACTGACATCAGCGTCTTGGTTTTAATAGAATCCCTTTGCTTGTCTTCCCTGATGGTTTGCCTAGGCCAGTGTGTGGTTGAAAGTGGGATTTGGGATCTAAAACTAAGTATTAGCGTGTGCCTCTCCATGGGCAGTGGAGATGTTTAAACTACAACCCACAACTTGGGAATTACTGTGACCCCTGAGTAATGCATGTGGTGTTTCCCCACGCCCAGCACACACAGGAAGAAGTGTTCTGGGGTTCTGAGTGTGGGGAGGTTCCTCCAAAAGACAGCAGCACCTGGGTTTTAATAGAATCCCTTAGCTTGACTTCCCTAAGTCTTTTCCTAGGCCTAGCTGTAAGCGATGGTGTGGGATGGGCTGTAAAGCCAAGTATTAGCGAGTGCATCTCTGTGGGTTGTGGAGGGTTTTAAACTACTTCCCCAACCTTGGAACACCTGTGCCCCATAAAGATGCGTGGAATCTGTTTCCCCACCTCCAGCACACACACGGAGACGTGCTCAGGTATCCTGATTGTGGGGAGGCTCCTCCAAATGACAGCAGCGCCTGGGTTCTAATAGAATCCCTTAGCTTGTCTTCCCTGATGGCATGCCTAGGCTGGAGAGTGGGGGAAAGTGGGGGTTGGGCTCTAAATCAAGTATTAGCGAGAGCCTATCCATGGGATGTGGGTTTTTAACCTACAACCCACAACCATGGAATAAATGTGCCCCCTGAAAGATGCTTTGACTGTTTCCCTACATCCAGCACACACGCGAAGAAGTGTTCTGGTATTCTGAGTGTGGGCAGGTTCCTCAAACTGACAGCAGCACCTGGGTTCTATTAGTATCCCTTAGCTTCTGTTCCCTGAGTGTTCCTTTAGGCCAGGCCATGAGGGAAAGCTGGGGGTTGGGCTTGGAGGCCAAGAAGCAGTGAGTGCCCCCTGATCCACTGAGGAAGTACTTAGAGGACTTCTCCCTAAACGGAACACCTTTTCCTCCATTCATCTGGCTGGAGTGGGGCTGCACATCTCTCCCACACCTAAGAATGTGTTCTGGAATTCTGAGTGCAGGGAAGTTCCTCCAACTGACAGCAGCGCCTGGGTTCTAATTGAATCCCTTTGCTTGTCTTCCCTGATGGAAAGCCTAGGCGGGAGTGCGGGGGACAGTGTGGTTTGGGCTCCGAAACCAAGTATTTGCGATGACCTCTCAATGGTTTGTGGAGGTGTTTAAACTCCATCCCTAACCTGGGAACACCTGTGCCCCCATAAAGATCCGTGGGGTCTGTTTCCACACCTCCAGCACACACACGAACACTTGCAGAGTTATCCTGAGAGTGGGCAGCCTCCTCCAACTGAGAGCAGGGCCTTGGTTCTTATAAAATCGCTTAACTTGTGTACCCTGTTTGGTTGCCTGATACGGAGTGCTGGGGAAAGGGTGGGTTGGGCTCTAAATCCAAGTATTAGCGAGTGCTTCTCCATGGGATTTGGAGGTTATTAACCAAAACCCCACAACATGGGAATACCTGTGCTCCTTGAAGAAAGCGTGGACTCTGTATCCCCACCACCAGAACACACATGAAGAAGTTTTCTGCTATCCTGAGTGTGGGCTGGCAATTTCAGGTGACAGAAGCGGCTGGGTTCTAATAGAATCCCTTAGCTTGTAATCCCTGAGTGTTTCCCTAGGACTGACTCTGAGAGAAACCTGGGGGTTGGGCTTGGAGGCCAAATAGTAGCGAGTGTCCCCGAGGGACTGAGGAAGTATTTAGATGAATTCTCCATAAAGGGAAACACCTGAGCACCCATTCATCTGCGTGGAGTGGGGCTTCAAACCTCCCCACCACACAAGGTTGGGTTCCAGTATCCTGAGGGTGGGGTAGTTCCTCCAACTGACATCAGCGTCTTGGTTTTAATAGAATCCCTTTGCTTGTCTTCCCTGATGGTTTGCCTAGGCCAGTGTGTGGTTGAAAGTGGGATTTGGGATCTAAAACTAAGTATTAGCGTGTGCCTCTCCATGGGCAGTGGAGATGTTTAAACTACAACCCACAACTTGGGAATTACTGTGACCCCTGAGTAATGCGTGTGCTGTTTCCCCACGCCCAGCACACACAGGAAGAAGTGTTCTGGGGTTCTGAGTGTGGGGAGGTTCCTCCAACAGACAGCAGCACCTGGGTTTTAATAGAATCCCTTAGCTTGACTTCCCTAAGTCTTTTCCTAGGCCTAGCAGTAAGCGATGGTGGGGGATGGGCTCTAAAGCCAAGTATTAGCGAGTGCATCTCTGTGGGTTGTGGAGGGTTTTAAACTACTTCCCCAACCTTGGAACACCTGTGCCCCATAAAGATGCGTGGAATCTGTTTCCCCACCTCCAGCACACACACGGAGACGTGCTCAGGTATCCTGATTGTGGGGAGGCTCCTCCAAATGACAGCAGCGCCTGGGTTCTAATAGAATCCCTTAGCTTGTCTTCCCTGATGGCATGCCTAGGCTGGAGAGTGGGGGAAAGTGGGGGTTGGGCTCTAAACCAAGTATTAGCGAGAGCCTATCCATGGGATGTGGGTTTTTAACCTACAACCCACAACCATGGAATAAATGTGCCCCCTGAAAGATGCTTTGACTGTTTCCCTACATCCAGCACACACGCGAAGAAGTGTTCTGGTATTCTGAGTGTGGGCAGGTTCCTCAAACTGACAGCAGCACCTGGGTTCTATTAGTATCCCTTAGCTTCTGTTCCCTGAGTGTTACTTTAGGCCAGGCCATGAGGGAAAGCTGGGGGTTGGGCTTGGAGGCCAAGAAGCAGTGAGTGCCCCCTGATCCACTGAGGAAGTACTTAGAGGACTTCTCCCTAAACGGAACACCTTTTCCTCCATTCATCTGGGTGGAGTGGGGCTGCACATCTCTCCCACACCTAAGAATGTGTTCTGGAATTCTGAGTGCAGGGAAGTTCCTCCAACTGACAGCAGCGCCTGGGTTCTAATTGAATCCCTTTGCTTGTCTTCCCTGATGGAAAGCCTAGGCGGGAGTGCGGGGGACAGTGTGGTTTGGGCTCCGAAACCAAGTATTTGCGATGACCTCTCAATGGTTTGTGGAGGTGTTTAAACTCCATCCCTAACCTGGGAACACCTGTGCCCCCATAAAGATCCGTGGGGTCTGTTTCCACACCTCCAGCACACACACGAACACTTGCAGAGTTATCCTGAGAGTGGGCAGCCTCCTCCAACTGAGAGCAGGGCCTTGGTTCTTATAAAATCGCTTAACTTGTGTACCCTGTTTGGTTGCCTGATACGGAGTGCTGGGGAAAGGGTGGGTTGGGCTCTAAATCCAAGTATTAGCGAGTGCTTCTCCATGGGATTTGGAGGTTATTAACCAAAACCCCACAACATGGGAATACCTGTGCTCCTTGAAGAAAGCGTGGACTCTGTATCCCCACCACCAGAACACACATGAAGAAGTTTTCTGCTATCCTGAGTGTGGGCTGGCAATTTCAGGTGACAGAAGCGGCTGGGTTCTAATAGAGTCCCTTAGCTTGTAATCCCTGAGTGTTTCCCTAGGACTGACTCTGAGAGAAACCTGGGGGTTGGGCTTGGAGGCCAAATAGTAGCGAGTGTCCCCGATGGACTGAGGAAGTATTTAGATGAATTCTCCATAAAGGGAAACACCTGAGCACCCATTCATCTGCGTGGAGTGGGGCTTCAAACCTCCCCACCACACAAGGTTGGGTTCCAGTATCCTGAGGGTGGGGTAGTTCCTCCAACTGACATCAGCGTCTTGGTTTTAATAGAATCCCTTTGCTTGTCTTCCCTGATGGTTTGCCTAGGCCAGTGTGTGGTTGAAAGTGGGATTTGGGATCTAAAACTAAGTATTAGCGTGTGCCTCTCCATGGGCAGTGGAGATGTTTAAACTACAACCCACAACTTGGGAATTACTGTGACCCCTGAGTAATGCGTGTGCTGTTTCCCCACGCCCAGCACACACAGGAAGAAGTGTTCTGGGGTTCTGAGTGTGGGGAGGTTCCTCCAACAGACAGCAGCACCTGGGTTTTAATAGAATCCCTTAGCTTGACTTCCCTAAGTCTTTTCCTAGGCCTAGCAGTAAGCGATGGTGGGGGATGGGCTCTAAAGCCAAGTATTAGCGAGTGCATCTCTGTGGGTTGTGGAGGGTTTTAAACTACTTCCCCAACCTTGGAACACCTGTGCCCCATAAAGATGCGTGGAATCTGTTTCCCCACCTCCAGCACACACACGGAGACGTGCTCAGGTATCCTGATTGTGGGGAGGCTCCTCCAAATGACAGCAGCGCCTGGGTTCTAATAGAATCCCTTAGCTTGTCTTCCCTGATGGCATGCCTAGGCTGGAGAGTGGGGGAAAGTGGGGGTTGGGCTCTAAACCAAGTATTAGCGAGAGCCTATCCATGGGATGTGGGTTTTTAACCTACAACCCACAACCATGGAATAAATGTGCCCCCTGAAAGATGCTTTGACTGTTTCCCTACATCCAGCACACACGCGAAGAAGTGTTCTGGTATTCTGAGTGTGGGCAGGTTCCTCAAACTGACAGCAGCACCTGGGTTCTATTAGTATCCCTTAGCTTCTGTTCCCTGAGTGTTCCTTTAGGCCAGGCCATGAGGGAAAGCTGGGGGTTGGGCTTGGAGGCCAAGAAGCAGTGAGTGCCCCCTGATCCACTGAGGAAGTACTTAGAGGACTTCTCCCTAAACGGAACACCTTTTCCTCCATTCATCTGGGTGGAGTGGGGCTGCACATCTCTCCCACACCTAAGAATGTGTTCTGGAATTCTGAGTGCAGGGAAGTTCCTCCAACTGACAGCAGCGCCTGGGTTCTAATTGAATCCCTTTGCTTGTCTTCCCTGATGGAAAGCCTAGGCGGGAGTGCGGGGGACAGTGTGGTTTGGGCTCCGAAACCAAGTATTTGCGATGACCTCTCTATGGTTTGTGGAGGTGTTTAAACTCCATCCCTAACCTGGGAACTCCTGTGCCCCCATAAAGATCCGTGGGGTCTGTTTCCACACCTCCAGCACACACACGAACACTTGCACAGTTATCCTGAGTGTGGGCAGCCTCCTCCAACTGAGAGCAGGGCCTTGGTTCTTATAAAATCGCTTAACTTGTGTACCCTGTTTGGTTGCCTGATACGGAGTGCTGGGGAAAGGGTGGGTTGGGCTCTAAATCCAAGTATTAGCGAGTGCTTCTCCATGGGATTTGGAGGTTATTAACCAAAACCCCACAACATGGGAATACCTGTGCTCCTTGAAGAAAGCGTGGACTCTGTATCCCCACCACCAGAACACACATGAAGAAGTTTTCTGCTATCCTGAGTGTGGGCTGGCAATTTCAGGTGACAGAAGCGGCTGGGTTCTAATAGAATCCCTTAGCTTGTAATCCCTGAGTGTTTCCCTAGGACTGACTCTGAGAGAAACCTGGGGGTTGGGCTTGGAGGCCAAATAGTAGCGAGTGTCCCCGATGGACTGAGGAAGTATTTAGATGAATTCTCCATAAAGGGAAACACCTGAGCACCCATTCATCTGCGTGGAGTGGGGCTTCAAACCTCCCCACCACACAAGGTTGGGTTCCAGTATCCTGAGGGTGGGGTAGTTCCTCCAACTGACATCAGCGTCTTGGTTTTAATAGAATCCCTTTGCTTGTCTTCCCTGATGGTTTGCCTAGGCCAGTGTCTGGTTGAAAGTGGGATTTGGGATCTAAAACTAAGTATTAGCGTGTGCCTCTCCATGGGCAGTGGAGATGTTTAAACTACAACCCACAACTTGGGAATTACTGTGACCCCTGAGTAATGCGTGTGCTGTTTCCCCACGCCCAGCACACACAGGAAGAAGTGTTCTGGGGTTCTGAGTGTGGGGAGGTTCCTCCAACTGACAGCAGCACCTGGGTTTTAATAGAATCCCTTAGCTTGACTTCCCTAAGTCTTTTCCTAGGCCTAGCAGTAAGCGATGGTGGGGGATGGGCTCTAAAGCCAAGTATTAGCGAGTGCATCTCTGTGGATAGTGGAGGGTTTTAAACTACTTCCCCAACCTTGGAACACCTGTGCCCCATAAAGATGCGTGGAATCTGTTTCCCCACCTCCAGCACACACACGGAGACGTGCTCAGGTATCCTGATTGTGGGGAGGCTCCTCCAAATGACAGCAGCGCCTGGGTTCTAATAGAATCCCTTAGCTTGTCTTCCCTGATGGCATGCCTAGGCTGGAGAGTGGGGGAAAGTGGGGGTTGGGCTCTAAATCAAGTATTAGCGAGAGCCTATCCATGGGATGTGGGTTTTTAACCTACAACCCACAACCATGGAATAAATGTGCCCCCTGAAAGATGCTTTGACTGTTTCCCTACATCCAGCACACACGCGAAGAACTGTTCTGGTATTCTGAGTGTGGGCAGGTTCCTCAAACTGACAGCAGCACCTGGGTTCTATTAGTATCCCTTAGCTTCTGTTCCCTGAGTGTTCCTTTAGGCCAGGCCATGAGGGAAAGCTGGGGGTTGGGCTTGGAGGCCAAGAAGCAGTGAGTGCCCCCTGATCCACTGAGGAAGTACTTAGAGGACTTCTCCCTAAACGGAACACCTTTTCCTCCATTCATCTGGGTGGAGTGGGGCTGCACATCTCTCCCACACCTAAGAATGTGTTCTGGAATTCTGAGTGCAGGGAAGTTCCTCCAACTGACAGCAGCGCCTGGGTTCTAATTGAATCCCTTTGCTTGTCTTCCCTGATGGAAAGCCTAGGCGGGAGTGCGGGGGACAGTGTGGTTTGGGCTCCGAAACCAAGTATTTGCGATGACCTCTCAATGGTTTGTGGAGGTGTTTAAACTCCATCCTAACCTGGGAACACCTGTGCCCCCATAAAGATCCGTGGGGTCTGTTTCCACACCTCCAGCACACACACGAACACTTGCACAGTTATCCTGAGAGTGGGCAGCCTCCTCCAACTGAGAGCAGGGCCTTGGTTCTTATAAAATCGCTTAACTTGTGTACCCTGTTTGGTTGCCTGATACGGAGTGCTGGGGAAAGGGTGGGTTGGGCTCTAAATCCAAGTATTAGCGAGTGCTTCTCCATGGGATTTGGAGGTTATTAACCAAAACCCCACAACATGGGAATACCTGTGCTCCTTGAAGAAAGCGTGGACTCTGTATCCCCACCACCAGAACACACATGAAGAATTTTTCTGCTATCCTGAGTGTGGGCTGGCAATTTCAGGTGACAGAAGCGGCTGGGTTCTAATAGAATCCCTTAGCTTGTAATCCCTGAGTGTTTCCCTAGGACTGACTCTGAGAGAAACCTGGGGGTTGGGCTTGGAGGCCAAATAGTAGCGAGTGTCCCCGAGGGACTGAGGAAGTATTTAGATGAATTCTCCATAAAGGGAAACACCTGAGCACCCATTCATCTGCGTGGAGTGGGGCTTCAAACCTCCCCACCACACAAGGTTGTGTTCCAGTATCCTGAGGGTGGGGTAGTTCCTCCAACTGACATCAGCGTCTTGGTTTTAATAGAATCCCTTTGCTTGTCTTCCCTGATGGTTTGCCTAGGCCAGTGTGTGGTTGAAAGTGGGATTTGGGATCTAAAACTAAGTATTAGCGTGTGCCTCTCCATGGGCAGTGGAGATGTTTAAACTACAACCCACAACTTGGGAATTACTGTGACCCCTGAGTAATGCGTGTGCTGTTTCCCCACGCCCAGCACACACAGGAAGAAGTGTTCTGGGGTTCTGAGTGTGGGGAGGTTCCTCCAACTGACAGCAGCACCTGGGTTTTAATAGAATCCCTTAGCTTGACTTCCCTAAGTCTTTTCCTAGGCCTAGCAGTAAGCGATGGTGGGGGATGGGCTCTAAAGCCAAGTATTAGCGAGTGCATCTCTGTGGGTAGTGGAGGGTTTTAAACTACTTCCCCAACCTTGGAACACCTGTGCCCCATAAAGATGCGTGGAATCTGTTTCCCCACCTCCAGCACACACACGGAGACGTGCTCAGGTGTCCTGATTGTAGGGAGGCTCCTCCAAATGACAGCAGCGCCTGGGTTCTAATAGAATCCCTTAGCTTGTCTTCCCTGATGGCATGCCTAGGCTGGAGAGTGGGGGAAAGTGGGGGTTGGGCTCTAAATCAAGTATTAGCGAGAGCCTATCCATGGGATGTGGGTTTTTAACCTACAACCCACAACCATGGAATAAATGTGCCCCCTGAAAGATGCTTTGACTGTTTCCCTACATCCAGCACACACGCGAAGAAGTGTTCTGGTATTCTGAGTGTGGGCAGGTTCCTCAAACTGACAGCAGCACCTGGGTTCTATTAGTATCCCTTAGCTTCTGTTCCCTGAGTGTTCCTTTAGGCCAGGCCATGAGGGAAAGCTGGGGGTTGGGCTTGGAGGCCAAGAAGCAGTGAGTGCCCCCTGATCCACTGAGGAAGTACTTAGAGGACTTCTCCCTAAACGGAACACCTTTTCCTCCATTCATCTGGGTGGAGTGGGGCTGCACATCTCTCCCACACCTAAGAATGTGTTCTGGAATTCTGAGTGCAGGGAAGTTCCTCCAACTGACAGCAGCGCCTGGGTTCTAATTGAATCCCTTTGCTTGTCTTCCCTGATGGAAAGCCTAGGCGGGAGTGCGGGGGACAGTGTGGTTTGGGCTCCGAAACCAAGTATTTGCGATGACCTCTCTATGGTTTGTGGAGGTGTTTAAACTCCATCCCTAACCTGGGAACTCCTGTGCCCCCATAAAGATCCGTGGGGTCTGTTTCCACACCTCCAGCACACACACGAACACTTGCACAGTTATCCTGAGTGTGGGCAGCCTCCTCCAACTGAGAGCAGGGCCTTGGTTCTTATAAAATCGCTTAACTTGTGTACCCTGTTTGGTTGCCTGATACGGAGTGCTGGGGAAAGGGTGGGTTGGGCTCTAAATCCAAGTATTAGCGAGTGCTTCTCCATGGGATTTGGAGGTTATTAACCAAAACCCCACAACATGGGAATACCTGTGCTCCTTGAAGAAAGCGTGGACTCTGTATCCCCACCACCAGAACACACATGAAGAAGTTTTCTGCTATCCTGAGTGTGGGCTGGCAATTTCAGGTGACAGAAGCGGCTGGGTTCTAATAGAATCCCTTAGCTTGTAATCCCTGAGTGTTTCCCTAGGACTGACTCTGAGAGAAACCTGGGGGTTGGGCTTGGAGGCCAAATAGTAGCGAGTGTCCCCGAGGGACTGAGGAAGTATTTAGATGAATTCTCCATAAAGGGAAACACCTGAGCACCCATTCATCTGCGTGGAGTGGGGCTTCAAACCTCCCCACCACACAAGGTTGGGTTCCAGTATCCTGAGGGTGGGGTAGTTCCTCCAACTGACATCAGCGTCTTGGTTTTAATAGAATCCCTTTGCTTGTCTTCCCTGATGGTTTGCCTAGGCCAGTGTCTGGTTGAAAGTGGGATTTGGGATCTAAAACTAAGTATTAGCGTGTGCCTCTCCATGGGCAGTGGAGATGTTTAAACTACAACCCACAACTTGGGAATTACTGTGACCCCTGAGTAATGCGTGTGCTGTTTCCCCACGCCCAGCACACACAGGAAGAAGTGTTCTGGGGTTCTGAGTGTGGGGAGGTTCCTCCAACTGACAGCAGCACCTGGGTTTTAATAGAATCCCTTAGCTTGACTTCCCTAAGTCTTTTCCTAGGCCTAGCAGTAAGCGATGGTGGGGGATGGGCTCTAAAGCCAAGTATTAGCGAGTGCATCTCTGTGGATAGTGGAGGGTTTTAAACTACTTCCCCAACCTTGGAACACCTGTGCCCCATAAAGATGCGTGGAATCTGTTTCCCCACCTCCAGCACACACACGGAGACGTGCTCAGGTATCCTGATTGTGGGGAGGCTCCTCCAAATGACAGCAGCGCCTGGGTTCTAATAGAATCCCTTAGCTTGTCTTCCCTGATGGCATGCCTAGGCTGGAGAGTGGGGGAAAGTGGGGGTTGGGCTCTAAATCAAGTATTAGCGAGAGCCTATCCATGGGATGTGGGTTTTTAACCTACAACCCACAACCATGGAATAAATGTGCCCCCTGAAAGATGCTTTGACTGTTTCCCTACATCCAGCACACACGCGAAGAACTGTTCTGGTATTCTGAGTGTGGGCAGGTTCCTCAAACTGACAGCAGCACCTGGGTTCTATTAGTATCCCTTAGCTTCTGTTCCCTGAGTGTTCCTTTAGGCCAGGCCATGAGGGAAAGCTGGGGGTTGGGCTTGGAGGCCAAGAAGCAGTGAGTGCCCCCTGATCCACTGAGGAAGTACTTAGAGGACTTCTCCCTAAACGGAACACCTTTTCCTCCATTCATCTGGGTGGAGTGGGGCTGCACATCTCTCCCACACCTAAGAATGTGTTCTGGAATTCTGAGTGCAGGGAAGTTCCTCCAACTGACAGCAGCGCCTGGGTTCTAATTGAATCCCTTTGCTTGTCTTCCCTGATGGAAAGCCTAGGCGGGAGTGCGGGGGACAGTGTGGTTTGGGCTCCGAAACCAAGTATTTGCGATGACCTCTCAATGGTTTGTGGAGGTGTTTAAACTCCATCCTAACCTGGGAACACCTGTGCCCCCATAAAGATCCGTGGGGTCTGTTTCCACACCTCCAGCACACACACGAACACTTGCACAGTTATCCTGAGAGTGGGCAGCCTCCTCCAACTGAGAGCAGGGCCTTGGTTCTTATAAAATCGCTTAACTTGTGTACCCTGTTTGGTTGCCTGATACGGAGTGCTGGGGAAAGGGTGGGTTGGGCTCTAAATCCAAGTATTAGCGAGTGCTTCTCCATGGGATTTGGAGGTTATTAACCAAAACCCCACAACATGGGAATACCTGTGCTCCTTGAAGAAAGCGTGGACTCTGTATCCCCACCACCAGAACACACATGAAGAATTTTTCTGCTATCCTGAGTGTGGGCTGGCAATTTCAGGTGACAGAAGCGGCTGGGTTCTAATAGAATCCCTTAGCTTGTAATCCCTGAGTGTTTCCCTAGGACTGACTCTGAGAGAAACCTGGGGGTTGGGCTTGGAGGCCAAATAGTAGCGAGTGTCCCCGAGGGACTGAGGAAGTATTTAGATGAATTCTCCATAAAGGGAAACACCTGAGCACCCATTCATCTGCGTGGAGTGGGGCTTCAAACCTCCCCACCACACAAGGTTGTGTTCCAGTATCCTGAGGGTGGGGTAGTTCCTCCAACTGACATCAGCGTCTTGGTTTTAATAGAATCCCTTTGCTTGTCTTCCCTGATGGTTTGCCTAGGCCAGTGTGTGGTTGAAAGTGGGATTTGGGATCTAAAACTAAGTATTAGCGTGTGCCTCTCCATGGGCAGTGGAGATGTTTAAACTACAACCCACAACTTGGGAATTACTGTGACCCCTGAGTAATGCGTGTGCTGTTTCCCCACGCCCAGCACACACAGGAAGAAGTGTTCTGGGGTTCTGAGTGTGGGGAGGTTCCTCCAACTGACAGCAGCACCTGGGTTTTAATAGAATCCCTTAGCTTGACTTCCCTAAGTCTTTTCCTAGGCCTAGCAGTAAGCGATGGTGGGGGATGGGCTCTAAAGCCAAGTATTAGCGAGTGCATCTCTGTGGGTAGTGGAGGGTTTTAAACTACTTCCCCAACCTTGGAACACCTGTGCCCCATAAAGATGCGTGGAATCTGTTTCCCCACCTCCAGCACACACACGGAGACGTGCTCAGGTGTCCTGATTGTAGGGAGGCTCCTCCAAATGACAGCAGCGCCTGGGTTCTAATAGAATCCCTTAGCTTGTCTTCCCTGATGGCATGCCTAGGCTGGAGAGTGGGGGAAAGTGGGGGTTGGGCTCTAAATCAAGTATTAGCGAGAGCCTATCCATGGGATGTGGGTTTTTAACCTACAACCCACAACCATGGAATAAATGTGCCCCCTGAAAGATGCTTTGACTGTTTCCCTACATCCAGCACACACGCGAAGAAGTGTTCTGGTATTCTGAGTGTGGGCAGGTTCCTCAAACTGACAGCAGCACCTGGGTTCTATTAGTATCCCTTAGCTTCTGTTCCCTGAGTGTTCCTTTAGGCCAGGCCATGAGGGAAAGCTGGGGGTTGGGCTTGGAGGCCAAGAAGCAGTGAGTGCCCCCTGATCCACTGAGGAAGTACTTAGAGGACTTCTCCCTAAACGGAACACCTTTTCCTCCATTCATCTGGGTGGAGTGGGGCTGCACATCTCTCCCACACCTAAGAATGTGTTCTGGAATTCTGAGTGCAGGGAAGTTCCTCCAACTGACAGCAGCGCCTGGGTTCTAATTGAATCCCTTTGCTTGTCTTCCCTGATGGAAAGCCTAGGCGGGAGTGCGGGGGACAGTGTGGTTTGGGCTCCGAAACCAAGTATTTGCGATGACCTCTCTATGGTTTGTGGAGGTGTTTAAACTCCATCCCTAACCTGGGAACTCCTGTGCCCCCATAAAGATCCGTGGGGTCTGTTTCCACACCTCCAGCACACACACGAACACTTGCACAGTTATCCTGAGTGTGGGCAGCCTCCTCCAACTGAGAGCAGGGCCTTGGTTCTTATAAAATCGCTTAACTTGTGTACCCTGTTTGGTTGCCTGATACGGAGTGCTGGGGAAAGGGTGGGTTGGGCTCTAAATCCAAGTATTAGCGAGTGCTTCTCCATGGGATTTGGAGGTTATTAACCAAAACCCCACAACATGGGAATACCTGTGCTCCTTGAAGAAAGCGTGGACTCTGTATCCCCACCACCAGAACACACATGAAGAAGTTTTCTGCTATCCTGAGTGTGGGCTGGCAATTTCAGGTGACAGAAGCGGCTGGGTTCTAATAGAATCCCTTAGCTTGTAATCCCTGAGTGTTTCCCTAGGACTGACTCTGAGAGAAACCTGGGGGTTGGGCTTGGAGGCCAAATAGTAGCGAGTGTCCCCGAGGGACTGAGGAAGTATTTAGATGAATTCTCCATAAAGGGAAACACCTGAGCACCCATTCATCTGCGTGGAGTGGGGCTTCAAAACTCCCCACCACACAAGGTTGTGTTCCAGTATCCTGAGGGTGGGGTAGTTCCTCCAACTGACATCAGCGTCTTGGTTTTAATAGAATCCCTTTGCTTGTCTTCCCTGATGGTTTGCCTAGGCCAGTGTCTGGTTGAAAGTGGGATTTGGGATCTAAAACTAAGTATTAGCGTGTGCCTCTCCATGGGCAGTGGAGATGTTTAAACTACAACCCACAACTTGGGAATTACTGTGACCCCTGAGTAATGCGTGTGCTGTTTCCCCACGCCCAGCACACACAGGAAGAAGTGTTCTGGGGTTCTGAGTGTGGGGAGGTTCCTCCAACTGACAGCAGCACCTGGGTTTTAATAGAATCCCTTAGCTTGACTTCCCTAAGTCTTTTCCTAGGCCTAGCAGTAAGCGATGGTGGGGGATGGGCTCTAAAGCCAAGTATTAGCGAGTGCATCTCTGTGGGTAGTGGAGGGTTTTAAACTACTTCCCCAACCTTGGAACACCTGTGCCCCATAAAGATGCGTGGAATCTGTTTCCCCACCTCCAGCACACACACGGAGACGTGCTCAGGTATCCTGATTGTGGGGAGGCTCCTCCAAATGACAGCAGCGCCTGGGTTCTAATAGAATCCCTTAGCTTGTCTTCCCTGATGGCATGCCTAGGCTGGAGAGTGGGGGAAAGTGGGGGTTGGGCTCTAAATCAAGTATTAGCGAGAGCCTATCCATGGGATGTGGGTTTTTAACCTACAACCCACAACCATGGAATAAATGTGCCCCCTGAAAGATGCTTTGACTCTTTCCCTACATCCAGCACACACGCGAAGAAGTGTTCTGGTATTCTGAGTGTGGGCAGGTTCCTCAAACTGACAGCAGCACCTGGGTTCTATTAGTATCCCTTAGCTTCTGTTCCCTGAGTGTTCCTTTAGGCCAGGCCATGAGGGAAAGCTGGGGGTTGGGCTTGGAGGCCAAGAAGCAGTGAGTGCCCCCTGATCCACTGAGGAAGTACTTAGAGGACTTCTCCCTAAACGGAACACCTTTTCCTCCATTCATCTGGGTGGAGTGGGGCTGCACATCTCTCCCACACCTAAGAATGTGTTCTGGAATTCTGAGTGCAGGGAAGTTCCTCCAACTGACAGCAGCGCCTGGGTTCTAATTGAATCCCTTTGCTTGTCTTCCCTGATGGAAAGCCTAGGCGGGAGTGCGGGGGACAGTGTGGTTTGGGCTCCGAAACCAAGTATTTGCGATGACCTCTCAATGGTTTGTGGAGGTGTTTAAACTCCATCCCTAACCTGGGAACACCTGTGCCCCCATAAAGATCCGTGGGGTCTGTTTCCACACCTCCAGCACACACACGAACACTTGCACAGTTATCCTGAGAGTGGGCAGCCTCCTCCAACTGAGAGCAGGGCCTTGGTTCTTATAAAATCGCTTAACTTGTGTACCCTGTTTGGTTGCCTGATACGGAGTGCTGGGGAAAGGGTGGGTTGGGCTCTAAATCCAAGTATTAGCGAGTGCTTCTCCATGGGATTTGGAGGTTATTAACCAAAACCCCACAACATGGGAATACCTGTGCTCCTTGAAGAAAGCGTGGACTCTGTATCCCCACCACCAGAACACACATGAAGAAGTTTTCTGCTATCCTGAGTGTGGGCTGGCAATTTCAGGTGACAGAAGCGGCTGGGTTCTAATAGAATCCCTTAGCTTGTAATCCCTGAGTGTTTCCCTAGGACTGACTCTGAGAGAAACCTGGGGGTTGGGCTTGGAGGCCAAATAGTAGCGAGTGTCCCCGAGGGACTGAGGAAGTATTTAGATGAATTCTCCATAAAGGGAAACACCTGAGCACCCATTCATCTGCGTGGAGTGGGGCTTCAAACCTCCCCACCACACAAGGTTGGGTTCCAGTATCCTGAGGGTGGGGTAGTTCCTCCAACTGACATCAGCGTCTTGGTTTTAATAGAATCCATTTGCTTGTCTTCCCTGATGGTTTGCCTAGGCCAGTGTGTGGTTGAAAGTGGGATTTGGGATCTAAAACTAAGTATTAGCGTGTGCCTCTCCATGGGCAGTGGAGATGTTTAAACTACAACCCACAACTTGGGAATTACTGTGACACCTGAGTAATGCGTGTGCTGTTTCCCCACGCCCAGCACACACAGGAAGAAGTGTTCTGGGGTTCTGAGTGTGGGGAGGTTCCTCCAACTGACAGCAGCACCTGGGTTTTAATAGAATCCCTTAGCTTGACTTCCCTAAGTCTTTTCCTAGGCCTAGCAGTAAGCGATGGTGGGGGATGGGCTCTAAAGCCAAGTATTAGCGAGTGCATCTCTGTGGGTAGTGGAGGGTTTTAAACTACTTCCCCAACCTTGGAACACCTGTGCCCCATAAAGATGCGTGGAATCTGTTTCCCCACCTCCAGCACACACACGGAGACGTGCTCAGGTATCCTGATTGTGGGGAGGCTCCTCCAAATGACAGCAGCGCCTGGGTTCTAATAGAATCCCTTAGCTTGTCTTCCCTGATGGCATGCCTAGGCTGGAGAGTGGGGGAAAGTGGGGGTTGGGCTCTAAATCAATTATTAGCGAGAGCCTATCCATGGGATGTGGGTTTTTAACCTACAACCCACAACCATGGAATAAATGTGCCCCCTGAAAGATGCTTTGACTGTTTCCCTACATCCAGCACACACGCGAAGAAGTGTTCTGGTATTCTGAGTGTGGGCAGGTTCCTCAAACTGACAGCAGCACCTGGGTTCTATTAGTATCCCTTAGCTTCTGTTCCCTGAGTGTTCCTTTAGGCCAGGCCATGAGGGAAAGCTGGGGGTTGGGCTTGGAGGCCAAGAAGCAGTGAGTGCCCCCTGATCCACTGAGGAAGTACTTAGAGGACTTCTCCCTAAACGGAACACCTTTTCCTCCATTCATCTGGGTGGAGTGGGGCTGCACATCTCTCCCACACCTAAGAATGTGTTCTGGAATTCTGAGTGCAGGGAAGTTCCTCCAACTGACAGCAGCGCCTGGGTTCTAATTGAATCCCTTTGCTTGTCTTCCCTGATGGAAAGCCTAGGCGGGAGTGCGGGGGACAGTGTGGTTTGGGCTCCGAAACCAAGTATTTGCGATGACCTCTCAATGGTTTGTGGAGGTGTTTAAACTCCATCCCTAACCTGGGAACACCTGTGCCCCCATAAAGATCCGTGGGGTCTGTTTCCACACCTCCAGCACACACACGAACACTTGCACAGTTATCCTGAGAGTGGGCAGCCTCCTCCAACTGAGAGCAGGGCCTTGGTTCTTATAAAATCGCTTAACTTGTGTACCCTGTTTGGTTGCCTGATACGGAGTGCTGGGGAAAGGGTGGGTTGGGCTCTAAATCCAAGTATTAGCGAGTGCTTCTCCATGGGATTTGGAGGTTATTAACCAAAACCCCACAACATGGGAATACCTGTGCTCCTTGAAGAAAGCGTGGACTCTGTATCCCCACCAGCAGAACACACATGAAGAAGTTTTCTGCTATCCTGAGTGTGGGCTGGCAATTTCAGGTGACAGAAGCGGCTGGGTTCTAATAGAATCCCTTAGCTTGTAATCCCTGAGTGTTTCCCTAGGACTGACTCTGAGAGAAACCTGGGGGTTGGGCTTGGAGGCCAAATAGTAGCGAGTGTCCCCGAGGGACTGAGGAAGTATTTAGATGAATTCTCCATAAAGGGAAACACCTGAGCACCCATTCATCTGCGTGGAGTGGGGCTTCAAACCTCCCCACCACACAAGGTTGGGTTCCAGTATCCTGAGGGTGGGGTAGTTCCTCCAACTGACATCAGCGTCTTGGTTTTAATAGAATCCCTTTGCTTGTCTTCCCTGATGGTTTGCCTAGGCCAGTGTGTGGTTGAAAGTGGGATTTGGGATCTAAAACTAAGTATTAGCGTGTGCCTCTCCATGGGCAGTGGAGATGTTTAAACTACAACCCACAACTTGGGAATTACTGTGACCCCTGAGTAATGCGTGTGCTGTTTCCCCACGCCCAGCACACACAGGAAGAAGTGTTCTGGGGTTCTGAGTGTGGGGAGGTTCCTCCAACAGACAGCAGCACCTGGGTTTTAATAGAATCCCTTAGCTTGACTTCCCTAAGTCTTTTCCTAGGCCTAGCAGTAAGCGATGGTGGGGGATGGGCTCTAAAGCCAAGTATTAGCGAGTGCATCTCTGTGGGTTGTGGAGGGTTTTAAACTACTTCCCCAACCTTGGAACACCTGTGCCCCATAAAGATGCGTGGAATCTGTTTCCCCACCTCCAGCACACACACGGAGACGTGCTCAGGTATCCTGATTGTGGGGAGGCTCCTCCAAATGACAGCAGCGCCTGGGTTCTAATAGAATCCCTTTGCTTGTCTTCCCTGATGGCATGCCTAGGCTGGAGAGTGGGGGAAAGTGGGGGTTGGGCTCTAAACCAAGTATTAGCGAGAGCCTATCCATGGGATGTGGGTTTTTAACCTACAACCCACAACCATGGAATAAATGTGCCCCCTGAAAGATGCTTTGACTGTTTCCCTACATCCAGCACACACGCGAAGAAGTGTTCTGGTATTCTGAGTGTGGGCAGGTTCCTCAAACTGACAGCAGCACCTGGGTTCTATTAGTATCCCTTAGCTTCTGTTCCCTGAGTGTTCCTTTAGGCCAGGCCATGAGGGAAAGCTGGGGGTTGGGCTTGGAGGCCAAGAAGCAGTGAGTGCCCCCTGATCCACTGAGGAAGTTCTTAGAGGACTTCTCCCTAATCGGAACACCTTTTCCTCCATTCATCTGGGTGGAGTGGGGCTGCACATCTCTCCCACACCTAAGAATGTGTTCTGGAATTCTGAGTGCAGGGAAGTTCCTCCAACTGACAGCAGCGCCTGGGTTCTAATTGAATCCCTTTGCTTGTCTTCCCTGATGGAAAGCCTAGGCGGGAGTGCGGGGGACAGTGTGGTTTGGGCTCCGAAACCAAGTATTTGCGATGACCTCTCTATGGTTTGTGGAGGTGTTTAAACTCCATCCCTAACCTGGGAACACCTGTGCCCCCATAAAGATCCGTGGGGTCTGTTTCCACACCTCCAGCACACACACGAACACTTGCACAGTTATCCTGAGAGTGGGCAGCCTCCTCCAACTGAGAGCAGGGCCTTGGTTCTTATAAAATCGCTTAACTTGTGTACCCTGTTTGGTTGCCTGATACGGAGTGCTGGGGAAAGGGTGGGTTGGGCTCTAAATCCAAGTATTAGCGAGTGCTTCTCCATGGGATTTGGAGGTTATTAACCAAAACCCCACAACATGGGAATACCTGTGCTCCTTGAAGAAAGCGTGGACTCTGTATCCCCACCACCAGAACACACATGAAGAAGTTTTCTGCTATCCTGAGTGTGGGCTGGCAATTTCAGGTGACAGAAGCGGCTGGGTTCTAATAGAGTCCCTTAGCTTGTAATCCCTGAGTGTTTCCCTAGGACTGACTCTGAGAGAAACCTGGGGGTTGGGCTTGGAGGCCAAATAGTAGCGAGTGTCCCCGATGGACTGAGGAAGTATTTAGATGAATTCTCCATAAAGGGAAACACCTGAGCACCCATTCATCTGCGTGGAGTGGGGCTTCAACCCTCCCCACCACACAAGGTTGGGTTCCAGTATCCTGAGGGTGGGGTAGTTCCTCCAACTGACATCAGCGTCTTGGTTTTAATAGAATCCCTTTGCTTGTCTTCCCTGATGGTTTGCCTAGGCCAGTGTGTGGTTGAAAGTGGGATTTGGGATCTAAAACTAAGTATTAGCGTGTGCCTCTCCATGGGCAGTGGAGATGTTTAAACTACAACCCACAACTTGGGAATTACTGTGACCCCTGAGTAATGCGTGTGCTGTTTCCCCACGCCCAGCACACACCGGAAGAAGTGTTCTGGGGTTCTGAGTGTGGGAAGGTTCCTCCAACAGACAGCAGCACCTGGGTTTTAATAGAATCCCTTTGCTTGACTTCCCTAAGTCTTTTCCTAGGCCTAGCAGTAAGCGATGGTGGGGGATGGGCTCTAAAACCAAGTATTAGCGAGTGCATCTCTGTGGGTTGTGGAGGGTTTTAAACTACTTCCCCAACCTTGGAACACCTGTGCCCCATAAAGATGCGTGGAATCTGTTTCCCCACCTCCAGCACACACACGGAGACGTGCTCAGGTGTCCTGATTGTGGGGAGGCTCCTCCAAATGACAGCAGCGCCTGGGTTCTAATAGAATCCCTTAGCTTGTCTTCCCTGATGGCATGCCTAGGCTGGAGAGTGGGGGAAAGTGGGGGTTGGGCTCTAAATCAAGTATTAGCGAGAGCCTATCCATGGGATGTGGGTTTTTAACCTACAACCCACAACCATGGAATAAATGTGCCCCCTGAAAGATGCTTTGACTGTTTCCCTACATCCAGCACACACGCGAAGAAGTGTTCTGGTATTCTGAGTGTGGGCAGGTTCCTCAAACTGACAGCAGCACCTGGGTTCTATTAGTATCCCTTAGCTTCTGTTCCCTGAGTGTTCCTTTAGGCCAGGCCATGAGGGAAAGCTGGGGGTTGGGCTTGGAGGCCAAGAAGCAGTGAGTGCCCCCTGATCCACTGAGGAAGTACTTAGAGGACTTCTCCCTAAACGGAACACCTTTTCCTCCATTCATCTGGGTGGAGTGGGGCTGCACATCTCTCCCACACCTAAGAATGTGTTCTGGAATTCTGAGTGCAGGGAAGTTCCTCCAACTGACAGCAGCGCCTGGGTTCTAATTGAATCCCTTTGCTTGTCTTCCCTGATGGAAAGCCTAGGCGGGAGTGCGGGGGACAGTGTGGTTTGGGCTCCGAAACCAAGTATTTGCGATGACCTCTCTATGGTTTGTGGAGGTGTTTAAACTCCATCCCTAACCTGGGAACACCTGTGCCCCCATAAAGATCCGTGGGGTCTGTTTCCACACCTCCAGCACACACACGAACACTTGCACAGTTATCCTGAGTGTGGGCAGCCTCCTCCAACTGAGAGCAGGGCCTTGGTTCTTATAAAATCGCTTAACTTGTGTACCCTGTTTGGTTGCCTGATACGGAGTGCTGGGGAAAGGGTGGGTTGGGCTCTAAATCCAAGTATTAGCGAGTGCTTCTCCATGGGATTTGGAGGTTATTAACCAAAACCCCACAACATGGGAATACCTGTGCTCCTTGAAGAAAGCGTGGACTCTGTATCCCCACCACCAGAACACACATGAAGAAGTTTTCTGCTATCCTGAGTGTGGGCTGGCAATTTCAGGTGACAGAAGCGGCTGGGTTCTAATAGAATCCCTTAGCTTGTAATCCCTGAGTGTTTCCCTAGGACTGACTCTGAGAGAAACCTGGGGGTTGGGCTTGGAGGCCAAATAGTAGCGAGTGTCCCCGATGGACTGAGGAAGTATTTAGATGAATTCTCCATAAAGGGAAACACCTGAGCACCCATTCATCTGCGTGGAGTGGGGCTTCAAAACTCCCCACCACACAAGGTTGGGTTCCAGTATCCTGAGGGTGGGGTAGT
Organism: Vicugna pacos; assembly: GCF_048564905.1. Taxonomy (NCBI): domain Eukaryota; kingdom Metazoa; phylum Chordata; class Mammalia; order Artiodactyla; family Camelidae; genus Vicugna; species Vicugna pacos. The sequence continues at coordinate 51,533,714 of NW_027328740.1, forward strand.
TCCTCCAACTGACATCAGCGTCTTGGTTTTAATAGAATCCCTTTGCTTGTCTTCCCTGATGGTTTGCCTAGGCCAGTGTCTGGTTGAAAGTGGGATTTGGGATCTAAAACTAAGTATTAGCGTGTGCCTCTCCATGGGCAGTGGAGATGTTTAAACTACAACCCACAACTTGGGAATTACTGTGACCCCTGAGTAATGCGTGTGCTGTTTCCCCACGCCCAGCACACACAGGAAGAAGTGTTCTGGGGTTCTGAGTGTGGGGAGGTTCCTCCAACTGACAGCAGCACCTGGGTTTTAATAGAATCCCTTAGCTTGACTTCCCTAAGTCTTTTCCTAGGCCTAGCAGTAAGCGATGGTGGGGGATGGGCTCTAAAGCCAAGTATTAGCGAGTGCATCTCTGTGGGTAGTGGAGGGTTTTAAACTACTTCCCCAACCTTGGAACACCTGTGCCCCATAAAGATGCGTGGAATCTGTCTCCCCACCTCCAGCACACACACGGAGACGTGCTCAGGTGTCCTGATTGTGGGGAGGCTCCTCCAAATGACAGCAGCGCCTGGGTTCTAATAGAATCCCTTAGCTTGTCTTCCCTGATGGCATGCCTAGGCTGGAGAGTGGGGGAAAGTGGGGGTTGGGCTCTAAATCAAGTATTAGCGAGAGCCTATCCATGGGATGTGGGTTTTTAACCTACAACCCACAACCATGGAATAAATGTGCCCCCTGAAAGATGCTTTGACTGTTTCCCTACATCCAGCACACACGCGAAGTAGTGTTCTGGTATTCTGAGTGTGGGCAGGTTCCTCAAACTGACAGCAGCACCTGGGTTCTATTAGTATCCCTTAGCTTCTGTTCCCTGAGTGTTCCTTTAGGCCAGGCCATGAGGGAAAGCTGGGGGTTGGGCTTGGAGGCCAAGAAGCAGTGAGTGCCCCCTGATCCACTGAGGAAGTACTTAGAGGACTTCTCCCTAAACGGAACACCTTTTCCTCCATTCATCTGGGTGGAGTGGGGCTGCACATCTCTCCCACAGCTAAGAATGTGTTCTGGAATTCTGAGTGCAGGGAAGTTCCTCCAACTGACAGCAGCGCCTGGGTTCTAATTGAATCCCTTTGCTTGTCTTCCCTGATGGAAAGCCTAGGCGGGAGTGCGGGGGACAGTGTGGTTTGGGCTCCGAAACCAAGTATTTGCGATGACCTCTCAATGGTTTGTGGAGGTGTTTAAACTCCATCCCTAACCTGGGAACACCTGTGCCCCCATAAAGATCCGTGGGGTCTGTTTCCACACCTCCAGCACACACACGAACACTTGCACAGTTATCCTGAGAGTGGGCAGCCTCCTCCAACTGAGAGCAGGGCCTTGGTTCTTATAAAATCGCTTAACTTGTGTACCCTGTTTGGTTGCCTGATACGGAGTGCTGGGGAAAGGGTGGGTTGGGCTCTAAATCCAAGTATTAGCGAGTGCTTCTCCATGGGATTTGGAGGTTATTAACCAAAACCCCACAACATGGGAATACCTGTGCTCCTTGAAGAAAGCGTGGACTCTGTATCCCCACCACCAGAACACACATGAAGAAGTTTTCTGCTATCCTGAGTGTGGGCTGGCAATTTCAGGTGACAGAAGCGGCTGGGTTCTAATAGAATCCCTTAGCTTGTAATCCCTGAGTGTTTCCCTAGGACTGACTCTGAGAGAAACCTGGGGGTTGGGCTTGGAGGCCAAATAGTAGCGAGTGTCCCCGATGGACTGAGGAAGTATTTAGATGAATTCTCCATAAAGGGAAACACCTGGGCACCCATTCATCTGCGTGGAGTGGGGCTTCAAACCTCCCCACCACACAAGGTTGGGTTCCAGTATCCTGAGGGTGGGGTAGTTCCTCCAACTGACATCAGCGTCTTGGTTTTAATAGAATCCCTTTGCTTGTCTTCCCTGATGGTTTGCCTAGGCCAGTGTGTGGTTGAAAGTGGGATTTGGGATCTAAAACTAAGTATTAGCGTGTGCCTCTCCATGGGCAGTGGAGATGTTTAAACTACAACCCACAACTTGGGAATTACTGTGACCCCTGAGTAATGCGTGTGCTGTTTCCCCACGCCCAGCACACACAGGAAGAAGTGTTCTGGGGTTCTGAGTGTGGGGAGGTTCCTCCAACAGACAGCAGCACCTGGGTTTTAATAGAATCCCTTTGCTTGACTTCCCTAAGTCTTTTCCTAGGCCTAGCAGTAAGCGATGGTGGGGGATGGGCTCTAAAGCCAAGTATTAGCGAGTGCATCTCTGTGGGTAGTGGAGGGTTTTAAACTACTTCCCCAACCTTGGAACACCTGTGCCCCATAAAGATGCGTGGAATCTGTTTCCCCACCTCCAGCACACACACGGAGACGTGCTCAGGTATCCTGATTGTGGGGAGGCTCCTCCAAATGACAGCAGCGCCTGGGTTCTAATAGAATCCCTTAGCTTGTCTTCCCTGATGGCATGCCTAGGCTGGAGAGTGGGGGAAAGTGGGGGTTGGGCTCTAAATCAAGTATTAGCGAGAGCCTATCCATGGGATGTGGGTTTTTAACCTACAACCCACAACCATGGAATAAATGTGCCCCCTGAAAGATGCTTTGACTGTTTCCCTACATCCAGCACACACGCGAAGAAGTGTTCTGGTATTCTGAGTGTGGGCAGGTTCCTCAAACTGACAGCAGCACCTGGGTTCTATTAGTATCCCTTAGCTTCTGTTCCCTGAGTGTTCCTTTAGGCCAGGCCATGAGGGAAAGCTGGGGGTTGGGCTTGGAGGCCAAGAAGCAGTGAGTGCCCCCTGATCCACTGAGGAAGTACTTAGAGGACTTCTCCCTAAACGGAACACCTTTTCCTCCATTCATCTGGGTGGAGTGGGGCTGCACATCTCTCCCACACCTAAGAATGTGTTCTGGAATTCTGAGTGCAGGGAAGTTCCTCCAACTGACAGCAGCGCCTGGGTTCTAATTGAATCCCTTTGCTTGTCTTCCCTGATGGAAAGCCTAGGCGGGAGTGCGGGGGACAGTGTGGTTTGGGCTCCGAAACCAAGTATTTGCGATGACCTCTCAATGGTTTTTGGAGGTGTTTAAACTCCATCCCTAACCTGGGAACACCTGTGCCCCCATAAAGATCCTTGGGGTCTGTTTCCACACCTCCAGCACACACACGAACACTTGCACAGTTATCCTGAGAGTGGGCAGCCTCCTCCAACTGAGAGCAGGGCCTTGGTTCTTATAAAATCGCTTAACTTGTGTACCCTGTTTGGTTGCCTGATACGGAGTGCTGGGGAAAGGGTGGGTTGGGCTCTAAATCCAAGTATTAGCGAGTGCTTCTCCATGGGATTTGGAGGTTATTAACCAAAACCCCACAACATGGGAATACCTGTGCTCCTTGAAGAAAGCGTGGACTCTGTATCCCCACCACCAGAACACACATGAAGAAGTTTTCTGCTATCCTGAGTGTGGGCTGGCAATTTCAGGTGACAGAAGCGGCTGGGTTCTAATAGAATCCCTTAGCTTGTAATCCCTGAGTGTTTCCCTAGGACTGACTCTGAGAGAAACCTGGGGGTTGGGCTTGGAGGCCAAATAGTAGCGAGTGTCCCCGAGGGACTGAGGAAGTATTTAGATGAATTCTCCATAAAGGGAAACACCTGAGCACCCATTCATCTGCGTGGAGTGGGGCTTCAAACCTCCCCACCACACAAGGTTGGGTTCCAGTATCCTGAGGGTGGGGTAGTTCCTCAAACTGACATCAGCGTCTTGGTTTTAATAGAATCCCTTTGCTTGTCTTCCCTGATGGTTTGCCTAGGCCAGTGTGTGGTTGAAAGTGGGATTTGGGATCTAAAACTAAGTATTAGCGTGTGCCTCTCCATGGGCAGTGGAGATGTTTAAACTACAACCCACAACTTGGGAATTACTGTGACCCCTGAGTAATGCGTGTGGTGTTTCCCCACGCCCAGCACACACAGGAAGAAGTTTTCTGGGGTTCTGAGTGTGGGGAGGTTCCTCCAACAGACAGCAGCACCTGGGTTTTAATAGAATCCCTTAGCTTGACTTCCCTAAGTCTTTTCCTAGGCCTAGCAGTAAGCGATGGTGGGGGATGGGCTCTAAAGCCAAGTATTAGCGAGTGCATCTCTGTGGGTAGTGGAGGGTTGTAAACTACTTCCCCAACCTTGGAACACCTGTGCCCCATAAAGATGCGTGGAATCTGTTTCCCCACCTCCAGCACACACACGGAGACGTGCTCAGGTATCCTGATTGTGGGGAGGCTCCTCCAAATGACAGCAGCGCCTGGGTTCTAATAGAATCCCTTAGCTTGTCTTCCCTGATGGCATGCCTAGGCTGGAGAGTGGGGGAAAGTGGGGGTTGGGCTCTAAACCAAGTATTAGCGAGAGCCTATCCATGGGATGTGGGTTTTTAACCTACAACCCACAACCATGGAATAAATGTGCCCCCTGAAAGATGCTTTGACTGTTTCCCTACATCCAGCACACACGCGAAGAAGTGTTCTGGTATTCTGAGTGTGGGCAGGTTCCTCAAACTGACAGCAGCACCTGGGTTCTATTAGTATCCCTTAGCTTCTGTTCCATGAGTGTTCCTTTAGGCCAGGCCATGAGGGAAAGCTGGGGGTTGGGCTTGGAGGCCAAGAAGCAGTGAGTGCCCCCTGATCCACTGAGGAAGTACTTAGAGGACTTCTCCCTAAACGGAACACCTTTTCCTCCATTCATCTGGGTGGAGTGGGGCTGCACATCTCTCCCACACCTAAGAATGTGTTCTGGAATTCTGAGTGCAGGGAAGTTCCTCCAACTGACAGCAGCGCCTGGGTTCTAATTGAATCCCTTTGCTTGTCTTCCCTGATGGAAAGCCTAGGCGGGAGTGCGGGGGACAGTGTGGTTTGGGCTCCGAAACCAAGTATTTGCGATGACCTCTCTATGGTTTGTGGAGGTGTTTAAACTACATCCCTAACCTGGGAACACCTGTGCCCCCATAAAGATCCGTGGGGTCTGTTTCCACACCTCCAGCACACACACGAACACTTGCACAGTTATCCTGAGAGTGGGCAGCCTCCTCCAACTGAGAGCAGGGCCTTGGTTCTTATAAAATCGCTTAACTTTTGTACCCTGTTTGGTTGCCTGATACGGAGTGCTGGGGAAAGGGTGGGTTGGGCTCTAAATCCAAGTATTAGCGAGTGCTTCTCCATGGGATTTGGAGGTTATTAACCAAAACCCCACAACATGGGAATACCTGTGCTCCTTGAAGAAAGCGTGGACTCTGTATCCCCACCACCAGAACACACATGAAGAAGTTTTCTGCTATCCTGAGTGTGGGCTGGCAATTTCAGGTGACAGAACCGGCTGGGTTCTAATAGAATCCCTTAGCTTGTAATCCCTGAGTGTTTCCCTAGGACTGACTCTGAGAGAAACCTGGGGGTTGGGCTTGGAGGCCAAATAGAAGCGAGTGTCCCCGATGGACTGAGGAAGTATTTAGATGAATTCTCCATAAAGGGAAACACCTGAGCACCCATTCATCTGCGTGGAGTGGGGCTTCAAATCTCCCCACCACACAAGGTTGGGTTCCAGTATCCAGAGGGTGGGGTAGTTCCTCCAACTGACATCAGCGTCTTGGTTTTAATAGAATCCCTTTGCTTGTCTTCCCTGATGGTTTGCCTAGGCCAGTGTGTGGTTGAAAGTGGGATTTGGGATCTAAAACTAAGTATTAGCGTGTGCCTCTCCATGGGCAGTGGAGATGTTTAAACTACAACCCACAACTTGGGAATTACTGTGACCCCTGAGTAATGCGTGTGGTGTTTCCCCACGCCCAGCACACACAGGAAGAAGTGTTCTGGGGTTCTGAGTGTGGGGAGGTTCCTCCAACAGACAGCAGCACCTGGGTTTTAATAGAATCCCTTAGCTTGACTTCCCTAAGTCTTTTCCTAGGCCTAGCAGTAAGCGATGGTGGGGGATGGGCTCTAAAGCCAAGTATTAGCGAGTGCATCTCTGTGGGTAGTGGAGGGTTTTAAACTACTTCCCCAACCTTGGAACACCTGTGCCCCATAAAGATGCGTGGAATCTGTTTCCCCACCTCCAGCACACACACGGAGACGTGCTCAGGTATCCTGATTGTGGGGAGGCTCCTCCAAATGACAGCAGCGCCTGGGTTCTAATAGAATCCCTTAGCTTGTCTTCCCTGATGGCATGCCTAGGCTGGAGAGTGGGGGAAAGTGGGGGTTGGGCTCTAAATCAAGTATTAGCGAGAGCCTATCCATGGGATGTGGGTATTTAACCTACAACCCACAACCATGGAATAAATGTGCCCCCTGAAAGATGCTTTGACTGTTTCCCTACATCCAGCACGCACGCGAAGATGTGTTCTGTTATTCTGAGTGTGGGCAGGTTCCTCAAACTGACAGCAGCACCTGGGTTCTATTAGTATCCCTTAGCTTCTGTTCCCTGAGTGTTCCTTTAGGCCAGGCCATGAGGGAAAGCTGGGGGTTGGGCTTGGAGGCCAAGAAGCAGTGAGTGCCCCCTGATCCACTGAGGAAGTACTTAGAGGACTTCTCCCTAAACGGAACACCTTTTCCTCCATTCATCTGGGTGGAGTGGGGCTGCACATCTCTCCCACAGCTAAGAATATGTTCTGGAATTCTGAGTGCAGGGAAGTTCCTCCAACTGACAGCAGCGCCTGGGTTCTAATTGAATCCCTTTGCTTGTCTTCCCTGATGGAAAGCCAAGGCGGGAGTGCGGGGGACAGTGTGGTTTGGGCTCCGAAACCAAGTATTTGCGATGACCTCTCTATGGTTTGTGGAGGTGTTTAAACTACATCCCTAACCTGGGAACACCTGTGCCCCCATAAAGATCCGTGGGGTCTGTTTCCACACCTCCAGCACACACACGAACACTTGCACAGTTATCCTGAGAGTGGGCAGCCTCCTCCAACTGAGAGCAGGGCCTTGGTTCTTATAAAATCGCTTAACTTGTGTACCCTGTTTGGTTGCCTGATACGGAGTGCTGGGGAAAGGGTGGGTTGTGCTCTAAATCCAAGTATTAGCGAGTGCTTCTCCATGGGATTTGGAGGTTTTTAACCAAAACCCCACAACATGGTAATACCTGTGCTCCTTGAAGAAAGCGTGGACTCTGTATCCCCACCACCAGAACACACAGGAAGAAGTTTTCTGCTATCCTGAGTGTGGGCTGGCAATTTCAGGTGACAGAAGCGGCTGGGTTCTAATAGAATCCCTTAGCTTGTAATCCCTGAGTGTTTCCCTAGGACTGACTCTGAGAGAAACCTGGGGGTTGGGCTTGGAGGCCAAATACTAGCGAGTGTCCCTGATGGACTGAGTAAATATTTAGAAGAATTCTCCATAAAGGCAAACAACTGAGCACCCATTCATCTGCGTGGAGTGGGGCTTCAAATCTCCCCACCACACAAGGTTGGGTTCCAGTATCCTGAGGGTGGGGTAGTTCCTCCAACTGACATCAGCGTCTTGGTTTTAATAGAATCCCTTTGCTTGTCTTCCCTGATGGTTTGCCTAGGCCAGTGTGTGGTTGAAAGTGGGATTTGGGATCTAAAACTAAGTATTAGCGTGTGCCTCTCCATGGGCAGTGGAGATGTTTAAACTACAACCCACAACTTGGGAATTACTGTGACCCCTGAGTAATGCGTGTGGTGTTTCCCCACGCCCAGCACACACAGGAAGAAGTGTTCTGGGGTTCTGAGTGTGGGGAGGTTCCTCCAACAGACAGCAGCACCTGGGTTTTAATAGAATCCCTTAGCTTGACTTCCCTAAGTCTTTTCCTAGGCCTAGCAGTAAGCGATGGTGGGGGATGGGCTCTAAAGCCAAGTATTAGCGAGTGCATCTCTGTGGGTAGTGGAGGGTTTTAAACTACTTCCCCAACCTTGGAACACCTGTGCCCCATAAAGATGCGTGGAATCTGTTTCCCCACCTCCAGCACACACACGGAGACGTGCTCAGGTATCCTGATTGTGGGGAGGCTCCTCCAAATGACAGCAGCGCCTGGGTTCTAATAGAATCCCTTAGCTTGTCTTCCCTGATGGCATGCCTAGGCTGGAGAGTGGGGGAAAGTGGGGGTTGGGCTCTAAATCAAGTATTAGCGAGAGCCTATCCATGGGATGTGGGTATTTAACCTACAACCCACAACCATGGAATAAATGTGCCCCCTGAAAGATGCTTTGACTGTTTCCCTACATCCAGCACACACGCGAAGAAGTGTTCTGTTATTCTGAGTGTGGGCAGGTTCCTCAAACTGACAGCAGCACCTGGGTTCTATTAGTATCCCTTAGCTTCTGTTCCCTGAGTGTTCCTTTAGGCCAGGCCATGAGGGAAAGCTGGGGGTTGGGCTTGGAGGCCAAGAAGCAGTGAGTGCCCCCTGATCCACTGAGGAAGTACTTAGAGGACTTCTCCCTAAACGGAACACCTTTTCCTCCATTCATCTGGGTGGAGTGGGGCTGCACATCTCTCCCACAGCTAAGAATATGTTCTGGAATTCTGAGTGCAGGGAAGTTCCTCCAACTGACAGCAGCGCCTGGGTTCTAATTGAATCCCTTTGCTTGTCTTCCCTGATGGAAAGACAAGGCGGGAGTGCGGGGGACAGTGTGGTTTGGGCTCCGAAACCAAGTATTTGCGATGACCTCTCTATGGATTGTGGAGGTGTTTAAACTACATCCCTAACCTGGGAACACCTGTGCCCCCATAAAGATCCGTGGGGTCTGTTTCCACACCTCCAGCACACACACGAACACTTGCACAGTTATCCTGAGAGTGGGCAGCCTCCTCCAACTGAGAGCAGGGCCTTGGTTCTTATAAAATCGCTTAACTTGTGTACCCTGTTTGGTTGCCTGATACGGAGTGCTGGGGAAAGGGTGGGTTGTGCTCTAAATCCAAGTATTAGCGAGTGCTTCTCCATGGGATTTGGAGGTTTTTAACCAAAACCCCACAACATGGTAATACCTGTGCTCCTTGAAGAAAGCGTGGACTCTGTATCCCCACCACCAGAACACACAGGAAGAAGTTTTCTGCTATCCTGAGTGTGGGCTGGCAATTTCAGGTGACAGAAGCGGCTGGGTTCTAATAGAATCCCTTAGCTTGTAATCCCTGAGTGTTTCCCTAGGACTGACTCTGAGAGAAACCTGGGGGTTGGGCTTGGAGGCCAAATACTAGCGAGTGTCCCTGATGGACTGAGGAAATATTTAGAAGAATTCTCCATAAAGGCAAACAACTGAGCACCCATTCATCTGCGTGGAGTGGGGCTTCAAATCTCCCCACCACACAAGGTTGGGTTCCAGTATCCTGAGGGTGGGGTAGTTCCTCCAACTGACATCAGCGTCTTGGTTTTAATAGAATCCCTTTGCTTGTCTTCCCTGATGGTTTGCCTAGGCCAGTGTGTGGTTGAAAGTGGGATTTGGGATCTAAAACTAAGTATTAGCGTGTGCCTCTCCATGGGCAGTGGAGATGTTTAAACTACAACCCACAACTTGGGAATTACTGTGACCCCTGAGTAATGCGTGTGGTGTTTCCCCACGCCCAGCACACACAGGAAGAAGTGTTCTGGGGTTCTGAGTGTGGGGAGGTTCCTCCAACAGACAGCAGCACCTGGGTTTTAATAGAATCCCTTAGCTTGACTTCCCTAAGTCTTTTCCTAGGCCTAGCAGTAAGCGATGGTGGGGGATGGGCTCTAAAGCCAAGTATTAGCGAGTGCATCTCTGTGGGTAGTGGAGGGTTTTAAACTACTTCCCCAACCTTGGAACACCTGTGCCCCATAATGGTGCGTGGAATCTGTTTCCCCACCTCCAGCACACACACGGAGACGTGCTCAGGTATCCTGATTGTGGGGAGGCTCCTCCAAATGACAGCAGCGCCTGGGTTCTAATAGAATCCCTTAGCTTGTCTTCCCTGATGGCATGCCTAGGCTGGAGAGTGGGGGAAAGTGGGGGTTGGGCTCTAAATCAAGTATTAGCGAGAGCCTATCCATGGGATGTGGGTTTTTAACCTACAACCCACAACCATGGAATAAATGTGCCCCCTGAAAGATGCTTTGACTGTTTCCCTACATCCAGCACACACGCGAAGAAGTGTTCTGGTATTCTGAGTGTGGGCAGGTTCCTCAAACTGACAGCAGCACCTGGGTTCTATTAGTATCCCTTAGCTTCTCTTCCCTGAGTGTTCCTTTAGGCCAGGCCATGAGGGAAAGCTGGGGGTTGGGCTTGGAGGCCAAGAAGCAGTGAGTGCCCCCTGATCCACTGAGGAAGTACTTAGAGGACTTCTCCCTAAACGGAACACCTTTTCCTCCATTCATCTGGGTGGAGTGGGGCTGCACATCTCTCCCACACCTAAGAATGTGTTCTGGAATTCTGAGTGCAGGGAAGTTCCTCCAACTGACAGCAGCGCCTGGGTTCTAATTGAATCCCTTTGCTTGTCTTCCCTGATGGAAAGCCAAGGCGGGAGTGCGGGGGACAGTGTGGTTTGGGCTCCGAAACCAAGTATTTGCGATGACCTCTCTATGGTTTGTGGAGGTGTTTAAACTACATCCCTAACCTGGGAACACCTGTGCCCCCATAAAAATCCGTGGGGTCTGTTTCCACACCTCCAGCACACACACGAACACTTGCACAGTTATCCTGAGAGTGGGCAGCCTCCTCCAACTGAGAGCAGGGCCTTGGTTCTTATAAAATCGCTTAACTTGTGTACCCTGTTTGGTTGCCTGATACGGAGTGCTGGGGAAAGGGTGGGTTGGGCTCTAAATCCAAGTATTAGCGAGTGCTTCTCCATGGGATTTGGAGGTTATTAACCAAAACCCCACAACATGGGAATACCTGTGCTCCTTGAAGAAAGCGTGGACTCTGTATCCCCACCACCAGAACACACATGAAGAAGTTTTCTGCTATCCTGAGTGTGGGCTGGCAATTTCAGGTGACAGAAGCGGCTGGGTTCTAATAGAATCCCTTAGCTTGTAATCCCTGAGTGTTTCCCTAGGACTGACTCTGAGAGAAACCTGGGGGTTGGGCTTGGAGGCCAAATAGTAGCGAGTGTCCCCGATGGACTGAGGAAGTATTTAGATGAATTCTCCATAAAGGGAAACACCTGAGCACCCATTCATCTGCGTGGAGTGGGGCTTCAAACCTCCCCACCACACAAGGTCGGGTTCCAGTATCCTGAGGGTGGGGTAGTTCCTCCAACTGACATCAGCGTCTTGGTTTTAATAGAATCCCTTTGCTTGTCTTCCCTGATGGTTTGCCTAGGCCAGTGTGTGGTTGAAAGTGGGATTTGGGATCTAAAACTAAGTATTAGCGTGTGCCTCTCCATGGGCAGTGGAGATGTTTAAACTACAACCCACAACTTGGGAATTACTGTGACCCCTGAGTAATGCGTGTGCTGTTTCCCCACGCCCAGCACACACAGGAAGAAGTGTTCTGGGGTTCTGAGTGTGGGGAGGTTCCTCCAACAGACAGCAGCACCTGGGTTTTAATAGAATCCCTTAGCTTGACTTCCTTAAGTGTTTTCCTAGGCCTAGCAGTAAGCGATGGTGGGGGATGGGCTCTAAAGCCAAGTATTAGCGAGTGCATCTCTGTGGGTTGTGGAGGGTTTTAAACTACTTCCCCAACCTTGGAACACCTGTGCCCCATAAAGATGCGTGGAATCTGTTTCCCCACCTCCAGCACACACACGGAGACGTGCTCAGGTATCCTGATTGTGGGGAGGCTCCTCCAAATGACAGCAGCGCCTGGGTTCTAATAGAATCCCTTAGCTTGTCTTCCCTGATGGCATGCCTAGGCTGGAGAGTGGGGGAAAGTGGGGGTTGGGCTCTAAATCAAGTATTAGCGAGAGCCTCTCCATGGGATGTGGGTTTTTAACCGACAACCCACAACCATGGAATAAATGTGCCCCCTGAAAGATGCTTTGACTGTTTCCCTACATCCAGCACACACGCGAAGAAGTGTTCTGGTATTCTGAGTGTGGGCAGGTTCCTCAAACTGACAGCAGCACCTGGGTTCTATTAGTATCCCTTAGCTTCTGTTCCCTGAGTGTTCCTTTAGGCCAGGCCATGAGGGAAAGCTGGGGGTTGGGCTTGGAGGCCAAGAAGCAGTGAGTGCCCCCTGATCCACTGAGGAAGTACTTAGAGGACTTCTCCCTAAACGGAACACCTTTTCCTCCATTCCTCTGGGTGGAGTGGGGCTGCACATCTCTCCCACACCTAAGAATGTGTTCTGGAATTCTGAGTGCAGGGAAGTTCCTCCAACTGACAGCAGCGCCTGGGTTCTAATTGAATCCCTTTGCTTGTCTTCCCTGATGGAAAGCCTAGGCGGGAGTGCGGGGGACAGTGTGGTTTGGGCTCCGAAACCAAGTATTTGCGATGACCTCTCTATGGTTTGTGGAGGTGTTTAAACTACATCCCTAACCTGGGAACACCTGTGCCCCCATAAAGATCCGTGGAGTCTGTTTCCACACCTCCAGCACACACACGAACACTTGCACAGTTATCCTGAGAGTGGGCAGCCTCCTCCAACTGAGAGCAGGGCCTTGGTTCTTATAAAATCGCTTAACTTGTGTACCCTGTTTGGTTGCCTGATACGGAGTGCTGGGGAAAGGGTGGGTTGGGCTCTAAATCCAAGTATTAGCGAGTGCTTCTCCATGGGATTTGGAGGTTATTAACCAAAACCCCACAACATGGGAATACCTGTGCTCCTTGAAGAAAGCGTGGACTCTGTATCCCCACCACCAGAACACACAGGAAGAAGTTTTCTGCTATCCTGAGTGTGGGCTGGCAATTTCAGGTGACAGAAGCGGCTGGGTTCTAGTAGAATCCCTTAGCTTGTAATCCCTGAGTGTTTCCCTAGGACTGACTCTGAGAGAACCCTGGGGGTTGGGCTTGGAGGCCAAATAGTAGCGAGTGTCCCTGATGGACTGAGGAAATATTTAGATGAATTCTCCATAAAGGCATACAACTGAGCACCCATTCATCTGCGTGGAGTGGGGCTTCAAATCTCCCCACCACACAAGGTTGGGTTCCAGTATCCTGAGGGTGGGGTAGTTCCTCCAACTGACATCAGCGTCTTGGTTTTAATAGAATCCCTTTGCTTGTCTTCCCTGATGGTTTGCCTAGGCCAGTGTGTGGTTGAAAGTGGGATTTGGGATCTAAAACTAAGTATTAGCGTGTGCCTCTCCATGGGCAGTGGAGATGTTTAAACTACAACCCACAACTTGGGAATTACTGTGACCCCTGAGTAATGCGTGTGCTGTTTCCCCACGCCCAGCACACACAGGAAGAAGTGTTCTGGGGTTCTGAGTGTGGGGAGGTTCCTCCAACAGACAGCAGCACCTGGGTTTTAATAGAATCCCTTAGCTTGACTTCCCTAAGTCTTTTCCTAGGCCTAGCAGTAAGCGATGGTGGGGGATGGGCTCTAAAGCCAAGTATTAGCGAGTGCATCTCTGTGGGTAGTGGAGGGTTTTAAACTACTTCCCCAACCTTGGAACACCTGTGCCCCATAAAGATGCGTGGAATCTGTTTCCCCACCTCCAGCACACACACGGAGACGTGCTCAGGTATCCTGATTGTGGGGAGGCTCCTCCAAATGACAGCAGCGCCTGGGTTCTAATAGAATCCCTTAGCTTGTCTTCCCTGATGGCATGCCTAGGCTGGAGAGTGGGGGAAAGTGGGGGTTGGGCTCTAAATCAAGTATTAGCGAGAGCCTATCCATGGGATGTGGGTTTTTAACCTACAACCCACAACCATGGAATAAATGTGCCCCCTGAAAGATGCTTTGACTGTTTCCCTACATCCAGCACACACGCGAAGAAGTGTTCTGGTATTCTGAGTGTGGGCAGGTTCCTCAAACTGACAGCAGCACCTGGGTTCTATTAGTATCCCTTAGCTTCTGTTCCCTGAGTGTTCCTTTAGGCCAGGCCATGAGGGAAAGCTGGGGGTTGGGCTTGGAGGCCAAGAAGCAGTGAGTGCCCCGTGATCCACTGAGGAAGTACTTAGAGGACTTCTCCCTAAACGGAACACCTTTTCCTCCAATCCTCTGGGTGGAGTGGGGCTGCACATCTCTCCCACAGCTAAGAATGTGTTCTGGAATTCTGAGTGCAGGGAAGTTCCTCCAACTGACAGCAGCGCCTGGGTTCTAATTGAATCCCTTTGCTTGTCTTCCCTGATGGAAAACCAAGGCGGGAGTGCGGGGGACAGTGTGGTTTGGGCTCCGAAACCAAGTATTTGCGATGACCTCTCTATGGTTTGTGGAGGTGTTTAAACTACATCCCTAACCTGGGAACACCTGTGCCCCCATAAAGATCCGTGGGGTCTGTTTCCACACCTCCAGCACACACACGAACACTTGCACAGTTATCCTGAGAGTGGGCAGCCTCCTCCAACTGAGAGCAGGGCCTTGGTTCTTATAAAATCGCTTAACTTGTGTACCCTGTTTGGTTGCCTGATACGGAGTGCTGGGGAAAGGGTGGGTTGGGCTCTAAATCCAAGTATTAGCGAGTGCTTCTCCATGGGATTTGGAGGTTATTAACCAAAACCCCACAACATGGGAATACCTGTGCTCCTTGAAGAAAGCGTGGACTCTGTATCCCCACCACCAGAACACACATGAAGAAGTTTTCTGCTATCCTGAGTGTGGGCTGGCAATTTCAGGTGACAGAAGCGGCTGGGTTCTAATAGAATCCCTTAGCTTGTAATCCCTGAGTGTTTCCCTAGGACTGACTCTGAGAGAAACCTGGGGGTTGGGCTTGGAGGCCAAATAGGAGCGAGTGTCCCCGATGGACTGAGGAAGTATTTAGATGAATTCTCCATAAAGGGAAACACCTGAGCACCCATTCATCTGCGTGGAGTGGGGCTTCAAACCTCCCCACCACACAAGGTTGGGTTCCAGTATCCTGAGGGTGGGGTAGTTCCTCCAACTGACATCAGCGTCTTGGTTTTAATAGAATCCCTTTGCTTGTCTTCCCTGATGGTTTGCCTAGGCCAGTGTGTGGTTGAAAGTGGGATTTGGGATCTAAAACTAAGTATTAGCGTGTGCCTCTCCATGGGCAGTGGAGATGTTTAAACTACAACCCACAACTTGGGAATTACTGTGACCCCTGAGTAATGCGTGTGGTGTTTCCCCACGCCCAGCACACACAGGAAGAAGTGTTCTGGGGTTCTGAGTGTGGGGAGGTTCCTCCAACAGACAGCAGCACCTGGGTTTTAATAGAATCCCTTAGCTTGACTTCCCTAAGTCTTTTCCTAGGCCTAGCAGTAAGCGATGGTGGGGGATGGGCTCTAAAGCCAAGTATTAGCGAGTGCATCTCTGTGGGTAGTGGAGGGTTTTAAACTACTTCCCCAACCTTGGAACACCTGTGCCCCATAAAGATGCGTGGAATCTGTTTCCCCACCTCCAGCACACACACGGAGACGTGCTCAGGTATCCTGATTGTGGGGAGGCTCCTCCAAATGACAGCAGCGCCTGGGTTCTAATAGAATCCCTTAGCTTGTCTTCCCTGATGGCATGCCTAGGCTGGAGAGTGGGGGAAAGTGGGGGTTGGGCTCTAAATCAAGTATTAGCGAGAGCCTATCCATGGGATGTGGGTTTTTAACCGACAACCCACAACCATGGAATAAATGTGCCCCCTGAAAGATGCTTTGACTGTTTCCCTACATCCAGCACACACGCGAAGAAGTGTTCTGGTATTCTGAGTGTGGGCAGGTTCCTCAAACTGACAGCAGCACCTGGGTTCTATTAGTATCCCTTAGCTTCTGTTCCCTGAGTGTTCCTTTAGGCCAGGCCATGAGGGAAAGCTGGGGGTTGGGCTTGGAGGCCAAGAAGCAGTGAGTGCCCCCTGATCCACTGAGGAAGTACTTAGAGGACTTCTCCCTAAACGGAACACCTTTTCCTCCATTCATCTGGGTGGAGTGGGGCTGCACATCTCTCCCACAGCTAAGAATGTGTTCTGGAATTCTGAGTGCAGGGAAGTTCCTCCAACTGACAGCAGCGCCTGGGTTCTAATTGAATCCCTTTGCTTGTCTTCCCTGATGGAAAGCCTAGGCGGGAGTGCGGGGGACAGTGTGGTTTGGGCTCCGAAACCAAGTATTTGCGATGACCTCTCTATGGTTTGTGGAGGTGTTTAAACTACATCCCTAACCTGGGAACACCTGTGCCCGCATAAAGATCAGTGGGGTCTGTTTCCACACCTCCAGCACACACACGAACACTTGCACAGTTATCCTGAGAGTGGGCAGCCTCCTCCAACTGAGAGCAGGGCCTTGGTTCTTATAAAATCGCTTAACTTGTGTACCCTGTTTGGTTGCCTGATACGGAGTGCTGGGGAAAGGGTGGGTTGGGCTCTAAATCCAAGTATTAGCGAGTGCTTCTCCATGGGATTTGGAGGTTATTAACCAAAACCCCACAACATGGGAATACCTGTGCTCCTTGAAGAAAGCGTGGACTCTGTATCCCCACCACCAGAACACACATGAAGAAGTTTTCTGCTATCCTGAGTGTGGGCTGGCAATTTCAGGTGACAGAAGCGGCTGGGTTCTAATAGAATCCCTTAGCTTTTAATCCCTGAGTGTTTCCCTAGGACTGACTCTGAGAGAAACCTGGGGGTTGGGCTTGGAGGCCAAATAGTAGCGAGTGTCCCCGATGGACTGAGGAAGTATTTAGATGAATTCTCCATAAAGGGAAACACCTGAGCACCCATTCATCTGCGTGGAGTGGGGCTTCAAAGCTCCCCACCACACAAGGTTGTGTTCCAGTATCCTGAGGGTGGGGTAGTTCCTCCAACTGACATCAGCGTCTTGGTTTTAATAGAATCCCTTTGCTTGTCTTCCCTGATGGTTTGCCTAGGCCAGTGTGTGGTTGAAAGTGGGATTTGGGATCTAAAACTAAGTATTAGCGTGTGCCTCTCCATGGGCAGTGGAGATGTTTAAACTACAACCCACAACTTGGGAATTACTGTGACCCCTGAGTAATGCGTGTGCTGTTTCCCCACGCCCAGCACACACAGGAAGAAGTGTTCTGGGGTTCTGAGTGTGGGGAGGTTCCTCCAACAGACAGCAGCACCTGGGTTTTAATAGAATCCCTTAGCTTGACTTCCTTAAGTGTTTTCCTAGGCCTAGCAGTAAGCGATGGTGGGGGATGGGCTCTAAAGCCAAGTATTAGCGAGTGCATCTCTGTGGGTAGTGGAGGGTTTTAAAATACTTCCCCAACCTTGGAACACCTGTGCCCCATAAAGATGCGTGGAATCTGTTTCCCCACCTCCAGCACACACACGGAGACGTGCTCAGGTATCCAGATTGTGGGGAGGCTCCTCCAAATGACAGCAGCGCCTGGGTTCTAATAGAATCCCTTAGCTTGTCTTCCCTGATGGCATGCCTAGGCTGGAGAGTGGGGGAAAGTGGGGGTTGGGCTCTAAATCAAGTATTAGCGAGAGCCTATCCATGGGATGTGGGTTTTTAACCGACAACCCACAACCATGGAATAAATGTGCCCCCTGAAAGATGCTTTGACTGTTTCCCTACATCCAGCACACACGCGAAGAAATGTTCTGGTATTCTGAGTGTGGGCAGGTTCCTCAAACTGACAGCAGCACCTGGGTTCTATTAGTATCCCTTAGCTTCTGTTCCCTGAGTGTTCCTTTAGGCCAGGCCATGAGGGAAAGCTGGGGGTTGGGCTTGGAGGCCAAGAAGCAGTGAGTGCCCCCTGATCCACTGAGGAAGTACTTAGAGGACTTCTCCCTAAACGGAACACCTTTTCCTCCATTCCTCTGGGTGGAGTGGGGCTGCACATCTCTCCCACACCTAAGAATGTGTTCTGGAATTCTGAGTGCAGGGAAGTTCCCCCAACTGACAGCAGCGCCTGAGTTCTAATTGAATCCCTTTGCTTGTCTTCCCTGATGGAAAGCCTAGGCGGGAGTGCGGGGGACAGTGTGGTTTGGGCTCCGAAACCAAGTATTTGCGATGACCTCTCTATGGTTTGTGGAGGTGTTTAAACTACATCCCTAACCTGGGAACACCTGTGCCCCCATAAAGATCCGTGGAGTCTGTTTCCACACCTCCAGCACACACACGAACACTTGCACAGTTATCCTGAGAGTGGGCAGCCTCCTCCAACTGAGAGCAGGGCCTTGGTTCTTATAAAATCGCTTAACTTGTGTACCCTGTTTGGTTGCCTGATACGGAGTGCTGGGGAAAGGGTGGGTTGGGCTCTAAATCCAAGTATTAGCGAGTGCTTCTCCATGGGATTTGGAGGTTATTAACCAAAACCCCACAACATGGGAATACCTGTGCTCCTTGAAGAAAGCGTGGACTCTGTATCCCCACCACCAGAACACACATGAAGAAGTTTTCTGCTATCCTGAGTGTGGGCTGGCAATTTCAGGTGACAGAAGCGGCTGGGTTCTAATAGAATCCCTTAGCTTGTAATCCCTGAGTGTTTCCCTAGGACTGACTCTGAGAGAATCCTGGGGGTTGGGCTTGGAGGCCAAATAGTAGCGAGTGTCCCTGATGGACTGAGGAAATATTTAGATGAATTCTCCATAAAGGCAAACAACTGAGCACCCATTCATCTGCGTGGAGTGGGGCTTCAAATCTCCCCACCACACAAGGTCGGGTTCCAGTATCCTGAGGGTGGGGTAGTTCCTCCAACTGACATCAGCGTCTTGGTTTTAATAGAATCCCTTTGCTTGTCTTCCCTGATGGTTTGCCTAGGCCAGTGTGTGGTTGAAAGTGGGATTTGGGATCTAAAACTAAGTATTAGCGTGTGCCTCTCCATGGGCAGTGGAGATGTTTAAACTACAACCCACAACTTGGGAATTACTGTGACCCCTGAGTAATGCGTGTGGTGTTTCCCCACGCCCAGCACACACAGGAAGAAGTGTTCTGGGGTTCTGAGTGTGGGGAGGTTCCTCCAACAGACAGCAGCACCTGGGTTTTAATAGAATCCCTTAGCTTGACTTCCCTAAGTCTTTTCCTAGGCCTAGCAGTAAACGATGGTGGGGGATGGGCTCTAAAGCCAAGTATTAGCGAGTGCATCTCTGTGGGTAGTGGAGGGTTTTAAACTACTTCCCCAACCTTGGAACACCTGTGCCCCATAATGGTGCGTGGAATCTGTTTCCCCACCTCCAGCACACACACGGAGACGTGCTCAGGTATCCTGATTGTGGGGAGGCTCCTCCAAATGACAGCAGCGCCTGGGTTCTAATAGAATCCCTTAGCTTGTCTTCCCTGATGGCATGCCTAGGCTGGAGAGTGGGGGAAAGTGGGGGTTGGGCTCTAAATCAAGTATTAGCGAGAGCCTATCCATGGGATGTGGGTTTTTAACCTACAACCCACAACCATGGAATAAATGTGCCCCCTGAAAGATGCTTTGACTGTTTCCCTACATCCAGCACACACGCGAAGAAGTGTTCTGGTATTCTGAGTGTGGGCAGGTTCCTCAAACTGACAGCAGCACCTGGGTTCTATTAGTATCCCTTAGCTTCTGTTCCCTGAGTGTTCCTTTAGGCCAGGCCATGAGGGAAAGCTGGGGGTTGGGCTTGGAGGCCAAGAAGCAGTGAGTGCCCCCTGATCCACTGAGGAAGTACTTAGAGGACTTCTCCCTAAACGGAACACCTTTTCCTCCATTCATCTGGGTGGAGTGGGGCTGCACATCTCTCCCACAGCTAAGAATGTGTTCTGGAATTCTGAGTGCAGGGAAGTTCCTCCAACTGACAGCAAAGCCTGGGTTCTAATTGAATCCCTTTGCTTGTCTTCCCTGATGGAAAGCCTAGGCGGGATTGCGGGGGACAGTGTGGTTTGGGCTCCGAAACCAAGTATTTGCGATGACCTCTCTATGGTTTGTGGAGGTGTTTAAACTACATCCCTAAACTGGGAACACCTGTGCCCCCATAAAGATCCGTGGAGTCTGTTTCCACACCTCCAGCACACACACGAACACTTGCACAGTTATCCTGAGAGTGGGCAGCCTCCTCCAACTGAGAGCAGGGCCTTGGTTCTTATAAAATCGCTTAACTTGTGTACCCTGTTTGGTTGCCTGATACGGAGTGCTGGGGAAAGGGTGGGTTGGGCTCTAAATCCAAGTATTAGCGAGTGCTTCTCCATGGGAATTGGAGGTTATTAACCAAAACCCCACAACATGGGAATACCTGTGCTCCTTGAAGAAAGCGTGGACTCTGTATCCCCACCACCAGAACACACATGAAGAAGTTTTCTGCTATCCTGAGTGTGGGCTGGCAATTTCAGGTGACAGAAGCGGCTGGGTTCTAATAGAATCCCTTAGCTTGTAATCCCTGAGTGTTTCCCTAGGACTGACTCTGAGAGAAACCTGGGGGTTGGGCTTGGAGGCCAAATAGGAGCGAGTGTCCCCGATGGACTGAGGAAGTATTTAGATGAATTCTCCATAAAGGGAAACACCTGAGCACCCATTCATCTGCGTGGAGTGGGTCTTCAAACCTCCCCACCACACAAGGTTGGGTTCCAGTATCCTGAGGGTGGGGTAGTTCCTCCAACTGACATCAGCGTCTTGGTTTTAATAGAATCCATTTGCTTGTCTTCCCTGATGGTTTGCCTAGGCCAGTGTGTGGTTGAAAGTGGGATTTGGGATCTAAAACTAAGTATTAGCGTGTGCCTCTCCATGTGCAGTGGAGATGTTTAAACTACAACCCACAACTTGGGAATTACTGTGACCCCTGAGTAATGCGTGTGGTGTTTCCCCACGCCCAGCACACACAGGAAGAAGTGTTCTGGGGTTCTGAGTGTGGGGAGGTTCCTCCAACAGACAGCAGCACCTGGGTTTTAATAGAATCCCTTAGCTTGACTTCCCTAAGTCTTTTCCTAGGCCTAGCAGTAAGCGATGGTGGGGGATGGGCTCTAAAGCCAAGTATTAGCGAGTGCATCTCTGTGGGTAGTGGAGGGTTTTAAACTACTTCCCCAACCTTGGAACACCTGTGCCCCATAAAGATGCGTGGAATCTGTTTCCCCACCTCCAGCACACACACGGAGACGTGCTCAGGTATCCTGATTGTGGGGAGGCTCCTCCAAATGACAGCAGCGCCTGGGTTCTAATAGAATCCCTTAGCTTGTCTTCCCTGATGGCATGCCTAGGCTGGAGAGTGGGGGAAAGTGGGGGTTGGGCTCTAAATCAAGTATTAGCGAGAGCCTATCCATGGGATGTGGGTTTTTAACCTACAACCCACAACCATGGAATAAATGTGCCCCCTGAAAGATGCTTTGACTGTTTCCCTACATCCAGCACACACGCGAAGAAGTGTTCTGGTATTCTGAGTGTGGGCAGGTTCCTCAAACTGACAGCAGCACCTGGGTTCTATTAGTATCCCTTAGCTTCTGTTCCCTGAGTGTTCCTTTAGGCCAGGCCATGAGGGAAAGCTGGGGGTTGGGCTTGGAGGCCAAGAAGCAGTGAGTGCCCCCTGATCCACTGAGGAAGTACTTAGAGGACTTCTCCCTAAACGGAACACCTTTTCCTCCATTCATCTGGGTGGAGTGGGGCTGCACATCTCTCCCACAGCTAACAATGTGTTCTGGAATTCTGAGTGCAGGGAAGTTCCTCCAACTGACAGCAGCGCCTGGGTTCTAATTGAATCCCTTTGCTTGTCTTCCCTGATGGAAAGCCTAGGCGGGAGTGCGGGGGACAGTGTGGTTTGGGCTCCGAAACCAAGTATTTGCGATGACCTCTCTATGGTTTGTGGAGGTGTTTAAACTACATCCCTAACCTGGGAACACCTGTGCCCCCATAAAGATCCGTGGAGTCTGTTTCCACACCTCCAGCACACACACGAACACTTGCACAGTTATCCTGAGAGTGGGCAGCCTCCTCCAACTGAGAGCAGGGCCTTGGTTCTTATAAAATCGCTTAACTTGTGTACCCTGTTTGGTTGCCTGATACGGAGTGCTGGGGAAAGGGTGGGTTGTGCTCTAAATCCAAGTATTAGCGAGTGCTTCTCCATGGGATTTGGAGGTTATTAACCAAAACCCCACAACATGGGAATACCTGTGCTCCTTGAAGAAAGCGTGGACTCTGTATCCCCACCAGCAGAACACACATGAAGAAGTTTTCTGCTAT
Organism: Vicugna pacos; assembly: GCF_048564905.1. Classification (NCBI taxonomy): domain Eukaryota; kingdom Metazoa; phylum Chordata; class Mammalia; order Artiodactyla; family Camelidae; genus Vicugna; species Vicugna pacos. The sequence continues at coordinate 51,555,775 of NW_027328740.1, forward strand.
CCTGAGTGTGGGCTGGCAATTTCAGGTGACAGAAGCGGCTGGGTTCTAATAGAATCCCTTAGCTTGTAATCCCTGAGTGTTTCCCTAGGACTGACTCTGAGAGAAACCTGGGGGTTGGGCTTGGAGGCCAAATAGGAGCGAGTGTCCCCGATGGACTGAGGAAGTATTTAGATGAATTCTCCATAAAGGGAAACACCTGAGCACCCATTCATCTGCGTGGAGTGGGGCTTCAAACCTCCCCACCACACAAGGTTGGGTTCCAGTATCCTGAGGGTGGGGTAGTTCCTCCAACTGACATCAGCGTCTTGGTTTTAATAGAATCCCTTTGCTTGTCTTCCCTGATGGTTTGCCTAGGCCAGTGTGTGGTTGAAAGTGGGATTTGGGATCTAAAACTAAGTATTAGCGTGTGCCTCTCCATGGGCAGTGGAGATGTTTAAACTACAACCCACAACTTGGGAATTACTGTGACCCCTGAGTAATGCGTGTGCTGTTTCCCCACGCCCAGCACACACAGGAAGAAGTGTTCTGGGGTTCTGAGTGTGGGGAGGTTCCTCCAACAGACAGCAGCACCTGGGTTTTAATAGAATCCCTTAGCTTGACTTCCCTAAGTCTTTTCCTAGGCCTAGCAGTAAGCGATGGTGGGGGATGGGCTCTAAAGCCAAGTATTAGCGAGTGCATCTCTGTGGGTAGTGGAGGGTTTTAAACTACTTCCCCAACCTTGGAACACCTGTGCCCCATAAAGATGCGTGGAATCTGTTTCCCCACCTCCAGCACACACACGGAGACGTGCTCAGGTATCCTGATTGTGGGGAGGCTCCTCCAAATGACAGCAGCGCCTGGGTTCTAATAGAATCCCTTAGCTTGTCTTCCCTGATGGCATGCCTAGGCTGGAGAGTGGGGGAAAGTGGGGGTTGGGCTCTAAATCAAGTATTAGCGAGAGCCTATCGATGGGATGTGGGTTTTTAACCGACAACCCACAACCATGGAATAAATGTGCCCCCTGAAAGATGCTTTGACTGTTTCCCTACATCCAGCACACACGCGAAGAAGTGTTCTGGTATTCTGAGTGTGGGCAGGTTCCTCAAACTGACAGCAGCACCTGGGTTCTATTTGTATCCCTTAGCTTCTGTTCCCTGAGTGTTCCTTTAGGCCAGGCCATGAGGGAAAGCTGGGGGTTGGGCTTGGAGGCCAAGAAGCAGTGAGTGCCCCCTGATCCACTGAGGAAGTACTTAGAGGACTTCTCCCTAAACGGAACACCTTTTCCTCCATTCATCTGGGTGGAGTGGGGCTGCACATCTCTCCCACACCTAAGAATGTGTTCTGGAATTCTGAGTGCAGGGAAGTTCCTCCAACTGACAGCAGCGCCTGGGTTCTAATTGAATCCCTTTGCTTGTCTTCCCTGATGGAAAGCCTAGGCGGGAGTGCGGGGGACAGTGTGGTTTGGGCTCCGAAACCAAGTATTTGCGATGACCTCTCTATGGTTTGTGGAGGTGTTTAAACTACATCCATAACCTGGGAACACCTGTGCCCCCATAAAGATCCGTGGAGTCTGTTTCCACACCTCCAGCACACACACGAACACTTGCACAGTTATCCTGAGAGTGGGCAGCCTCCTCCAACTGAGAGCAGGGCCTTGGTTCTTATAAAATCGCTTAACTTGTGTACCCTGTTTGGTTGCCTGATACGGAGTGCTGGGGAAAGGGTGGGTTGGGCTCTAAATCCAAGTATTAGCGAGTGCTTCTCCATGGGATTTGGAGGTTATTAACCAAAACCCCACAACATGGGAATACCTGTGCTCCTTGAAGAAAGCGTGGACTCTGTATCCCCACCACCAGAACACACATGAAGAAGTTTTCTGCTATCCTGAGTGTGGGCTGGCAATTTCAGGTGACAGAAGCGGCTGGGTTCTAATAGAATCCCTTAGCTTGTAATCCCTGAGTGTTTCCCTAGGACTGACTCTGAGAGAATCCTGGGGGTTGGGCTTGGAGGCCAAATAGTAGCGAGTGTCCCCGATGGACTTAGGAAGTATTTAGATGAATTCTCCATAAAGGGAAACACCTGAGCACCCATTCATCTGCGTGGAGTGGGGCTTCAAACCTCCCCACCACACAAGGTTGGGTTCCAGTATCCTGAGGGTGGGGTAGTTCCTCCAACTGACATCAGCGTCTTGGTTTTAATAGAATCCCTTTGCTTGTCTTCCCTGATGGTTTGCCTAGGCCAGTGTGTGGTTGAAAGTGGGATTTGGGATCTAAAACTAAGTATTAGCGTGTGCCTCTCCATGGGCAGTGGAGATGTTTAAACTACAACCCACAACTTGGGAATTACTGTGACCCCTGAGTAATGCGTGTGCTGTTTCCCCACGCCCAGCACACACAGGAAGAAGTGTTCTGGGGTTCTGAGTGTGGGGAGGTTCCTCCAACAGACAGCAGCACCTGGGTTTTAATAGAATCCCTTAGCTTGACTTCCCTAAGTCTTTTCCTAGGCCTAGCAGTAAGCGATGGTGGGGGATGGGCTCTAAAGCCAAGTATTAGCGAGTGCATCTCTGTGGGTAGTGGAGGGTTTTAAACTACTTCCCCAACCTTGGAACACCTGTGCCCCATAAAGATGCGTGGAATCTGTTTCCCCACCTCCAGCACACACACGGAGACGTGCTCAGGTATCCTGATTGTGGGGAGGCTCCTCCAAATGACAGCAGCGCCTGGGTTCTAATAGAATCCCTTAGCTTGTCTTCCCTGATGGCATGCCTAGGCTGGAGAGTGGGGGAAAGTGGGGGTTGGGCTCTAAATCAAGTATTAGCGAGAGCCTATCGATGGGATGTGGGTTTTTAACCGACAACCCACAACCATGGAATAAATGTGCCCCCTGAAAGATGCTTTGACTGTTTCCCTACATCCAGCACACACGCGAAGAAGTGTTCTGGTATTCTGAGTGTGGGCAGGTTCCTCAAACTGACAGCAGCACCTGGGTTCTATTTGTATCCCTTAGCTTCTGTTCCCTGAGTGTTCCTTTAGGCCAGGCCATGAGGGAAAGCTGGGGGTTGGGCTTGGAGGCCAAGAAGCAGTGAGTGCCCCCTGATCCACTGAGGAAGTACTTAGAGGACTTCTCCCTAAACGGAACACCTTTTCCTCCATTCATCTGGGTGGAGTGGGGCTGCACATCTCTCCCACACCTAAGAATGTGTTCTGGAATTCTGAGTGCAGGGAAGTTCCTCCAACTGACAGCAGCGCCTGGGTTCTAATTGAATCCCTTTGCTTGTCTTCCCTGATGGAAAGCCTAGGCGGGAGTGCGGGGGACAGTGTGGTTTGGGCTCCGAAACCAAGTATTTGCGATGACCTCTCTATGGTTTGTGGAGGTGTTTAAACTCCATCCCTAACCTGGGAACACCTGTGCCCCCATAAAGATCCGTGGAGTCTGTTTCCACACCTCCAGCACACACACGAACACTTGCACAGTTATCCTGAGAGTGGGCAGCCTCCTCCAACTGAGAGCAGGGCCTTGGTTCTTATAAAATCGCTTAACTTGTGTACCCTGTTTGGTTGCCTGATACGGAGTGCTGGGGAAAGGGTGGGTTGGGCTCTAAATCCAAGTATTAGCGAGTGCTTCTCCATGGGATTTGGAGGTTATTAACCAAAACCCCACAACATGGGAATACCTGTGCTCCTTGAAGAAAGCGTGGACTCTGTATCCCCACCAGCAGAACACACATGAAGAAGTTTTCTGCTATCCTGAGTGTGGGCTGGCAATTTCAGGTGACAGAAGCGGCTGGGTTCTAATAGAATCCCTTAGCTTGTAATCCCTGAGTGTTTCCCTAGGACTGACTCTGAGAGAAACCTGGGGGTTGGGCTTGGAGGCCAAATAGGAGCGAGTGTCCCCGATGGACTGAGGAAGTATTTAGATGAATTCTCCATAAAGGGAAACACCTGAGCACCCATTCATCTGCGTGGAGTGGGGCTTCAAACCTCCCCACCACACAAGGTTGGGTTCCAGTATCCTGAGGGTGGGGTAGTTCCTCCAACTGACATCAGCGTCTTGGTTTTAATAGAATCCCTTTGCTTGTCTTCCCTGATGGTTTGCCTAGGCCAGTGTGTGGTTGAAAGTGGGATTTGGGATCTAAAACTAAGTATTAGCGTGTGCCTCTCCATGGGCAGTGGAGATGTTTAAACTACAACCCACAACTTGGGAATTACTGTGACCCCTGAGTAATGCGTGTGCTGTTTCCCCACGCCCAGCACACACAGGAAGAAGTGTTCTGGGGTTCTGAGTGTGGGGAGGTTCCTCCAACAGACAGCAGCACCTGGGTTTTAATAGAATCCCTTAGCTTGACTTCCCTAAGTCTTTTCCTAGGCCTAGCAGTAAGCGATGGTGGGGGATGGGCTCTAAAGCCAAGTATTAGCGAGTGCATCTCTGTGGGTAGTGGAGGGTTTTAAACTACTTCCCCAACCTTGGAACACCTGTGCCCCATAAAGATGCGTGGAATCTGTTTCCCCACCTCCAGCACACACACGGAGACGTGCTCAGGTATCCTGATTGTGGGGAGGCTCCTCCAAATGACAGCAGCGCCTGGGTTCTAATAGAATCCCTTAGCTTGTCTTCCCTGATGGCATGCCTAGGCTGGAGAGTGGGGGAAAGTGGGGGTTGGGCTCTAAATCAAGTATTAGCGAGAGCCTATCCATGGGATGTGGGTTTTTAACCGACAACCCACAACCATGGAATAAATGTGCCCCCTGAAAGATGCTTTGACTGTTTCCCTACATCCAGCACACACGCGAAGAAGTGTTCTGGTATTCTGAGTGTGGGCAGGTTCCTCAAACTGACAGCAGCACCTGGGTTCTATTAGTATCCCTTAGCTTCTGTTCCCTGAGTGTTCCTTTAGGCCAGGCCATGAGGGAAAGCTGGGGGTTGGGCTTGGAGGCCAAGAAGCAGTGAGTGCCCCCTGATCCACTGAGGAAGTACTTAGAGGACTTCTCCCTAAACGGAACACCTTTTCCTCCATTCATCTGGGTGGAGTGGGGCTGCACATCTCTCCCACACCTAAGAATGTGTTCTGGAATTCTGAGTGCAGGGAAGTTCCTCCAACTGACAGCAGCGCCTGGGTTCTAATTGAATCCCTTTGCTTGTCTTCCCTGATGGAAAGCCTAGGCGGGAGTGCGGGGGACAGTGTGGTTTGGGCTCCGAAACCAAGTATTTGTGATGACCTCTCTATGGTTTGTGGAGGTGTTTAAACTACATCCCTAACCTGGGAACACCTGTGCCCCCATAAAGATCCGTGGAGTCTGTTTCCACACCTCCAGCACACACACGAACACTTGCACAGTTATCCTGAGAGTGGGCAGCCTCCTCCAACTGAGAGCAGGGCCTTGGTTCTTATAAAATCGCTTAACTTGTGTACCCTGTTTGGTTGCCTGATACGGAGTGCTGGGGAAAGGGTGGGTTGGGCTCTAAATCCAAGTATTAGCGAGTGCTTCTCCATGGGATTTGGAGGTTATTAACCAAAACCCCACAACATGGGAATACCTGTGCTCCTTGAAGAAAGCGTGGACTCTGTATCCCCACCAGCAGAACACACATGAAGAAGTTTTCTGCTATCCTGAGTGTGGGCTGGCAATTTCAGGTGACAGAAGCGGCTGGGTTCTAATAGAATCCCTTAGCTTGTAATCCCTGAGTGTTTCCCTAGGACTGACTCTGAGAGAAACCTGGGGGTTGGGCTTGGAGGCCAAATAGGAGCGAGTGTCCCCGATGGACTGAGGAAGTATTTAGATGAATTCTCCATAAAGGGAAACACCTGAGCACCCATTCATCTGCGTGGAGTGGGGCTTCAAACCTCCCCACCACACAAGGTTGGGTTCCAGTATCCTGAGGGTGGGGTAGTTCCTCCAACTGACATCAGCGTCTTGGTTTTAATAGAATCCCTTTGCTTGTCTTCCCTGATGGTTTGCCTAGGCCAGTGTGTGGTTGAAAGTGGGATTTGGGATCTAAAACTAAGTATTAGCGTGTGCCTCTCCATGGGCAGTGGAGATGTTTAAACTACAACCCACAACTTGGGAATTACTGTGACCCCTGAGTAATGCGTGTGCTGTTTCCCCACGCCCAGCACACACAGGAAGAAGTGTTCTGGGGTTCTGAGTGTGGGGAGGTTCCTCCAACAGACAGCAGCACCTGGGTTTTAATAGAATCCCTTAGCTTGACTTCCCTAAGTCTTTTCCTAGGCCTAGCAGTAAGCGATGGTGGGGGATGGGCTCTAAAGCCAAGTATTAGCGAGTGCATCTCTGTGGGTAGTGGAGGGTTTTAAACTACTTCCCCAACCTTGGAACACCTGTGCCCCATAAAGATGCGTGGAATCTGTTTCCCCACCTCCAGCACACACACGGAGACGTGCTCAGGTATCCTGATTGTGGGGAGGCTCCTCCAAATGACAGCAGCGCCTGGGTTCTAATAGAATCCCTTAGCTTGTCTTCCCTGATGGCATGCCTAGGCTGGAGAGTGGGGGAAAGTGGGGGTTGGGCTCTAAATCAAGTATTAGCGAGAGCCTATCCATGGGATGTGGGTTTTTAACCGACAACCCACAACCATGGAATAAATGTGCCCCCTGAAAGATGCTTTGACTGTTTCCCTACATCCAGCACACACGCGAAGAAGTGTTCTGGTATTCTGAGTGTGGGCAGGTTCCTCAAACTGACAGCAGCACCTGGGTTCTATTAGTATCCCTTAGCTTCTGTTCCCTGAGTGTTCCTTTAGGCCAGGCCATGAGGGAAAGCTGGGGGTTGGGCTTGGAGGCCAAGAAGCAGTGAGTGCCCCCTGATCCACTGAGGAAGTACTTAGAGGACTTCTCCCTAAACGGAACACCTTTTCCTCCATTCATCTGGGTGGAGTGGGGCTGCACATCTCTCCCACACCTAAGAATGTGTTCTGGAATTCTGAGTGCAGGGAAGTTCCTCCAACTGACAGCAGCGCCTGGGTTCTAATTGAATCCCTTTGCTTGTCTTCCCTGATGGAAAGCCTAGGCGGGAGTGCGGGGGACAGTGTGGTTTGGGCTCCGAATCCAAGTATTTGCGATGACCTCTCTATGGTTTGTGGAGGTGTTTAAACTACATCCCTAACCTGGGAACACCTGTGCCCCCATAAAGATCCGTGGAGTCTGTTTCCACACCTCCAGCACACACACGAACACTTGCACAGTTATCCTGAGAGTGGGCAGCCTCCTCCAACTGAGAGCAGGGCCTTGGTTCTTATAAAATCGCTTAACGTGTGTACCCTGTTTGGTTGCCTGATACGGAGTGCTGGGGAAAGGGTGGGTTGGGCTCTAAATCCAAGTATTAGCGAGTGCTTCTCCATGGAATTTGGAGGTTATTAACCAAAACCCCACAACATGGGAATACCTGTGCTCCTTGAAGAAAGCGTGGACTCTGTATCCCCACCACCAGAACACACATGAAGAAGTTTTCTGCTATCCTGAGTGTGGGCTGGCAATTTCAGGTGACAGAAGCGGCTGGGTTCTAATAGAATCCCTTAGCTTGTAATCCCTGAGTGTTTCCCTAGGACTGACTCTGAGAGAAACCTGGGGGTTGGGCTTGGAGGCCAAATAGGAGCGAGTGTCCCCGATGGACTGAGGAAGTATTTAGATGAATTCTCCATAAAGGGAAACACCTGAGCACCCATTCATCTGCGTGGAGTGGGGCTTCAAACCTCCCCACCACACAAGGTTGGGTTCCAGTATCCTGAGGGTGGGGTAGTTCCTCCAACTGACATCAGCGTCTTGGTTTTAATAGAATCCCTTTGCTTGTCTTCCCTGATGGTTTGCCTAGGCCAGTGTGTGGTTGAAAGTGGGATTTGGGATCTAAAACTAAGTATTAGCGTGTGCCTCTCCATGGGCAGTGGAGATGTTTAAACTACAACCCACAACTTGGGAATTACTGTGACCCCTGTGTAATGCGTGTGCTGTTTCCCCACGCCCAGCACACACAGGAAGAAGTGTTCTGGGGTTCTGAGTGTGGGGAGGTTCCTCCAACAGACAGCAGCACCTGGGTTTTAATAGAATCCCTTAGCTTGACTTCCCTAAGTCTTTTCCTAGGCCTAGCAGTAAGCGATGGTGGGGGATGGGCTCTAAAGCCAAGTATTAGCGAGTGCATCTCTGTGGGTAGTGGAGGGTTTTAAACTACTTCCCCAACCTTGGAACACCTGTGCCCCATAAAGATGCGTGGAATCTGTTTCCCCACCTCCAGCACACACACGGAGACGTGCTCAGGTATCCTGATTGTGGGGAGGCTCCTCCAAATGACAGCAGCGACTGGGTTCTATAAGAATCCCTTAGCTTGTCTTCCCTGATGGCATGACTAGGCTGGAGAGTGGGGGAAAGTGGGGGTTGGGCTCTAAATCAAGTATTAGCGAGAGCCTATCCATGGGATGTGGGTTTTTAACCTACAACCCACAACCATGGAATAAATGTGCCCCCTGAAAGATGCTTTGACTGTTTCCCTACATCCAGCACACACGCGAAGAAGTGTTCTGGTATTCTGAGTGTGGGCAGGTTCCTCAAACTGACAGCAGCACCTGGGTTCTATTAGTATCCCTTAGCTTCTGTTCCCTGAGTGTTCCTTTAGGCCAGGCCATGAGGGAAAGCTGGGGGTTGGGCTTGGAGGCCAAGAAGCAGTGAGTGCCCCCTGATCCACTGAGGAAGTACTTAGAGGACTTCTCCCTAAACGGAACACCTTTTCCTCCATTCATCTGGGTGGAGTGGGGCTGCACATCTCTCCCACACCTAAGAATGTGTTCTGGAATTCTGAGTGCAGGGAAGTTCCTCCAACTGACAGCAGCGCCTGGGTTCTAATTGAATCCCTTTGCTTGTCTTCCCTGATGGAAAGCCTAGGCGGGAGTGCGGGGGACAGTGTGGTTTGGGCTCCGAAACCAAGTATTTGCGATGACCTCTCTATGGTTTGTGGAGGTGTTTAAACTACATCCCTAACCTGGGAACACCTGTGCCCCCATAAAGATCCGTGGAGTCTGTTTCCACACCTCCAGCACACACACGAACACTTGCACAGTTATCCTGAGAGTGGGCAGCCTCCTCCAACTGAGAGCAGGGCCTTGGTTCTTATAAAATCGCTTAACTTGTGTACCCTGTTTGGTTGCCTGATACGGAGTGCTGGGGAAAGGGTGGGTTGGGCTCTAAATCCAAGTATTAGCGAGTGCTTCTCCATGGGATTTGGAGGTTATTAACCAAAACCCCACAACATGGGAATACCTGTGCTCCTTGAAGAAAGCGTGGACTCTGTATCCCCACCACCAGAACACACATGAAGAAGTTTTCTGCTATCCTGAGTGTGGGCTGGCAATTTCAGGTGACAGAAGCGGCTGGGTTCTAATAGAATCCCTTAGCTTGTAATCCCTGAGTGTTTCCCTAGGACTGACTCTGAGAGAAACCTGGGGGTTGGTCTTGGAGGCCAAATAGTAGCGAGTGTCCCCGATGGACTGAGGAAGTATTTAGATGAATTCTCCATAAAGGGAAACACCTGAGCACCCATTCATCTGCGTGGAGTGGGGCTTCAAACCTCCCCACCACACAAGGTTGGGTTCCAGTATCCTGAGGGTGGGGTAGTTCCTCCAACTGACATCAGCGTCTTGGTTTTAATAGAATCCCTTTGCTTGTCTTCCCTGATGGTTTGCCTAGGCCAGTGTGTGGTTGAAAGTGGGATTTGGGATCTAAAACTAAGTATTAGCGTGTGCCTCTCCATGGGCAGTGGAGATGTTTAAACTACAACCCACAACTTGGGAATTACTGTGACCCCTGAGTAATGCGTGTGGTGTTTCCCCACGCCCAGCACACACAGGAAGAAGTGTTCTGGGGTTCTGAGTGTGGGGAGGTTCCTCCAACAGACAGCAGCACCTGGGTTTTAATAGAATCCCTTAGCTTGACTTCCCTAAGTCTTTTCCTAGGCCTAGCAGTAAGCGATGGTGGGGGATGGGCTCTAAAGCCAAGTATTAGCGAGTGCATCTCTGTGGGTAGTGGAGGGTTTTAAACTACTTCCCCAACCTTGGAACACCTGTGCCCCATAAAGGTGCGTGGAATCTGTTTCCCCACCTCCAGCACACACACGGAGACGTGCTCAGGTATCCTGATTGTGGGGAGGCTCCTCCAAATGACAGCAGCGCCTGGGTTCTAATAGAATCCCTTAGCTTGTCTTCCCTGATGGCATGCCTAGGCTGGAGAGTGGGGGAAAGTGGGGGTTGGGCTCTAAATCAAGTATTAGCGAGAGCCTATCCATGGGATGTGGGTTTTTAACCGACAACCCACAACCATGGAATAAATGTGCCCCCTGAAAGATGCTTTGACTGTTTCCCTACATCCAGCACACACGCGAAGAAGTGTTCTGGTATTCTGAGTGTGGGCAGGTTCCTCAAACTGACAGCAGCACCTGGGTTCTATTAGTATCCCTTAGCTTCTGTTCCCTGAGTGTTCCTTTAGGCCAGGCCATGAGGGAAAGCTGGGGGTTGGGCTTGGAGGCCAAGAAGCAGTGAGTGCCCCCTGATCCACTGAGGAAGTACTTAGAGGACTTCTCCCTAAACGGAACACCTTTTCCTCCATTCATCTGGGTGGAGTGGGGCTGCACATCTCTCCCACACCTAAGAATGTGTTCTGGAATTCTGAGTGCAGGGAAGTTCCTCCAACTGACAGCAGCGCCTGGGTTCTAATTGAATCCCTTTGCTTGTCTTCCCTGATGGAAAGCCTAGGCGGGAGTGCGGGGGACAGTGTGGTTTGGGCTCCGAAACCAAGTATTTGCGATGACCTCTCTATGGTTTGTGGAGGTGTTTAAACTACATCCCTAACCTGGGAACACCTGTGCCCCCATAAAGATCCGTGGAGTCTGTTTCCACACCTCCAGCACACACACGAACACTTGCACAGTTATCCTGAGAGTGGGCAGCCTCCTCCAACTGAGAGCAGGGCCTTGGTTCTTATAAAATCGCTTAACTTGTGTACCCTGTTTGGTTGCCTGATACGGAGTGCTGGGGAAAGGGTGGGTTGGGCTCTAAATCCAAGTATTAGCGAGTGCTTCTCCATGGGATTTGGAGGTTATTAACCAAAACCCCACAACATGGGAATACCTGTGCTCCTTGAAGAAAGCGTGGACTCTGTATCCCCACCACCAGAACACACATGAAGAAGTTTTCTGCTATCCTGAGTGTGGGCTGGCAATTTCAGGTGACAGAAGCGGCTGGGTTCTAATAGAATCCCTTAGCTTGTAATCCCTGAGTGTTTCCCTAGGACTGACTCTGAGAGAAACCTGGGGGTTGGGCTTGGAGGCCAAATAGGAGCGAGTGTCCCCGATGGACTGAGGAAGTATTTAGATGAATTCTCCATAAAGGGAAACACCTGAGCACCCATTCATCTGCGTGGAGTGGGGCTTCAAACCTCCCCACCACACAAGGTTGGGTTCCAGTATCCTGAGGGTGGGGTAGTTCCTCCAACTGACATCAGCGTCTTGGTTTTAATAGAATCCCTTTGCTTGTCTTCCCTGATGGTTTGCCTAGGCCAGTGTGTGGTTGAAAGTGGGATTTGGGATCTAAAACTAAGTATTAGCGTGTGCCTCTCCATGGGCAGTGGAGATGTTTAAACTACAACCCACAACTTGGGAATTACTGTGACCCCTGAGTAATGCGTGTGCTGTTTCCCCACGCCCAGCACACACAGGAAGAAGTGTTCTGGGGTTCTGAGTGTGGGGAGGTTCCTCCAACAGACAGCAGCACCTGGGTTTTAATAGAATCCCTTAGCTTGACTTCCCTAAGTCTTTTCCTAGGCCTAGCAGTAAGCGATGGTGGGGGATGGGCTCTAAAGCCAAGTATTAGCGAGTGCATCTCTGTGGGTAGTGGAGGGTTTTAAACTACTTCCCCAACCTTGGAACACCTGTGCCCCATAAAGATGCGTGGAATCAGTTTCCCCACCTCCAGCACACACACGGAGACGTGCTCAGGTATCCTGATTGTGGGGAGGCTCCTCCAAATGACAGCAGCGCCTGGGTTCTAATAGAATCCCTTAGCTTGTCTTCCCTGATGGCATGCCTAGGCTGGAGAGTGGGGGAAAGTGGGGGTTGGGCTCTAAATCAAGTATTAGCGAGAGCCTATCCATGGGATGTGGGTTTTTAACCGACAACCCACAACCATGGAATAAATGTGCCCCCTGAAAGATGCTTTGACTGTTTCCCTACATCCAGCACACACGCGAAGAAGTGTTCTGGTATTCTGAGTGTGGGCAGGTTCCTCAAACTGACAGCAGCACCTGGGTTCTATTAGTATCCCTTAGCTTCTGTTCCCTGAGTGTTCCTTTAGGCCAGGCCATGAGGGAAAGCTGGGGGTTGGGCTTGGAGGCCAAGAAGCAGTGAGTGCCCCCTGATCCACTGAGGAAGTACTTAGAGGACTTCTCCCTAAACGGAACACCTTTTCCTCCATTCATCTGGGTGGAGTGGGGCTGCACATCTCTCCCACAGCTAAGAATGTGTTCTGGAATTCTGAGTGCAGGGAAGTTCCTCCAACTGACAGCAGCGCCTGGGTTCTAATTGAATCCCTTTGCTTGTCTTCCCTGATGGAAAGCCTAGGCGGGAGTGCGGGGGACAGTGTGGTTTGGGCTCCGAAACCAAGTATTTGCGATGACCTCTCTATGGTTTGTGGAGGTGTTTAAACTACATCCCTAACCTGGGAACACCTGTGCCCCCATAAAGATCCGTGGAGTCTGTTTCCACACCTCCAGCACACACACGAACACTTGCACAGTTATCCTGAGAGTGGGCAGCCTCCTCCAACTGAGAGCAGGGCCTTGGTTCTTATAAAATCGCTTAACTTGTGTACCCTGTTTGGTTGCCTGATACGGAGTGCTGGGGAAAGGGTGGGTTGGGCTCTAAATCCAAGTATTAGCGAGTGCTTCTCCATGGGATTTGGAGGTTATTAACCAAAACCCCACAACATGGGAATACCTGTGCTCCTTGAAGAAAGCGTGGACTCTGTATCCCCACCAGCAGAACACACATGAAGAAGTTTTCTGCTATCCTGAGTGTGGGCTGGCAATTTCAGGTGACAGAAGCGGCTGGGTTCTAATAGAATCCCTTAGCTTGTAATCCCTGAGTGTTTCCCTAGGACTGACTCTGAGAGAAACCTGGGGGTTGGGCTTGGAGGCCAAATAGGAGCGAGTGTCCCCGATGGACTGAGGAAGTATTTAGATGAATTCTCCATAAAGGGAAACACCTGAGCACCCATTCATCTGCGTGGAGTGGGGCTTCAAACCTCCCCACCACACAAGGTTGGGTTCCAGTATCCTGAGGGTGGGGTAGTTCCTCCAACTGACATCAGCGTCTTGGTTTTAATAGAATCCCTTTGCTTGTCTTCCCTGATGGTTTGCCTAGGCCAGTGTGTGGTTGAAAGTGGGATTTGGGATCTAAAACTAAGTATTAGCGTGTGCCTCTCCATGGGCAGTGGAGATGTTTAAACTACAACCCACAACTTGGGAATTACTGTGACCCCTGAGTAATGCGTGTGCTGTTTCCCCACGCCCAGCACACACAGGAAGAAGTGTTCTGGGGTTCTGAGTGTGGGGAGGTTCCTCCAACAGACAGCAGCACCTGGGTTTTAATAGAATCCCTTAGCTTGACTTCCCTAAGTCTTTTCCTAGGCCTAGCAGTAAGCGATGGTGGGGGATGGGCTCTAAAGCCAAGTATTAGCGAGTGCATCTCTGTGGGTAGTGGAGGGTTTTAAACTACTTCCCCAACCTTGGAACACCTGTGCCCCATAAAGATGCGTGGAATCTGTTTCCCCACCTCCAGCACACACACGGAGACGTGCTCAGGTATCCTGATTGTGGGGAGGCTCCTCCAAATGACAGCAGCGCCTGGGTTCTAATAGAATCCCTTAGCTTGTCTTCCCTGATGGCATGCCTAGGCTGGAGAGTGGGGGAAAGTGGGGGTTGGGCTCTAAATCAAGTATTAGCGAGAGCCTATCCATGGGATGTGGGTTTTTAACCGACAACCCACAACCATGGAATAAATGTGCCCCCTGAAAGATGCTTTGACTGTTTCCCTACATCCAGCACACACGCGAAGAAGTGTTCTGGTATTCTGAGTGTGGGCAGGTTCCTCAAACTGACAGCAGCACCTGGGTTCTATTAGTATCCCTTAGCTTCTGTTCCCTGAGTGTTCCTTTAGGCCAGGCCATGAGGGAAAGCTGGGGGTTGGGCTTGGAGGCCAAGAAGCAGTGAGTGCCCCCTGATCCACTGAGGAAGTACTTAGAGGACTTCTCCCTAAACGGAACACCTTTTCCTCCATTCATCTGGGTGGAGTGGGGCTGCACATCTCTCCCACAGCTAAGAATGTGTTCTGGAATTCTGAGTGCAGGGAAGTTCCTCCAACTGACAGCAGCGCCTGGGTTCTAATTGAATCCCTTTGCTTGTCTTCCCTGATGGAAAGCCTAGGCGGGAGTGCGGGGGACAGTGTGGTTTGGGCTCCGAAACCAAGTATTTGCGATGACCTCTCTATGGTTTGTGGAGGTGTTTAAACTACATCCCTAACCTGGGAACACCTGTGCCCCCATAAAGATCCGTGGAGTCTGTTTCCACACCTCCAGCACACACACGAACACTTGCACAGTTATCCTGAGAGTGGGCAGCCTCCTCCAACTGAGAGCAGGGCCTTGGTTCTTATAAAATCGCTTAACTTGTGTACCCTGTTTGGTTGCCTGATACGGAGTGCTGGGGAAAGGGTGGGTTGGGCTCTAAATCCAAGTATTAGCGAGTGCTTCTCCATGGGATTTGGAGGTTATTAACCAAAACCCCACAACATGGGAATACCTGTGCTCCTTGAAGAAAGCGTGGACTCTGTATCCCCACCAGCAGAACACACATGAAGAAGTTTTCTGCTATCCTGAGTGTGGGCTGGCAATTTCAGGTGACAGAAGCGGCTGGGTTCTAATAGAATCCCTTAGCTTGTAATCCCTGAGTGTTTCCCTAGGACTGACTCTGAGAGAAACCTGGGGGTTGGGCTTGGAGGCCAAATAGGAGCGAGTGTCCCCGATGGACTGAGGAAGTATTTAGATGAATTCTCCATAAAGGGAAACACCTGAGCACCCATTCATCTGCGTGGAGTGGGGCTTCAAACCTCCCCACCACACAAGGTTGGGTTCCAGTATCCTGAGGGTGGGGTAGTTCCTCCAACTGACATCAGCGTCTTGGTTTTAATAGAATCCCTTTGCTTGTCTTCCCTGATGGTTTGCCTAGGCCAGTGTGTGGTTGAAAGTGGGATTTGGGATCTAAAACTAAGTATTAGCGTGTGCCTCTCCATGGGCAGTGGAGATGTTTAAACTACAACCCACAACTTGGGAATTACTGTGACCCCTGAGTAATGCGTGTGCTGTTTCCCCACGCCCAGCACACACAGGAAGAAGTGTTCTGGGGTTCTGAGTGTGGGGAGGTTCCTCCAACAGACAGCAGCACCTGGGTTTTAATAGAATCCCTTAGCTTGACTTCCCTAAGTCTTTTCCTAGGCCTAGCAGTAAGCGATGGTGGGGGATGGGCTCTAAAGCCAAGTATTAGCGAGTGCATCTCTGTGGGTAGTGGAGGGTTTTAAACTACTTCCCCAACCTTGGAACACCTGTGCCCCATAAAGATGCGTGGAATCAGTTTCCCCACCTCCAGCACACACACGGAGACGTGCTCAGGTATCCTGATTGTGGGGAGGCTCCTCCAAATGACAGCAGCGCCTGGGTTCTAATAGAATCCCTTAGCTTGTCTTCCCTGATGGCATGCCTAGGCTGGAGAGTGGGGGAAAGTGGGGGTTGGGCTCTAAATCAAGTATTAGCGAGAGCCTATCCATGGGATGTGGGTTTTTAACCTACAACCCACAACCATGGAATAAATGTGCCCCCTGAAAGATGCTTTGACTGTTTCCCTACATCCAGCACACATGCGAAGAAGTGTTCTGGTATTCTGAGTGTGGGCAAGTTCCTCAAACTCACAGCAGCACCTGGGTTCTATTAGTATCCCTTAGCTTCTGTTACCTGAGTGTTCCTTTAGGCCAGGCCATGAGGGAAAGCTGGGGGTTGGGCTTGGAGGCCAAGAAGCAGTGAGTGCCCCCTGATCCACTGAGGAAGTACTTAGAGGACTTCTCCCTAAACGGAACACCTTTTCCTCCATTCATCTGGTTGGAGTGGGGCTGCACATCTCTCCCACACCTAAGAATGTGTTCTGGAATTCTGAGTGCAGGGAAGTTCCTCCAACTGACAGCAGCGCCTGGGTTCTAATTGAATCCCTTTGCTTGTCTTCCCTGATGGAAAGCCTAGGCGGGAGTGCGGGGGACAGTGTGGTTTGGGCTCCGAAACCAAGTATTTGCGATGACCTCTCTATGGTTTGTGGAGGTGTTTAAACTACATCCCTAACCTGGGAACACCTGTGCCCCCATAAAGTTCCGTGGGGTCTGTTTCCACACCTCCAGCACACACACGAACACTTGCACAGTTATCCTGAGAGTGGGCAGCCTCCTCCAACTGAGAGCAGGGCCTTGGTTCTTATAAAATCGCTTAACTTGTGTACCCTGTTTGGTTGCCTGATACGGAGTGCTGGGGAAAGGGTGGGTTGTGCTCTAAATCCAAGTATTAGCGAGTGCTTCTCCATGGGATTTGGAGGTTTTTAACCAAAACCCCACAACATGGTAATACCTGTGCTCCTTGAAGAAAGCGTGGACTCTGTATCCCCACCACCAGAACACACATGAAGAAGTTTTCTGCTATCCTGAGTGTGGGCTGGCAATTTCAGGTGACAGAAGTGGCTGGGTTCTAATAGAATCCCTTAGCTTGTAATCCCTGAGTGTTTCCCTAGGACTGACTCTGAGAGAAACCTGGGGGTTGGGCTTGGAGGCCAAATAGGAGCGAGTGTCCCCGATGGACTTAGGAAGTATTTAGATGAATTCTCCATAAAGGGAAACACCTGAGCACCCATTCATCTGCGTGGAGTGGGGCTTCAAACCTCCCCACCACACAAGGTTGTGTTCCAGTATCCTGAGGGTGGGGTAGTTCCTCCAACTGACATCAGCGTCTTGGTTTTAATAGAATCCCTTTGCTTGTCTTCCCTGATGGTTTGCCTAGGCCAGTGTGTGGTTGAAAGTGGGATTTGGGATCTAAAACTAAGTATTAGCGTGTGCCTCTCCATGGGCAGTGGAGATGTTTAAACTACAACCCACAACTTGGGAATTACTGTGACCCCTGAGTAATGCGTGTGCTGTTTCCCCACGCCCAGCACACACAGGAAGAAGTGTTCTGGGGTTCTGAGTGTGGGGAGGTTCCTCCAACAGACAGCAGCACCTGGGTTTTAATAGAATCCCTTAGCTTGACTTCCCTAAGTCTTTTCCTAGGCCTAGCAGTAAGCGATGGTGGGGGATGGGCTCTAAAGCCAAGTATTAGCGAGTGCATCTCTGTGGGTAGTGGAGGGTTTTAAACTACTTCCCCAACCTTGGAACACCTGTGCCCCATATAGATGCGTGGAATCTGTTTCCCCACCTCCAGCACACACACGGAGACGTGCTCAGGTATCCTGATTGTGGGGAGGCTCCTCCAAATGACAGCAGCGCCTGGGTTCTAATAGAATCCCTTAGCTTGTCTTCCCTGATGGAAAGCCTAGGCGGGAGTGCGGGGGACAGTGTGGTTTGGGCTCCGAAACCAAGTATTTGCGATGACCTCTCTATGGTTTGTGGAGGTGTTTAAACTACATCCCTAACCTGGGAACACCTGTGCCCCCATAAAGATCCGTGGAGTCTGTTTCCACACCTCCAGCACACACACGAACACTTGCACAGTTATCCTGAGAGTGGGCAGCCTCCTCCAACTGAGAGCAGGGCCTTGGTTCTTATAAAATCGCTTAACTTGTGTACCCTGTTTGGTTGCCTGATACGGAGTGCTGGGGAAAGGGTGGGTTGGGCTCTAAATCCAAGTATTAGCGAGTGCTTCTCCATGGGATTTGGAGGTTATGAACCAAAACCCCACAACATGGGAATACCTGTGCTCCTTGAAGGAAGCGTGGACTCTGTATCCCCACCACCAGAACACACATGAAGATGTTTTCTGCTATCCTGAGTGTGGGCTGGCAATTTCAGGTGACAGAAGCGGCTGGGTTCTAATAGAATCCCTTAGCTTGTAATCCCTGAGTGTTTCCCTAGGACTGACTCTGAGAGAAACCTGGGGGTTGGGCTTGGAGGCCAAATAGGAGCGAGTGTCCCCGATGGACTTAGGAAGTATTTAGATGAATTCTCCATAAAGGGGAACACCTGAGCACCCATTCATCTGCGTGGAGTGGGGCTTCAAACCTCCCCACCACACAAGGTTGGGTTCCAGTATCCTGAGGGTGGGGTAGTTCCTCCAACTGACATCAGCGTCTTGGTTTTAATAGAATCCCTTTGCTTGTCTTCCCTGATGGTTTGCCTAGGCCAGTGTGTGGTTGAAAGTGGGATTTGGGATCTAAAACTAAGTATTAGCGTGTGCCTCTCCATGGGCAGTGGAGATGTTTAAACTACAACCCACAACTTGGGAATTACTGTGACCCCTGAGTAATGCGTGTGGTGTTTCCCCACGCCCAGCACACACAGGAAGAAGTGTTCTGGGGTTCTGAGTGTGGGGAGGTTCCTCCAACAGACAGCAGCACCTGGGTTTTAATAGAATCCCTTAGCTTGACTTCCCTAAGTCTTTTCCTAGGCCTAGCAGTAAGCGATGGTGGGGGATGGGCTCTAAAGCCAAGTATTAGCGAGTGCATCTCTGTGGGTAGTGGAGGGTTTTAAACTACTTCCCCAACCTTGGAACACCTGTGCCCCATAAAGATGCGTGGAATCTGTTTCCCCACCTCCAGCACACACACGGAGACGTGCTCAGGTATCCTGATTGTGGGGAGGCTCCTCCAAATGACAGCAGCGCCTGGGTTCTAATAGAATCCCTTAGCTTGTCTTCCCTGATGGCATGCCTAGGCTGGAGAGTGGGGGAAAGTGGGGGTTGGGCTCTAAATCAAGTATTAGCGAGAGCCTATCCATGGGATGTGGGTTTTTAACCTACAACCCACAACCATGGAATAAATGTGCCCCCTGAAAGATGCTTTGACTGTTTCCCTACATCCAGCACACACGCGAAGAAGTGTTCTGGTATTCTGAGTGTGGGCAAGTTCCTCAAACTGACAGCAGCACCTGGGTTCTATTAGTATCCCTTAGCTTCTGTTCCCTGAGTGTTCCTTTAGGCCAGGCCATGAGGGAAAGCTGGGGGTTGGGCTTGGAGGCCAAGAAGCAGTGAGTGCCCCCTGATCCACTGAGGAAGTACTTAGAGGACTTCTCCCTAAACGGAACACCTTTTCCTCCATTCATCTGGGTGGAGTGGGGCTGCACATCTCTCCCACACCTAAGAATGTGTTCTGGAATTCTGAGTGCAGGGAAGTTCCTCCAACTGACAGCAGCGCCTGGGTTCTAATTGAATCCCTTTGCTTGTCTTCCCTGATGGAAAGCCTAGGCGGGAGTGCGGGGGACAGTGTGGTTTGGGCTCCGAAACCAAGTATTTGCGATGACCTCTCTATGGTTTGTGGAGGTGTTTAAACTACATCCCTAACCTGGGAACACCTGTGCCCCCATAAAGATCCGTGGAGTCTGTTTCCACACCTCCAGCACACACACGAACACTTGCACAGTTATCCTGAGAGTGGGCAGCCTCCTCCAACTGAGAGCAGGGCCTTGGTTCTTATAAAATCGCTTAACTTGTGTACCCTGTTTGGTTGCCTGATACGGAGTGCTGGGGAAAGGGTGGGTTGGGCTCTAAATCCAAGTATTAGCGAGTGCTTCTCCATGGGATTTGGAGGTTATTAACCAAAACCCCACAACATGGGAATACCTGTGCTCCTTGAAGAAAGCGTGGACTCTGTATCCCCACCACCAGAACACACATGAAGATGTTTTCTGCTATCCTGAGTGTGGGCTGGCAATTTCAGGTGACAGAAGCGGCTGGGTTCTAATAGAATCCCTTAGCTTGTAATCCCTGAGTGTTTCCCTAGGACTGACTCTGAGAGAAACCTGGGGGTTGGGCTTGGAGGCCAAATAGGAGCGAGTGTCCCCGATGGACTTAGGAAGTATTTAGATGAATTCTCCATAAAGGGAAACACCTGAGCACCCATTCATCTGCGTGGAGTGGGGCTTCAAACCTCCCCACCACACAAGGTTGGGTTCCAGTATCCTGAGGGTGGGGTAGTTCCTCCAACTGACATCAGCGTCTTGGTTTTAATAGAATCCCTTTGCTTGTCTTCCCTGATGGTTTGCCTAGGCCAGTGTGTGGTTGAAAGTGGGATTTGGGATCTAAAACTAAGTATTAGCGTGTGCCTCTCCATGGGCAGTGGAGATGTTTAAACTACAACCCACAACTTGGGAATTACTGTGACCCCTGAGTAATGCGTTTGGTGTTTCCCCACGCCCAGCACACACAGGAAGAAGTGTTCTGGGGTTCTGAGTGTGGGGAGGTTCCTCCAACAGACAGCAGCACCTGGGTTTTAATAGAATCCCTTAGCTTGACTTCCCTAAGTCTTTTCCTAGGCCTAGCAGTAAGCGATGGTGGGGGATGGGCTCTAAAGCCAAGTATTAGCGAGTGCATCTCTGTGGGTAGTGGAGGGTTTTAAACTACTTCCCCAACCTTGGAACACCTGTGCCCCATAAAGATGCGTGGAATCTGTTTCCCCACCTCCAGCACACACACGGAGACGTGCTCAGGTATCCTGATTGTGGGGAGGCTCCTCCAAATGACAGCAGCGCCTGGGTTCTAATAGAATCCCTTAGCTTGTCTTCCCTGATGGCATGCCTAGGCTGGAGAGTGGGGGAAAGTGGGGGTTGGGCTCTAAATCAAGTATTAGCGAGAGCCTATCCATGGGATGTGGGTTTTTAACCGACAACCCACAACCATGGAATAAATGTGCCCCCTGAAAGATGCTTTGACTGTTTCCCTACATCCAGCACACACGCGAAGAAGTGTTCTGGTATTCTGAGTGTGGGCAAGTTCCTCAAACTGACAGCAGCACCTGGGTTCTATTAGTATCCCTTAGCTTCTGTTCCCTGAGTGTTCCTTTAGGCCAGGCCATGAGGGAAAGCTGGGGGTTGGGCTTGGAGGCCAAGAAGCAGTGAGTGCCCCCTGATCCACTGAGGAAGTACTTAGAGGACTTCTCCCTAAACGGAACACCTTTTCCTCCATTCATCTGGGTGGAGTGGGGCTGCACATCTCTCCCACACCTAAGAATGTGTTCTGGAATTCTGAGTGCAGGGAAGTTCCTCCAACTGACAGCAGCGCCTGGGTTCTAATTGAATCCCTTTGCTTGTCTTCCCTGATGGAAAGCCTAGGCGGGAGTGCGGGGGACAGTGTGGTTTGGGCTCCGAAACCAAGTATTTGCGATGACCTCTCTATGGTTTGTGGAGGTGTTTAAACTACATCCCTAACCTGGGAACACCTGTGCCCCCATAAAGATCCGTGGAGTCTGTTTCCACACCTCCAGCACACACACGAACACTTGCACAGTTATCCTGAGAGTGGGCAGCCTCCTCCAACTGAGAGCAGGGCCTTGGTTCTTATAAAATCGCTTAACTTGTGTACCCTGTTTGGTTGCCTGATACGGAGTGCTGGGGAAAGGGTGGGTTGGGCTCTAAATCCAAGTATTAGCGAGTGCTTCTCCATGGGATTTGGAGGTTATTAACCAAAACCCCACAACATGGGAATACCTGTGCTCCTTGAAGAAAGCGTGGACTCTGTATCCCCACCACCAGAACACACATGAAGAAGTTTTCTGCTATCCTGAGTGTGGGCTGGCAATTTCAGGTGACAGAAGCGGCTGGGTTCTAATAGAATCCCTTAGCTTGTAATCCCTGAGTGTTTCCCTAGGACTGACTCTGAGAGAAACCTGGGGGTTGGGCTTGGAGGCCAAATAGGAGCGAGTGTCCCCGATGGACTGAGGAAGTATTTAGATGAATTCTCCATAAAGGGAAACACCTGAGCACCCATTCATCTGCGTGGAGTGGGGCTTCAAACCTCCCCACCACACAAGGTTGGGTTCCAGTATCCTGAGGGTGGGGTAGTTCCTCCAACTGACATCAGCGTCTTGGTTTTAATAGAATCCCTTTGCTTGTCTTCCCTGATGGTTTGCCTAGGCCAGTGTGTGGTTGAAAGTGGGATTTGGGATCTAAAACTAAGTATTAGCGTGTGCCTCTCCATGGGCAGTGGAGATGTTTAAACTACAACCCACAACTTGGGAATTACTGTGACCCCTGAGTAATGCGTGTGCTGTTTCCCCACGCCCAGCACACACAGGAAGAAGTGTTCTGGGGTTCTGAGTGTGGGGAGGTTCCTCCAACAGACAGCAGCACCTGGGTTTTAATAGAATCCCTTAGCTTGACTTCCCTAAGTCTTTTCCTAGGCCTAGCAGTAAGCGATGGTGGGGGATGGGCTCTAAAGCCAAGTATTAGCGAGTGCATCTCTGTGGGTAGTGGAGGGTTTTAAACTACTTCCCCAACCTTGGAACACCTGTGCCCCATATAGATGCGTGGAATCTGTTTCCCCACCTCCAGCACACACACGGAGACGTGCTCAGGTATCCTGATTGTGGGGAGGCTCCTCCAAATGACAGCAGCGCCTGGGTTCTAATAGAATCCTTTAGCTTGTCTTCCCTGATGGAAAGCCTAGGCGGGAGTGCGGGGGACAGTGTGGTTTGGGCTCCGAAACCAAGTATTTGCGATGACCTCTCTATGGTTTGTGGAGGTGTTTAAACTACATCCCTAACCTGGGAACACCTGTGCCCCCATAAAGATCCGTGGAGTCTGTTTCCACACCTCCAGCACACACACGAACACTTGCACAGTTATCCTGAGAGTGGGCAGCCTCCTCCAACTGAGAGCAGGGCCTTGGTTCTTATAAAATCGCTTAACTTGTGTACCCTGTTTGGTTGCCTGATACGGAGTGCTGGGGAAAGGGTGGGTTGGGCTCTAAATCCAAGTATTAGCGAGTGCTTCTCCATGGGATTTGGAGGTTATTAACCAAAACCCCACAACATGGGAATACCTGTGCTCCTTGAAGAAAGCGTGGACTCTGTATCCCCACCAGCAGAACACACATGAAGAAGTTTTCTGCTATCCTGAGTGTGGGCTGGCAATTTCAGGTGACAGAAGCGGCTGGGTTCTAATAGAATCCCTTAGCTTGTAATCCCTGAGTGTTTCCCTAGGACTGACTCTGAGAGAAACCTGGGGGTTGGGCTTGGAGGCCAAATAGGAGCGAGTGTCCCCGATGGACTGAGGAAGTATTTAGATGAATTCTCCATAAAGGGAAACACCTGAGCACCCATTCATCTGCGTGGAGTGGGGCTTCAAACCTCCCCACCACACAAGGTTGGGTTCCAGTATCCTGAGGGTGGGGTAGTTCCTCCAACTGACATCAGCGTCTTGGTTTTAATAGAATCCCTTTGCTTGTCTTCCCTGATGGTTTGCCTAGGCCAGTGTGTGGTTGAAAGTGGGATTTGGGATCTAAAACTAAGTATTAGCGTGTGCCTCTCCATGGGCAGTGGAGATGTTTATACTACAACCCACAACTTGGGAATTACTGTGACCCCTGAGTAATGCGTGTGGTGTTTCCCCACGCCCAGCACACACAGGAAGAAGTGTTCTGGGGTTCTGAGTGTGGGGAGGTTCCTCCAACAGACAGCAGCACCTGGGTTTTAATAGAATCCCTTAGCTTGACTTCCCTAAGTCTTTTCCTAGGCCTAGCAGTAAGCGATGGTGGGGGATGGGCTCTAAAGCCAAGTATTAGCGAGTGCATCTCTGTGGGTAGTGGAGGGTTTTAAACTACTTCCCCAACCTTGGAACACCTGTGCCCCATAAAGATGCGTGGAATCTGTTTCCCCACCTCCAGCACACACACGGAGACGTGCTCAGGTATCCTGATTGTGGGGAGGCTCCTCCAAATGACAGCAGCGCCTGGGTTCTAATAGAATCCCTTAGCTTGTCTTCCCTGATGGCATGCCTAGGCTGGAGAGTGGGGGAAAGTGGGGGTTGGGCTCTAAATCAAGTATTAGCGAGAGCCTATCCATGGGATGTGGGTTTTTAACCTACAACCCACAACCATGGAATAAATGTGCCCCCTGAAAGATGCTTTGACTGTTTCCCTACATCCAGCACACACGCGAAGAAGTGTTCTGGTATTCTGAGTGTGGGCAGGTTCCTCAAACTGACAGCAGCACCTGGGATCTATTAGTATCCCTTAGCTTCTGTTCCCTGAGTGTTCCTTTAGGCCAGGCCATGAGGGAAAGCTGGGGGTTGGGCTTGGAGGCCAAGAAGCAGTGAGTGCCCCCTGATCCACTGAGGAAGTACTTAGAGGACTTCTCCCTAAACGGAACACCTTTTCCTCCATTCATCTGGCTGGAGTGGGGCTGCACATCTCTCCCACACCTAAGAATGTGTTCTGGAATTCTGAGTGCAGGGAAGTTCCTCCAACTGACAGCAGCGCCTGGGTTCTAATTGAATCCCTTTGCTTGTCTTCCCTGATGGAAAGCCTAGGCGGGAGTGCGGGGGACATTGTGGTTTGGGCTACGAAACCAAGTATTTGCGATGACCTCTCTATGGTTTGTGGAGGTGTTTAAACTACATCCCTAACCTGGGAACACCTGTGCCCCCATAAAGATCCGTGGAGTCTGTTTCCACACCTCCAGCACACACACGAACACTTGCACAGTTATCCTGAGAGTGGGCAGCCTCCTCCAACTGAGAGCAGGGCCTTGGTTCTTATAAAATCGCTTAATTTGTGTACCCTGTTTAGTTGCCTGATACGGAGTGCTGGGGAAAGGGTGGGTTGGGCTCTAAATCCAAGTATTAGCGAGTGCTTCTCCATGGGATTTGGAGGTTATTAACCAAAACCCCACAACATGGGAATACCTGTGCTCCTTGAAGAAAGCGTGGACTCTGTATCCCCACCACCAGAACACACATGAAGAAGTTTTCTGCTATCCTGAGTGTGGGCTGGCAATTTCAGGTGACAGAAGCGGCTGGGTTCTAATAGAATCCCTTAGCTTGTAATCCCTGAGTGTTTCCCTAGGACTGACTCTGAGAGAAACCTGGGGGTTGGGCTTGGAGGCCAAATATTAGCGAGTGTCCCCGATGGACTGAGGAAGTATTTAGATGAATTCTCCATAAAGGGAAACACCTGAGCACCCATTCATCTGCGTGGAGTGGGGCTTCAAACCTCCCCACCACACAAGGTTGGGTTCCAGTATCCTGAGGATGGGGTAGTTCCTCCAACTGACATCAGCGTCTTGGTTTTAATAGAATCCCTTTGCTTGTCTTCCCTGATGGTTTGCCTAGGCCAGTGTGTGGTTGAAAGTGGGATTTGGGATCTAAAACTAAGTATTAGCGTGTGCCTCTCCATGGGCAGTGGAGATGTTTAAACTACAACCCACAACTTGGGAATTACTGTGACCCCTGAGTAATGCGTGTGGTGTTTCCCCACGCCCAGCACACACAGGAAGAAGTGTTCTGGGGTTCTGAGTGTGGGGAGGTTCCTCCAACAGACAGCAGCACCTGGGTTTTAATAGAATCCCTTAGCTTGACTTCCCTAAGTCTTTTCCTAGGCCTAGCAGTAAGCGATGGTGGGGGATGGGCTCTAAAGCCAAGTATTAGCGAGTGCATCTCTGTGGGTAGTGGAGGGTTTTAAACTACTTCCCCAACCTTGGAACACCTGTGCCCCATAAAGATGCGTGGAATCTGTTTCCCCACCTCCAGCACACACACGGAGACGTGCTCAGGTATCCTGATTGTGGGGAGGCTCCTCCAAATGACAGCAGCGCCTGGGTTCTAATAGAATCCCTTAGCTTGTCTTCCCTGATGGCATGCCTAGGCTGGAGAGTGGGGGAAAGTGGGGGTTGGGCTCTAAATCAAGTATTAGCGAGAGCCTATCCATGGGATGTGGGTTTTTAACCGACAACCCACAACCATGGAATAAATGTGCCCCCTGAAAGATGCTTTGACTGTTTCCCTACATCCAGCACACACGCGAAGAAGTGTTCTGGTATTCTGAGTGTGGGCAGGTTCCTCAAACTGACAGCAGCACCTGGGTTCTATTAGTATCCCTTAGCTTCTGTTCCCTGAGTGTTCCTTTAGGCCAGGCCATGAGGGAAAGCTGGGGGTTGGGCTTGGAGGCCAAGAAGCAGTGAGTGCCCCCTGATCCACTGAGGAAGTACTTAGAGGACTTCTCCCTAAACGGAACACCTTTTCCTCCATTCATCTGGCTGGAGTGGGGCTGCACATCTCTCCCACACCTAAGAATGTGTTCTGGAATTCTGAGTGCAGGGAAGTTCCTCCAACTGACAGCAGCGCCTGGGTTCTAATTGAATCCCTTTGCTTGTCTTCCCTGATGGAAAGCCTAGGCGGGAGTGCGGGGGACAGTGTGGTTTGGGCTCCGAAACCAAGTATTTGCGATGACCTCTCTATGGTTTGTGGAGGTGTTTAAACTACATCCCTAACCTGGGAACACCTGTGCCCCCATAAAGATCCGTGGAGTCTGTTTCCACACCTCCAGCACACACACGAACACTTGCACAGTTATCCTGAGAGTGGGCAGCCTCCTCCAACTGAGAGCAGGGCCTTGGTTCTTATAAAATCGCTTAACTTGTGTACCCTGTTTGGTTGCCTGATACGGAGTGCTGGGGAAAGGGTGGGTTGTGCTCTAAATCCAAGTATTAGCGAGTGCTTCTCCATGGGAATTGGAGGTTATTAACCAAAACCCCACAACATGGGAATACCTGTGCTCCTTGAAGAAAGCGTGGACTCTGTATCCCCACCACCAGAACACACATGAAGAAGTTTTCTGCTATCCTGAGTGTGGGCTGGCAATTTCAGGTGACAGAAGCGGCTGGGTTCTAATAGAATCCCTTAGCTTGTAATCCCTGAGTGTATCCCTAGGACTGACTCTGAGAGAAACCTGGGAGTTGGGCTTGGAGGCCAAATATGAGCGAGTGTCCCCGATGGACTGAGGAAGTATTTAGATGAATTCTCCATAAAGGGAAACACCTGAGCACCCATTCATCTGCGTGGAGTGGGGCTTCAAACCTCCCCACCACACAAGGTTGGGTTCCAGTATCCTGAGGGTGGGGTAGTTCCTCCAACTGACATCAGCGTCTTGGTTTTAATAGAATCCATTTGCTTGTCTTCCCTGATGGTTTGCCTAGGCCAGTGTGTGGATGAAAGTGGGATTTGGGATCTAAAACTAAGTATTAGCGTGTGCCTCTCCATGGGCAGTGGAGATGTTTAAACTACAACCCACAACTTGGGAATTACTGTGACCCCTGAGTAATGCGTGTGCTGTTTCCCCACGCCCAGCACACACAGGAAGAAGTGTTCTGGGGTTCTGAGTGTGGGGAGGTTCCTCCAACAGACAGCAGCACCTGGGTTTTAATAGAATCCCTTAGCTTGACTTCCCTAAGTCTTTTCCTAGGCCTAGCAGTAAGCGATGGTGGGGGATGGGCTCTAAAGCCAAGTATTAGCGAGTGCATCTCTGTGGGTAGTGGAGGGTTTTAAACTACTTCCCCAACCTTGGAACACCTGTGCCCCATAAAGATGCGTGGAATCTGTTTCCCCACCTCCAGCACACACACGGAGACGTGCTCAGGTATCCTGATTGTGGGGAGGCTCCTCCAAATGACAGCAGCGCCTGGGTTCTAATAGAATCCCTTAGCTTGTCTTCCCTGATGGCATGCCTAGGCTGGAGAGTGGGGGAAAGTGGGGGTTGGGCTCTAAATCAAGTATTAGCGAGAGCCTATCCATGGGATGTGGGTTTTTAACCGACAACCCACAACCATGGAATAAATGTGCCCCCTGAAAGATGCTTTGACTGTTTCCCTACATCCAGCACACACGCGAAGAAGTGTTCTGGTATTCTGAGTGTGGGCAGGTTCCTCAAACTGACAGCAGCACCTGGGTTCTATTAGTATCCCTTAGCTTCTGTTCCCTGAGTGTTCCTTTAGGCCAGGCCATGAGGGAAAGCTGGGGGTTGGGCTTGGAGGCCAAGAAGCAGTGAGTGCCCCCTGATCCACTGAGGAAGTACTTAGAGGACTTCTCCCTAAACGGAACACCTTTTCCTCCATTCATCTGGCTGGAGTGGGGCTGCACATCTCTCCCACACCTAAGAATGTGTTCTGGAATTCTGAGTGCAGGGAAGTTCCTCCAACTGACAGCAGCGCCTGGGTTCTAATTGAATCCCTTTGCTTGTCTTCCCTGATGGAAAGCCTAGGCGGGAGTGCGGGGGACAGTGTGGTTTGGGCTCCGAAACCAAGTATTTGCGATGACCTCTCTATGGTTTGTGGAGGTGTTTAAACTACATCCCTAACCTGGGAACACCTGTACCCCCATAAAGATCCGTGGAGTCTGTTTCCACACCTCCAGCACACACACGAACACTTGCACAGTTATCCTGAGAGTGGGCAGCCTCCTCCAACTGAGAGCAGGGCCTTGGTTCTTATAAAATCGCTTAACTTGTGTACCCTGTTTGGTTGCCTGATACGGAGTGCTGGGGAAAGGGTGGGTTGGGCTCTAAATCCAAGTATTAGCGAGTGCTTCTCCATGGGATTTGGAGGTTATTAACCAAAACCCCACAACATGGGAATACCTGTGCTCCTTGAAGAAAGCGTGGACTCTGTATCCCCACCAGCAGAACACACATGAAGAAGTTTTCTGCTATCCTGAGTGTGGGCTGGCAATTTCAGGTGACAGAAGCGGCTGGGTTCTAATAGAATCCCTTAGCTTGTAATCCCTGAGTGTTTCCCTAGGACTGACTCTGAGAGAAACCTGGGGGTTGGGCTTGGAGGCCAAATAGGAGCGAGTGTCCCCGATGGACTGAGGAAGTATTTAGATGAATTCTCCATAAAGGGAAACACCTGAGCACCCATTCATCTGCGTGGAGTGGGGCTTCAAACCTCCCCACCACACAAGGTTGGGTTCCAGTATCCTGAGGGTGGGGTAGTTCCTCCAACTGACATCAGCGTCTTGGTTTTAATTGAATCCCTTTGCTTGTCTTCCCTGATGGTTTGCCTAGGCCAGTGTGTGGTTGAAAGTGGGATTTGGGATCTAAAACTAAGTATTAGCGTGTGCCTCTCCACGGGCAGTGGAGATGTTTAAACTACAACCCACAACTTGGGAATTACTGTGACCCCTGGGTAATGCGTGTGGTGTTTCCCCACGCCCAGCACACACAGGAAGAAGTGTTCTGGGGTTCTGAGTGTGGGGAGGTTCCTCCAACAGACAGCAGCACCTGGGTTTTAATAGAATCCCTTAGCTTGACTTCCCTAAGTCTTTTCCTAGGCCTAGCAGTAAGCGATGGTGGGGGATGGGCTCTAAAGCCAAGTATTAGCGAGTGCATCTCTGTGGGTAGTGGAGGGTTTTAAACTACTTCCCCAACCTTGGAACACCTGTGCCCCATAAAGATGCGTGGAATCTGTTTCCCCACCTCCAGCACACACACGGAGACGTGCTCAGGTATCCTGATTGTGGGGAGGCTCCTCCAAATGACAGCAGCGCCTGGGTTCTAATAGAATCCCTTAGCTTGTCTTCCCTGATGGCATGCCTAGGCTGGAGAGTGGGGGAAAGTGGGGGTTGGGCTCTAAATCAAGTATTAGCGAGAGCCTATCCATGGGATGTGGGTTTTTAACCGACAACCCACAACCATGGAATAAATGTGCCCCCTGAAAGATGCTTTGACTGTTTCCCTACATCCAGCACACACGCGAAGAAGTGTTCTGGTATTCTGAGTGTGGGCAGGTTCCTCAAACTGACAGCAGCACCTGGGTTCTATTAGTATCCCTTAGCTTCTGTTCCCTGAGTGTTCCTTTAGGCCAGGCCATGAGGGAAAGCTGGGGGTTGGGCTTGGAGGCCAAGAAGCAGTGAGTGCCCCCTGATCCACTGAGGAAGTACTTAGAGGACTTCTCCCTAAACGGAACACCTTTTCCTCCATTCATCTGGCTGGAGTGGGGCTGCACATCTCTCCCACACCTAAGAATGTGTTCTGGAATTCTGAGTGCAGGGAAATTCCTCCAACTGACAGCAGCGCCTGGGTTCTAATTGAATCCCTTTGCTTGTCTTCCCTGATGGAAAGCCTAGGCGGGAGTGCGGGGGACAGTGTGGTTTGGGCTCCGAAACCAAGTATTTGCGATGACCTCTCTATGGTTTGTGGAGGTGTTTAAACTACATCCCTAACCTGGGAACACCTGTGCCCCCATAAAGATCCGTGGAGTCTGTTTCCACACCTCCAGCACACACACGAACACTTGCACAGTTATCCTGAGAGTGGGCAGCCTCCTCCAACTGAGAGCAGGGCCTTGGTTCTTATAAAATCGCTTAACTTGTGTACCCTGTTTGGTTGCCTGATACGGAGTGCTGGGGAAAGGGTGGGTTGGGCTCTAAATCCAAGTATTAGCGAGTGCTTCTCCATGGGATTTGGAGGTTATTAACCAAAACCCCACAACATGGGAATACCTGTGCTCCTTGAAGGAAGCGTGGACTCTGTATCCCCACCACCAGAACACACATGAAGAAGTTTTCTGCTATCCTGAGTGTGGGCTGGCAATTTCAGGTGACAGAAGCGGCTGGGTTCTAATAGAATCCCTTAGCTTGTAATCCCTGAGTGTTTCCCTAGGACTGACTCTGAGAGAAACCTGGGGGTTGGGCTTGGAGGCCAAATAGGAGCGAGTGTCCCCGATGGACTTAGGAAGTATTTAGATGAATTCTCCATAAAGGGAAACACCTGAGCACCCATTCATCTGCGTGGAGTGGGGCTTCAAACCTCCCCACCACACAAGGTTGGGTTCCAGTATCCTGAGGGTGGGGTAGTTCCTCCAACTGACATCAGCGTCTTGGTTTTAATAGAATCCCTTTGCTTGTCTTCCCTGATGGTTTGCCTAGGCCAGTGTGTGGTTGAAAGTGGGATTTGGGATCTAAAACTAAGTATTAGCGTGTGCCTCTCCATGGGCAGTGGAGATGTTTAAACTACAACCCACAACTTGGGAATTACTGTGACCCCTGAGTAATGCGTGTGGTGTTTCCCCACGCCCAGCACACACAGGAAGAAGTGTTCTGGGGTTCTGAGTGTGGGGAGGTTCCTCCAACAGACAGCAGCACCTGGGTTTTAATAGAATCCCTTAGCTTGAGTTCCCTAAGTCTTTTCCTAGGCCTAGCAGTAAGCGATGGTGGGGGATGGGCTCTAAAGCCAAGTATTAGCGAGTGCATCTCTGTGGGTAGTGGAGGGTTTTAAACTACTTCCCCAACCTTGGAACACCTGTGCCCCATATAGATGCGTGGAATCTGTTTCCCCACCTCCAGCACACACACGGAGACGTGCTCAGGTATCCTGATTGTGGGGAGGCTCCTCCAAATGACAGCAGCGCCTGGGTTCTAATAGAATCCCTTAGCTTGTCTTCCCTGATGGAAAGCCTAGGCGGGAGTGCGGGGGACAGTGTGGTTTGGGCTCCGAAACCAAGTATTTGCGATGACCTCTCTATGGTTTGTGGAGGTGTTTAAACTACATCCCTAACCTGGGAACACCTGTGCCCCCATAAAGATCCGTGGAGTCTGTTTCCACACCTCCAGCACACACACGAACACTTGCACAGTTATCCTGAGAGTGGGCAGCCTCCTCCAACTGAGAGCAGGGCCTTGGTTCTTATAAAATCGCTTAACTTGTGTACCCTGTTTGGTTGCCTGATACGGAGTGCTGGGGAAAGGGTGGGTTGGGCTCTAAATCCAAGTATTAGCGAGTGCTTCTCCATGGGATTTGGAGGTTATTAACCAAAACCCCACAACATGGGAATACCTGTGCTCCTTGAAGAAAGCGTGGACTCTGTATCCCCACCACCAGAACACACATGAAGAAGTTTTCTGCTATCCTGAGTGTGGGCTGGCAATTTCAGGTGACAGAAGCGGCTGGGTTCTAATAGAATCCCTTAGCTTGTAATCCCTGAGTGTTTCCCTAGGACTGACTCTGAGAGAAACCTGGGGGTTGGGCTTGGAGGCCAAATAGGAGCGAGTGTCCCCGATGGACTTAGGAAGTATTTAGATGAATTCTCCATAAAGGGAAACACCTGAGCACCCATTCATCTGCGTGGAGTGGGGCTTCAAACCTCCCCACCACACAAGGTTGGGTTCCAGTATCCTGAGGGTGGGGTAGTTCCTCCAACTGACATCAGCGTCTTGGTTTTAATAGAATCCCTTTGCTTGTCTTCCCTGATGGTTTGCCTAGGCCAGTGTGTGGTTGAAAGTGGGATTTGGGATCTAAAACTAAGTATTAGCGTGTGCCTCTCCATGGGCAGTGGAGATGTTTAAACTACAACCCACAACTTGGGAATTACTGTGACCCCTGAGTAATGCGTGTGGTGTTTCCCCACGCCCAGCACACACAGGAAGAAGTGTTCTGGGGTTCTGAGTGTGGGGAGGTTCCTCCAACAGACAGCAGCACCTGGGTTTTAATAGAATCCCTTAGCTTGACTTCCCTAAGTCTTTTCCTAGGCCTAGCAGTAAGCGATGGTGGGGGATGGGCTCTAAAGCCAAGTATTAGCGAGTGCATCTCTGTGGGTAGTGGAGGGTTTTAAACTACTTCCCCAACCTTGGAACACCTGTGCCCCATAAAGATGCGTGGAATCTGTTTCCCCACCTCCAGCACACACACGGAGACGTGCTCAGGTATCCTGATTGTGGGGAGGCTCCTCCAAATGACAGCAGCGCCTGGGTTCTAATAGAATCCCTTAGCTTGTCTTCCCTGATGGCATGCCTAGGCTGGAGAGTGGGGGAAAGTGGGGGTTGGGCTCTAAATCAAGTATTAGCGAGAGCCTATCCATGGGATGTGGGTTTTTAACCGACAACCCACAACCATGGAATAAATGTGCCCCCTGAAAGATGCTTTGACTGTTTCCCTACATCCAGCACACACGCGAAGAAGTGTTCTGGTATTCTGAGTGTGGGCAGGTTCCTCAAACTGACAGCAGCACCTGGGTTCTATTAGTATCCCTTAGCTTCTGTTCCCTGAGTGTTCCTTTAGGCCAGGCCATGAGGGAAAGCTGGGGGTTGGGCTTGGAGGCCAAGAAGCAGTGAGTGCCCCCTGATCCACTGAGGAAGTACTTAGAGGACTTCTCCCTAAACGGAACACCTTTTCCTCCATTCATCTGGCTGGAGTGGGGCTGCACATCTCTCCCACACCTAAGAATGTGTTCTGGAATTCTGAGTGCAGGGAAGTTCCTCCAACTGACAGCAGCGCCTGGGTTCTAATAGAATCCCTTTGCTTGTCTTCCCTGATGGAAAGCCTAGGCGGGAGTGCGGGGGACAGTGTGGTTTGGGCTCCGAAACCAAGTATTTGCGATGACCTCTCTATGGTTTGTGGAGGTGTTTAAACTACATCCCTAACCTGGGAACACCTGTGCCCCCATAAAGATCCGTGGAGTCTGTTTCCACACCTCCAGCACACACACGAACACTTGCACAGTTATCCTGAGAGTGGGCAGCCTCCTCCAACTGAGAGCAGGGCCTTGGTTCTTATAAAATCGCTTAACTTGTGTACCCTGTTTGGTTGCCTGATACGGAGTGCTGGGGAAAGGGTGGGTTGGGCTCTAAATCCAAGTATTAGCGAGTGCTTCTCCATGGGATTTGGAGGTTATTAACCAAAACCCCACAACATGGGAATACCTGTGCTCCTTGAAGAAAGCGTGGACTCTGTATCCCCACCAGCAGAACACACATGAAGAAGTTTTCTGCTATCCTGAGTGTGGGCTGGCAATTTCAGGTGACAGAAGCGGCTGGGTTCTAATAGAATCCCTTAGCTTGTAATCCCTGAGTGTTTCCCTAGGACTGACTCTGAGAGAAACCTGGGGGTTGGGCTTGGAGGCCAAATAGGAGCGAGTGTCCCCGATGGACTTAGGAAGTATTTAGATGAATTCTCCATAAAGGGAAACACCTGAGCACCCATTCATCTGCGTGGAGTGGGGCTTCAAACCTCCCCACCACACAAGGTTGGGTTCCAGTATCCTGAGGGTGGGGTAGTTCCTCCAACTGACATCAGCGTCTTGGTTTTAATAGAATCCCTTTGCTTGTCTTCCCTGATGGTTTGCCTAGGCCAGTGTGTGGTTGAAAGTGGGATTTGGGATCTAAAACTAAGTATTAGCGTGTGCCTCTCCATGGACAGTGGAGATGTTTAAACTACAACCCACAACTTGGGAATTACTGTGACCCCTGAGTAATGCGTGTGCTGTTTCCCCACGCCCAGCACACACAGGAAGAAGTGTTCTGGGGTTCTGAGTGTGGGGAGGTTCCTCCAACAGACAGCAGCACCTGGGTTTTAATAGAATCCCTTAGCTTGACTTCCCTAAGTCTTTTCCTAGGCCTAGCAGTAAGCGATGGTGGGGGATGGGCTCTAAAGCCAAGTATTAGCGAGTGCATCTCTGTGGGTAGTGGAGGGTTTTAAACTACTTCCCCAACCTTGGAACACCTGTGCCCCATAAAGATGCGTGGAATCTGTTTCCCCACCTCCAGCACACACACGGAGACGTGCTCAGGTATCCTGATTGTGGGGAGGCTCCTCCAAATGACAGCAGCGCCTGGGTTCTAATAGAATCCCTTAGCTTGTCTTCCCTGATGGCATGCCTAGGCTGGAGAGTGGGGGAAAGTGGGGGTTGGGCTCTAAATCAAGTATTAGCGAGAGCCTATCCATGGGATGTGGGTTTTTAACCGACAACCCACAACCATGGAATAAATGTGCCCCCTGAAAGATGCTTTGACTGTTTCCCTACATCCAGCACACACGCGAAGAAGTGTTCTGGTATTCTGAGTGTGGGCAGGTTCCTCAAACTGACAGCAGCACCTGGGTTCTATTAGTATCCCTTAGCTTCTGTTCCCTGAGTGTTCCTTTAGGCCAGGCCATGAGGGAAAGCTGGGGGTTGGGCTTGGAGGCCAAGAAGCAGTGAGTGCCCCCTGATCCACTGAGGAAGTACTTAGAGGACTTCTCCCTAAACGGAACACCTTTTCCTCCATTCATCTGGCTGGAGTGGGGCTGCACATCTCTCCCACACCTAAGAATGTGTTCTGGAATTCTGAGTGCAGGGAAGTTCCTCCAACTGACAGCAGCGCCTGGGTTCTAATTGAATCCCTTTGCTTGTCTTCCCTGATGGAAAGCCTAGGCGGGAGTGCGGGGGACAGTGTGGTTTGGGCTCCGAAACCAAGTATTTGCGATGACCTCTCTATGGTTTGTGGAGGTGTTTAAACTACATCCCTAACCTGGGAACACCTGTGCCCCCATAAAGATCCGTGGAGTCTGTTTCCACACCTCCAGCACACACACGAACACTTGCACAGTTATCCTGAGAGTGGGCAGCCTCCTCCAACTGAGAGCAGGGCCTTGGTTCTTATAAAATCGCTTAACTTGTGTACCCTGTTTGGTTGCCTGATACGGAGTGCTGGGGAAAGGGTGGGTTGGGCTCTAAATCCAAGTATTAGCGAGTGCTTCTCCATGGGATTTGGAGGTTATTAACCAAAACCCCACAACATGGGAATACCTGTGCTCCTTGAAGAAAGCGTGGACTCTGTATCCCCACCAGCAGAACACACATGAAGAAGTTTTCTGCTATCCTGAGTGTGGGCTGGCAATTTCAGGTGACAGAAGCGGCTGGGTTCTAATAGAATCCCTTAGCTTGTAATCCCTGAGTGTTTCCCTAGGACTGACTCTGAGAGAAACCTGGGGGTTGGGCTTGGAGGCCAAATAGGAGCGAGTGTCCCCGATGGACTTAGGAAGTATTTAGATGAATTCTCCATAAAGGGAAACACCTGAGCACCCATTCATCTGCGTGGAGTGGGGCTTCAAACCTCCCCACCACACAAGGTTGGGTTCCAGTATCCTGAGGGTGGGGTAGTTCCTCCAACTGACATCAGCGTCTTGGTTTTAATAGAATCCCTTTGCTTGTCTTCCCTGATGGTTTGCCTAGGCCAGTGTGTGGTTGAAAGTGGGATTTGGGATCTAAAACTAAGTATTAGCGTGTGCCTCTCCATGGACAGTGGAGATGTTTAAACTACAACCCACAACTTGGGAATTACTGTGACCCCTGAGTAATGCGTGTGCTGTTTCCCCACGCCCAGCACACACAGGAAGAAGTGTTCTGGGGTTCTGAGTGTGGGGAGGTTCCTCCAACAGACAGCAGCACCTGGGTTTTAATAGAATCCCTTAGCTTGACTTCCCTAAGTCTTTTCCTAGGCCTAGCAGTAAGCGATGGTGGGGGATGGGCTCTAAAGCCAAGTATTAGCGAGTGCATCTCTGTGGGTAGTGGAGGGTTTTAAACTACTTCCCCAACCTTGGAACACCTGTGCCCCATAAAGATGCGTGGAATCTGTTTCCCCACCTCCAGCACACACACGGAGACGTGCTCAGGTATCCTGATTGTGGGGAGGCTCCTCCAAATGACAGCAGCGCCTGGGTTCTAATAGAATCCCTTAGCTTGTCTTCC
The DNA here is from genome assembly GCF_048564905.1 of Vicugna pacos. NCBI lineage: Eukaryota > Metazoa > Chordata > Mammalia > Artiodactyla > Camelidae > Vicugna > Vicugna pacos. The sequence continues at coordinate 51,592,298 of NW_027328740.1, forward strand.
CTGATGGCATGCCTAGGCTGGAGAGTGGGGGAAAGTGGGGGTTGGGCTCTAAATCAAGTATTAGCGAGAGCCTATCCATGGGATGTGGGTTTTTAACCGACAACCCACAACCATGGAATAAATGTGCCCCCTGAAAGATGCTTTGACTGTTTCCCTACATCCAGCACACACGCGAAGAAGTGTTCTGGTATTCTGAGTGTGGGCAGGTTCCTCAAACTGACAGCAGCACCTGGGTTCTATTAGTATCCCTTAGCTTCTGTTCCCTGAGTGTTCCTTTAGGCCAGGCCATGAGGGAAAGCTGGGGGTTGGGCTTGGAGGCCAAGAAGCAGTGAGTGCCCCCTGATCCACTGAGGAAGTACTTAGAGGACTTCTCCCTAAACGGAACACCTTTTCCTCCATTCATCTGGCTGGAGTGGGGCTGCACATCTCTCCCACACCTAAGAATGTGTTCTGGAATTCTGAGTGCAGGGAAGTTCCTCCAACTGACAGCAGCGCCTGGGTTCTAATTGAATCCCTTTGCTTGTCTTCCCTGATGGAAAGCCTAGGCGGGAGTGCGGGGGACAGTGTGGTTTGGGCTCCGAAACCAAGTATTTGCGATGACCTCTCTATGGTTTGTGGAGGTGTTTAAACTACATCCCTAACCTGGGAACACCTGTGCCCCCATAAAGATCCGTGGAGTCTGTTTCCACACCTCCAGCACACACACGAACACTTGCACAGTTATCCTGAGAGTGGGCAGCCTCCTCCAACTGAGAGCAGGGCCTTGGTTCTTATAAAATCGCTTAACTTGTGTACCCTGTTTGGTTGCCTGATACGGAGTGCTGGGGAAAGGGTGGGTTGTGCTCTAAATCCAAGTATTAGCGAGTGCTTCTCCATGGGATTTGGAGGTTATTAACCAAAACCCCACAACATGGGAATACCTGTGCTCCTTGAAGAAAGCGTGGACTCTGTATCCCCACCAGCAGAACACACATGAAGAAGTTTTCTGCTATCCTGAGTGTGGGCTGGCAATTTCAGGTGACAGAAGCGGCTGGGTTCTAATAGAATCCCTTAGCTTGTAATCCCTGAGTGTTTCCCTAGGACTGACTCTGAGAGAAACCTGGGGGTTGGGCTTGGAGGCCAAATAGGAGCGAGTGTCCCCGATGGACTTAGGAAGTATTTAGATGAATTCTCCATAAAGGGAAACACCTGAGCACCCATTCATCTGCGTGGAGTGGGGCTTCAAACCTCCCCACCACACAAGGTTGGGTTCCAGTATCCTGAGGGTGGGGTAGTTCCTCCAACTGACATCAGCGTCTTGGTTTTAATAGAATCCCTTTGCTTGTCTTCCCTGATGGTTTGCCTAGGCCAGTGTGTGGTTGAAAGTGGGATTTGGGATCTAAAACTAAGTATTAGCGTGTGCCTCTCCATGGGCAGTGGAGATGTTTAAACTACAACCCACAACTTGGGAATTACTGTGACCCCTGGGTAATGCGTGTGGTGTTTCCCCACGCCCAGCACACACAGGAAGAAGTGTTCTGGGGTTCTGAGTGTGGGGAGGTTCCTCCAACAGACAGCAGCACCTGGGTTTTAATAGAATCCCTTAGCTTGACTTCCCTAAGTCTTTTCCTAGGCCTAGCAGTAAGCGATGGTGGGGGATGGGCTCTAAAGCCAAGTATTAGCGAGTGCATCTCTGTGGGTAGTGGAGGGTTTTAAACTACTTCCCCAACCTTGGAACACCTGTGCCCCATAAAGATGCGTGGAATCTGTTTCCCCACCTCCAGCACACACACGGAGACGTGCTCAGGTATCCTGATTGTGGGGAGGCTCCTCCAAATGACAGCAGCGCCTGGGTTCTAATAGAATCCCTTAGCTTGTCTTCCCTGATGGCATGCCTAGGCTGGAGAGTGGGGGAAAGTGGGGGTTGGGCTCTAAATCAAGTATTAGCGAGAGCCTATCCATGGGATGTGGGTTTTTAACCGACAACCCACAACCATGGAATAAATGTGCCCCCTGAAAGATGCTTTGACTGTTTCCCTACATCCAGCACACACGCGAAGAAGTGTTCTGGTATTCTGAGTGTGGGCAGGTTCCTCAAACTGACAGCAGCACCTGGGTTCTATTAGTATCCCTTAGCTTCTGTTCCCTGAGTGTTCCTTTAGGCCAGGCCATGAGGGAAAGCTGGGGGTTGGGCTTGGAGGCCAAGAAGCAGTGAGTGCCCCCTGATCCACTGAGGAAGTACTTAGAGGACTTCTCCCTAAACGGAACACCTTTTCCTCCATTCATCTGGCTGGAGTGGGGCTGCACATCTCTCCCACACCTAAGAATGTGTTCTGGAATTCTGAGTGCAGGGAAATTCCTCCAACTGACAGCAGCGCCTGGGTTCTAATTGAATCCCTTTGCTTGTCTTCCCTGATGGAAAGCCTAGGCGGGAGTGCGGGGGACAGTGTGGTTTGGGCTCCGAAACCAAGTATTTGCGATGACCTCTCTATGGTTTGTGGAGGTGTTTAAACTACATCCCTAACCTGGGAACACCTGTGCCCCCATAAAGATCCGTGGAGTCTGTTTCCACACCTCCAGCACACACACGAACACTTGCACAGTTATCCTGAGAGTGGGCAGCCTCCTCCAACTGAGAGCAGGGCCTTGGTTCTTATAAAATCGCTTAACTTGTGTACCCTGTTTGGTTGCCTGATACGGAGTGCTGGGGAAAGGGTGGGTTGGGCTCTAAATCCAAGTATTAGCGAGTGCTTCTCCATGGGATTTGGAGGTTATTAACCAAAACCCCACAACATGGGAATACCTGTGCTCCTTGAAGAAAGCGTGGACTCTGTATCCCCACCACCAGAACACACATGAAGAAGTTTTCTGCTATCCTGAGTGTGGGCTGGCAATTTCAGGTGACAGAAGCGGCTGGGTTCTAATAGAATCCCTTAGCTTGTAATCCCTGAGTGTTTCCCTAGGACTGACTCTGAGAGAAACGTGGGGGTTGGGCTTGGAGGCCAAATAGGAGCGAGTGTCCCCGATGGACTGAGGAAGTATTTAGATGAATTCTCCATAAAGGGAAACACCTGAGCACCCATTCATCTGCGTGGAGTGGGGCTTCAAACCTCCCCACCACACAAGGTTGGGTTCCAGTATCCTGAGGGTGGGGTAGTTCCTCCAACTGACATCAGCGTCTTGGTTTTAATAGAATCCCTTTGCTTGTCTTCCCTGATGGTTTGCCTAGGCCAGTGTGTGGTTGAAAGTGGGATTTGGGATCTAAAACTAAGTATTAGCGTGTGCCTCTCCATGGGCAGTGGAGATGTTTAAACTACAACCCACAACTTGGGAATTACTGTGACCCCTGAGTAATGCGTGTGGTGTTTCCCCACGCCCAGCACACACAGGAAGAAGTGTTCTGGGGTTCTGAGTGTGGGGAGGTTCCTCCAACAGACAGCAGCACCTGGGTTTTAATAGAATCCCTTAGCTTGACTTCCCTCAGTCTTTTCCTAGGCCTAGCAGTAAGCGATGGTGGGGGATGGGCTCTAAAGCCAAGTATTAGCGAGTGCATCTCTGTGGGTAGTGGAGGGTTTTAAACTACTTCCCCAACCTTGGAACACCTGTGCCCCATAAAGATGCGTGGAATCTGTTTCCCCACCTCCAGCACACACACGGAGACGTGCTCAGGTATCCTGATTGTGGGGAGGCTCCTCCAAATGACAGCAGCGCCTGGGTTCTAATAGAATCCCTTAGCTTGTCTTCCCTGATGGCATGCCTAGGCTGGAGAGTGGGGGAAAGTGGGGGTTGGGCTCTAAATCAAGTATTAGCGAGAGCCTATCCATGGGATGTGGGTTTTTAACCGACAACCCACAACCATGGAATAAATGTGCCCCCTGAAAGATGCTTTGACTGTTTCCCTACATCCAGCACACACGCGAAGAAGTGTTCTGGTATTCTGAGTGTGGGCAGGTTCCTCAAACTGACAGCAGCACCTGGGTTCTATTAGTATCCCTTAGCTTCTGTTCCCTGAGTGTTCCTTTAGGCCAGGCCATGAGGGAAAGCTGGGGGTTGGGCTTGGAGGCCAAGAAGCAGTGAGTGCCCCCTGATCCACTGAGGAAGTACTTAGAGGACTTCTCCCTAAACGGAACACCTTTTCCTCCATTCATCTGGCTGGAGTGGGGCTGCACATCTCTCCCACACCTAAGAATGTGTTCTGGAATTCTGAGTGCAGGGAAGTTCCTCCAACTGACAGCAGCGCCTGAGTTCTAATTGAATCCCTTTGCTTGTCTTCCCTGATGGAAAGCCTAGGCGGGAGTGCGGGGGACAGTGTGGTTTCGGCTCCGAAACCAAGTATTTGCGATGACCTCTCTATGGTTTGTGGAGGTGTTTAAACTACATCCCTAACCTGGGAACACCTGTGCCCCCATAAAGATCCGTGGAGTCTGTTTCCACACCTCCAGCACACACACGAACACTTGCACAGTTATCCTGAGAGTGGGCAGCCTCCTCCAACTGAGAGCAGGGCCTTGGTTCTTATAAAATCGCTTAACTTGTGTACCCTGTTTGGTTGCCTGATACGGAGTGCTGGGGAAAGGGTGGGTTGGGCTCTAAATCCAAGTATTAGCGAGTGCTTCTCCATGGGATTTGGAGGTTATTAACCAAAACCCCACAACATGGGAATACCTGTGCTCCTTGAAGAAAGCGTGGACTCTGTATCCCCACCACCAGAACACACATGAAGAAGTTTTCTGCTATCCTGAGTGTGGGCTGGCAATTTCAGGTGACAGAAGCGGCTGGGTTCTAATAGAATCCCTTAGCTTGTAATCCCTGAGTGTTTCCCTAGGACTGACTCTGAGAGAAACCTGGGGGTTGGGCTTGGAGGCCAAATAGGAGCGAGTGTCCCCGATGGACTTAGGAAGTATTTAGATGAATTCTCCATAAAGGGAAACACCTGAGCACCCATTCATCTGCGTGGAGTGGGGCTTCAAACCTCCCCACCACACAAGGTTGGGTTCCAGTATCCTGAGGGTGGGGTAGTTCCTCCAACTGACATCAGCGTCTTGGTTTTAATAGAATCCCTTTGCTTGTCTTCCCTGATGGTTTGCCTAGGCCAGTGTGTGGTTGAAAGTGGGATTTGGGATCTAAAACTAAGTATTAGCGTGTGCCTCTCCATGGGCAGTGGAGATGTTTAAACTACAACCCACAACTTGGGAATTACTGTGACCCCTGAGTAATGCGTGTGGTGTTTCCCCACGCCCAGCACACACAGGAAGAAGTGTTCTGGGGTTCTGAGTGTGGGGAGGTTCCTCCAACAGACAGCAGCACCTGGGTTTTAATAGAATCCCTTAGCTTGACTTCCCTAAGTCTTTTCCTAGGCCTAGCAGTAAGCGATGGTGGGGGATGGGCTCTAAAGCCAAGTATTAGCGAGTGCATCTCTGTGGGTAGTGGAGGGTTTTAAACTACTTCCCCAACCTTGGAACACCTGTGCCCCATATAGATGCGTGGAATCTGTTTCCCCACCTCCAGCACACACACGGAGACGTGCTCAGGTATCCTGATTGTGGGGAGGCTCCTCCAAATGACAGCAGCGCCTGGGTTCTAATAGAATCCCTTAGCTTGTCTTCCCTGATGGAAAGCCTAGGCGGGAGTGCGGGGGACAGTGTGGTTTGGGCTCCGAAACCAAGTATTTGCGATGACCTCTCTATGGTTTGTGGAGGTGTTTAAACTACATCCCTAACCTGGGAACACCTGTGCCCCCATAAAGATCCGTGGAGTCTGTTTCCACACCTCCAGCACACACACGAACACTTGCACAGTTATCCTGAGAGTGGGCAGCCTCCTCCAACTGAGAGCAGGGCCTTGGTTCTTATAAAATCGCTTAACTTGTGTACCCTGTTTGGTTGCCTGATACGGAGTGCTGGGGAAAGGGTGGGTTGGGCTCTAAATCCAAGTATTAGCGAGTGCTTCTCCATGGGATTTGGAGGTTATTAACCAAAACCCCACAACATGGGAATACCTGTGCTCCTTGAAGAAAGCGTGGACTCTGTATCCCCACCACCAGAACACACATGAAGAAGTTTTCTGCTATCCTGAGTGTGGGCTGGCAATTTCAGGTGACAGAAGCGGCTGGGTTCTAATAGAATCCCTTAGCTTGTAATCCCTGAGTGTTTCCCTAGGACTGACTCTGAGAGAAACCTGGGGGTTGGGCTTGGAGGCCAAATAGGAGCGAGTGTCCCCGATGGACTTAGGAAGTATTTAGATGAATTCTCCATAAAGGGAAACACCTGAGCACCCATTCATCTGCGTGGAGTGGGGCTTCAAACCTCCCCACCACACAAGGTTGGGTTCCAGTATCCTGAGGGTGGGGTAGTTCCTCCAACTGACATCAGCGTCTTGGTTTTAATAGAATCCCTTTGCTTGTCTTCCCTGATGGTTTGCCTAGGCCAGTGTGTGTTTGAAAGTGGGATTTGGGATCTAAAACTAAGTATTAGCGTGTGCCTCTCCATGGGCAGTGGAGATGTTTAAACTACAACCCACAACTTGGGAATTACTGTGACCCCTGAGTAATGCGTGTGGTGTTTCCCCACGCCCAGCACACACAGGAAGAAGTGTTCTGGGGTTCTGAGTGTGGGGAGGTTCCTCCAACAGACAGCAGCACCTGGGTTTTAATAGAATCCCTTAGCTTGACTTCCCTAAGTCTTTTCCTAGGCCTAGCAGTAAGCGATGGTGGGGGATGGGCTCTAAAGCCAAGTATTAGCGAGTGCATCTCTGTGGGTAGTGGAGGGTTTTAAACTACTTCCCCAACCTTGGAACACCTGTGCCCCATATAGATGCGTGGAATCTGTTTCCCCACCTCCAGCACACACACGGAGACGTGCTCAGGTATCCTGATTGTGGGGAGGCTCCTCCAAATGACAGCAGCGCCTGGGTTCTAATAGAATCCCTTAGCTTGTCTTCCCTGATGGCATGCCTAGGCTGGAGAGTGGGGGAAAGTGGGGGTTGGGCTCTAAATCAAGTATTAGCGAGAGCCTATCCATGGGATGTGGGTTTTTAACCGACAACCCACAACCATGGAATAAATGTGCCCCCTGAAAGATGCTTTGACTGTTTCCCTACATCCAGCACACACGCGAAGAAGTGTTCTGGTATTCTGAGTGTGGGCAGGTTCCTCAAACTGACAGCAGCACCTGGGTTCTATTAGTATCCCTTAGCTTCTGTTCCCTGAGTGTTCCTTTAGGCCAGGCCATGAGGGAAAGCTGGGGGTTGGGCTTGGAGGCCAAGAAGCAGTGAGTGCCCCCTGATCCACTGAGGAAGTACTTAGAGGACTTCTCCCTAAACGGAACACCTTTTCCTCCATTCATCTGGCTGGAGTGGGGCTGCACATCTCTCCCACACCTAAGAATGTGTTCTGGAATTCTGAGTGCAGGGAAGTTCCTCCAACTGACAGCAGCGCCTGGGTTCTAATTGAATCCCTTTGCTTGTCTTCCCTGATGGAAAGCCTAGGCGGGAGTGCGGGGGACAGTGTGGTTTGGGCTCCGAAACCAAGTATTTGCGATGACCTCTCTATGGTTTGTGGAGGTGTTTAAACTACATCCCTAACCTGGGAACACCTGTGCCCCCATAAAGATCCGTGGGGTCTGTTTCCACACCTCCAGCACACACACGAACACTTGCACAGTTATCCTGAGAGTGGGCAGCCTCCTCCAACTGAGAGCAGGGCCTTGGTTCTTATAAAATCGCTTAACTTGTGTACCCTGTTTGGTTGCCTGATACGGAGTGCTGGGGAAAGGGTGGGTTGGGCTCTAAATCCAAGTATTAGCGAGTGCTTCTCCATGGGATTTGGAGGTTATTAACCAAAACCCCACAACATGGGAATACCTGTGCTCCTTGAAGAAAGCGTGGACTCTGTATCCCCACCACCAGAACACACATGAAGAAGTTTTCTGCTATCCTGAGTGTGGGCTGGCAATTTCAGGTGACAGAAGCGGCTGGGTTCTAATAGAATCCCTTAGCTTGTAATCCCTGAGTGTTTCCCTAGGACTGACTCTGAGAGAAACCTGGGGGTTGGGCTTGGAGGCCAAATAGTAGCGAGTGTCCCCGATGGACTGAGGAAGTATTTAGATGAATTCTCCATAAAGGGAAACACCTGAGCACCCATTCATCTGCGTGGAGTGGGGCTTCAAACCTCCCCACCACACAAGGTTGGGTTCCAGTATCCTGAGGGTGGGGTAGTTCCTCCAACTGACATCAGCGTCTTGGTTTTAATAGAATCCCTTTGCTTGTCTTCCCTGATGGTTTGCCTAGGCCAGTGTGTGGTTGAAAGTGGGATTTGGGATCTAAAACTAAGTATTAGCGTGTGCCTCTCCATGGGCAGTGGAGATGTTTAAACTACAACCCACAACTTGGGAATTACTGTGACCCCTGAGTAATGCGTGTGGTGTTTCCCCACGCCCAGCACACACAGGAAGAAGTGTTCTGGGGTTCTGAGTGTGGGGAGGTTCCTCCAACAGACAGCAGCACCTGGGTTTTAATAGAATCCCTTAGCTTGACTTCCCTAAGTCTTTTCCTAGGCCTAGCAGTAAGCGATGGTGGGGGATGGGCTCTAAAGCCAAGTATTAGCGAGTGCATCTCTGTGGGTAGTGGAGGGTTTTAAACTACTTCCCCAACCTTGGAACACCTGTGCCCCATATAGATGCGTGGAATCTGTTTCCCCACCTCCAGCACACACACGGAGACGTGCTCAGGTATCCTGATTGTGGGGAGGCTCCTCCAAATGACAGCAGCGCCTGGGTTCTAATAGAATCCCTTAGCTTGTCTTCCCTGATGGAAAGCCTAGGCGGGAGTGCGGGGGACAGTGTGGTTTGGGCTCCGAAACCAAGTATTTGCGATGACCTCTCTATGGTTTGTGGAGGTGTTTAAACTACATCCCTAACCTGGGAACACCTGTGCCCCCATAAAGATCCGTGGAGTCTGTTTCCACACCTCCAGCACACACACGAACACTTGCACAGTTATCCTGAGAGTGGGCAGCCTCCTCCAACTGAGAGCAGGGCCTTGGTTCTTATAAAATCGCTTAACTTGTGTACCCTGTTTGGTTGCCTGATACGGAGTGCTGGGGAAAGGGTGGGTTGGGCTCTAAATCCAAGTATTAGCGAGTGCTTCTCCATGGGATTTGGAGGTTATTAACCAAAACCCCACAACATGGGAATACCTGTGCTCCTTGAAGAAAGCGTGGACTCTGTATCCCCACCACCAGAACACACATGAAGAAGTTTTCTGCTATCCTGAGTGTGGGCTGGCAATTTCAGGTGACAGAAGCGGCTGGGTTCTAATAGAATCCCTTAGCTTGTAATCCCTGAGTGTTTCCCTAGGACTGACTCTGAGAGAAACCTGGGGGTTGGGCTTGGAGGCCAAATAGGAGCGAGTGTCCCCGATGGACTTAGGAAGTATTTAGATGAATTCTCCATAAAGGGAAACACCTGAGCACCCATTCATCTGCGTGGAGTGGGGCTTCAAACCTCCCCACCACACAAGGTTGGGTTCCAGTATCCTGAGGGTGGGGTAGTTCCTCCAACTGACATCAGCGTCTTGGTTTTAATAGAATCCCTTTGCTTGTCTTCCCTGATGGTTTGCCTAGGCCAGTGTGTGTTTGAAAGTGGGATTTGGGATCTAAAACTAAGTATTAGCGTGTGCCTCTCCATGGGCAGTGGAGATGTTTAAACTACAACCCACAACTTGGGAATTACTGTGACCCCTGAGTAATGCGTGTGGTGTTTCCCCACGCCCAGCACACACAGGAAGAAGTGTTCTGGGGTTCTGAGTGTGGGGAGGTTCCTCCAACAGACAGCAGCACCTGGGTTTTAATAGAATCCCTTAGCTTGACTTCCCTAAGTCTTTTCCTAGGCCTAGCAGTAAGCGATGGTGGGGGATGGGCTCTAAAGCCAAGTATTAGCGAGTGCATCTCTGTGGGTAGTGGAGGGTTTTAAACTACTTCCCCAACCTTGGAACACCTGTGCCCCATATAGATGCGTGGAATCTGTTTCCCCACCTCCAGCACACACACGGAGACGTGCTCAGGTATCCTGATTGTGGGGAGGCTCCTCCAAATGACAGCAGCGCCTGGGTTCTAATAGAATCCCTTAGCTTGTCTTCCCTGATGGCATGCCTAGGCTGGAGAGTGGGGGAAAGTGGGGGTTGGGCTCTAAATCAAGTATTAGCGAGAGCCTATCCATGGGATGTGGGTTTTTAACCGACAACCCACAACCATGGAATAAATGTGCCCCCTGAAAGATGCTTTGACTGTTTCCCTACATCCAGCACACACGCGAAGAAGTGTTCTGGTATTCTGAGTGTGGGCAGGTTCCTCAAACTGACAGCAGCACCTGGGTTCTATTAGTATCCCTTAGCTTCTGTTCCCTGAGTGTTCCTTTAGGCCAGGCCATGAGGGAAAGCTGGGGGTTGGGCTTGGAGGCCAAGAAGCAGTGAGTGCCCCCTGATCCACTGAGGAAGTACTTAGAGGACTTCTCCCTAAACGGAACACCTTTTCCTCCATTCATCTGGCTGGAGTGGGGCTGCACATCTCTCCCACACCTAAGAATGTGTTCTGGAATTCTGAGTGCAGGGAAGTTCCTCCAACTGACAGCAGCGCCTGGGTTCTAATTGAATCCCTTTGCTTGTCTTCCCTGATGGAAAGCCTAGGCGGGAGTGCGGGGGACAGTGTGGTTTGGGCTCCGAAACCAAGTATTTGCGATGACCTCTCTATGGTTTGTGGAGGTGTTTAAACTACATCCCTAACCTGGGAACACCTGTGCCCCCATAAAGATCCGTGGGGTCTGTTTCCACACCTCCAGCACACACACGAACACTTGCACAGTTATCCTGAGAGTGGGCAGCCTCCTCCAACTGAGAGCAGGGCCTTGGTTCTTATAAAATCGCTTAACTTGTGTACCCTGTTTGGTTGCCTGATACGGAGTGCTGGGGAAAGGGTGGGTTGGGCTCTAAATCCAAGTATTAGCGAGTGCTTCTCCATGGGATTTGGAGGTTATTAACCAAAACCCCACAACATGGGAATACCTGTGCTCCTTGAAGAAAGCGTGGACTCTGTATCCCCACCACCAGAACACACATGAAGAAGTTTTCTGCTATCCTGAGTGTGGGCTGGCAATTTCAGGTGACAGAAGCGGCTGGGTTCTAATAGAATCCCTTAGCTTGTAATCCCTGAGTGTTTCCCTAGGACTGACTCTGAGAGAAACCTGGGGGTTGGGCTTGGAGGCCAAATATTAGCGAGTGTCCCCGATGGACTGAGGAAGTATTTAGATGAATTCTCCATAAAGGGAAACACCTGAGCACCCATTCATCTGCGTGGAGTGGGGCTTCAAACCTCCCCACCACACAAGGTTGGGTTCCAGTATCCTGAGGGTGGGGTAGTTCCTCCAACTGACATCAGCGTCTTGGTTTTAATAGAATCCCTTTGCTTGTCTTCCCTGATGGTTTGCCTAGGCCAGTGTGTGGTTGAAAGTGGGATTTGGGATCTAAAACTAAGTATTAGCGTGTGCCTCTCCATGGGCAGTGGAGATGTTTAAACTACAACCCACAACTTGGGAATTACTGTGACCCCTGAGTAATGCGTGTGGTGTTTCCCCACGCCCAGCACACACAGGAAGAAGTGTTCTGGGGTTCTGAGTGTGGGGAGGTTCCTCCAACAGACAGCAGCACCTGGGTTTTAATAGAATCCCTTAGCTTGACTTCCCTAAGTCTTTTCCTAGGCCTAGGAGTAAGCGATGGTGGGGGATGGGCTCTAAAGCCAAGTATTAGCGAGTGCATCTCTGTGGGTAGTGGAGGGTTTTAAACTACTTCCCCAACCTTGGAACACCTGTGCCCCATAATGGTGCGTGGAATCTGTTTCCCCACCTCCAGCACACACACGGAGACGTGCTCAGGTATCCTGATTGTGGGGAGGCTCCTCCAAATGACAGCAGCGCCTGGGTTCTAATAGAATCCCTTAGCTTGTCTTCCCTGATGGCATGCCTAGGCTGGAGAGTGGGGGAAAGTGGGGGTTGGGCTCTAAATCAAGTATTAGCGAGAGCCTATCCATGGGATGTGGGTTTTTAACCGACAACCCACAACCATGGAATAAATGTGCCCCCTGAAAGATGCTTTGACTGTTTCCCTACATCCAGCACACACGCGAAGAAGTATTCTGGTATTCTGAGTGTGGGCAGGTTCCTCAAACTGACAGCAGCACCTGGGATCTATTAGTATCCCTTAGCTTCTGTTCCCTGAGTGTTCCTTTAGGCCAGGCCATGAGGGAAAGCTGGGGGTTGGGCTTGGAGGCCAAGAAGCAGTGAGTGCCCCCTGATCCACTGAGGAAGTACTTAGAGGACTTCTCCCTAAACGGAACACCTTTTCCTCCATTCATCTGGCTGGAGTGGGGCTGCACATCTCTCCCACACCTAAGAATGTGTTCTGGAATTCTGAGTGCAGGGAAGTTCCTCCAACTGACAGCAGCGCCTGGGTTCTAATTGAATCCCTTTGCTTGTCTTCCCTGATGGAAAGCCTAGGCGGGAGTGCGGGGGACAGTGTGGTTTCGGCTCCGAAACCAAGTATTTGCGATGACCTCTCTATGGTTTGTGGAGGTGTTTAAACTACATCCCTAACCTGGGAACACCTGTGCCCCCATAAAGATCCGTGGAGTCTGTTTCCACACCTCCAGCACACACACGAACACTTGCACAGTTATCCTGAGAGTGGGCAGCCTCCTCCAACTGAGAGCAGGGCCTTGGTTCTTATAAAATCGCTTAATTTGTGTACCCTGTTTGGTTGCCTGATACGGAGTGCTGGGGAAAGGGTGGGTTGGGCTCTAAATCCAAGTATTATCGAGTGCTTCTCCATGGGATTTGGAGGTTATTAACCAAAACCCCACAACATGGGAATACCTGTGCTCCTTGAAGAAAGCGTGGACTCTGTATCCCCACCAGCAGAACACACATGAAGAAGTTTTCTGCTATCCTGAGTGTGGGCTGGCAATTTCAGGTGACAGAAGCGGCTGGGTTCTAATAGAATCCCTTAGCTTGTAATCCCTGAGTGTTTCCCTAGGACTGACTCTGAGAGAAACCTGGGGGTTGGGCTTGGAGGCCAAATAGTAGCGAGTGTCCCCGATGGACTGAGGAAGTATTTAGATGAATTCTCCATAAAGGGAAACACCTGAGCACCCATTCATCTGCGTGGAGTGGGGCTTCAAACCTCCCCACCACACAAGGTTGGGTTCCAGTATCCTGAGGATGGGGTAGTTCCTCCAACTGACATCAGCGTCTTGGTTTTAATAGAATCCCTTTGCTTGTCTTCCCTGATGGTTTGCCTAGGCCAGTGTGTGGTTGAAAGTGGGATTTGGGATCTAAAACTAAGTATTAGCGTGTGCCTCTCCATGGGCAGTGGAGATGTTTAAACTACAACCCACAACTTGGGAATTACTGTGACCCCTGAGTAATGCGTGTGGTGTTTCCCCACGCCCAGCACACACAGGAAGAAGTGTTCTGGGGTTCTGAGTGTGGGGAGGTTCCTCCAACAGACAGCAGCACCTGGGTTTTAATAGAATCCCTTAGCTTGACTTCCCTAAGTCTTTTCCTAGGCCTAGCAGTAAGCGATGGTGGGGGATGGGCTCTAAAGCCAAGTATTAGCGAGTGCATCTCTGTGGGTAGTGGAGGGTTTTAAACTACTTCCCCAACCTTGGAACACCTGTGCCCCATAAAGATGCGTGGAATCTGTTTCCCCACCTCCAGCACACACACGGAGACGTGCTCAGGTATCCTGATTGTGGGGAGGCTCCTCCAAATGACAGCAGCGCCTGGGTTCTAATAGAATCCCTTAGCTTGTCTTCCCTGATGGCATGCCTAGGCTGGAGAGTGGGGGAAAGTGGGGGTTGGGCTCTAAATCAAGTATTAGCGAGAGCCTATCCATGGGATGTGGGTTTTTAACCGACAACCCACAACCATGGAATAAATGTGCCCCCTGAAAGATGCTTTGACTGTTTCCCTACATCCAGCACACACGCGAAGAAGTGTTCTGGTATTCTGAGTGTGGGCAGGTTCCTCAAACTGACAGCAGCACCTGGGATCTATTAGTATCCCTTAGCTTCTGTTCCCTGAGTGTTCCTTTAGGCCAGGCCATGAGGGAAAGCTGGGGGTTGGGCTTGGAGGCCAAGAAGCAGTGAGTGCCCCCTGATCCACTGAGGAAGTACTTAGAGGACTTCTCCCTAAACGGAACACCTTTTCCTCCATTCATCTGGCTGGAGTGGGGCTGCACATCTCTCCCACACCTAAGAATGTGTTCTGGAATTCTGAGTGCAGGGAAGTTCCTCCAACTGACAGCAGCGCCTGGGTTCTAATTGAATCCCTTTGCTTGTCTTCCCTGATGGAAAGCCTAGGCGGGAGTGCGGGGGAAGTGTGGTTTCGGCTCCGAAACCAAGTATTTGCGATGACCTCTCTATGGTTTGTGGAGGTGTTTAAACTACATCCCTAACCTGGGAACACCTGTGCCCCCATAAAGATCCGTGGAGTCTGTTTCCACACCTCCAGCACACACACGAACACTTGCACAGTTATCCTGAGAGTGGGCAGCCTCCTCCAACTGAGAGCAGGGCCTTGGTTCTTATAAAATCGCTTAATTTGTGTACCCTGTTTAGTTGCCTGATACGGAGTGCTGGGGAAAGGGTGGGTTGGGCTCTAAATCCAAGTATTAGCGAGTGCTTCTCCATGGGATTTGGAGGTTATTAACCAAAACCCCACAACATGGGAATACCTGTGCTCCTTGAAGAAAGCGTGGACTCTGTATCCCCACCAGCAGAACACACATGAAGAAGTTTTCTGCTATCCTGAGTGTGGGCTGGCAATTTCAGGTGACAGAAGCGGCTGGGTTCTAATAGAATCCCTTAGCTTGTAATCCCTGAGTGTTTCCCTAGGACTGACTCTGAGAGAAACCTGGGGGTTGGGCTTGGAGGCCAAATAGTAGCGAGTGTCCCCGATGGACTGAGGAAGTATTTAGATGAATTCTCCATAAAGGGAAACACCTGAGCACCCATTCATCTGCGTGGAGTGGGGCTTCAAACCTCCCCACCACACAAGGTTGGGTTCCAGTATCCTGAGGATGGGGTAGTTCGTCCAACTGACATCAGCGTCTTGGTTTTAATAGAATCCCTTTGCTTGTCTTCCCTGATGGTTTGCCTAGGCCAGTGTGTGGTTGAAAGTGGGATTTGGGATCTAAAACTAAGTATTAGCGTGTGCCTCTCCATGGGCAGTGGAGATGTTTAAACTACAACCCACAACTTGGGAATTACTGTGACCCCTGAGTAATGCGTGTGGTGTTTCCCCACGCCCAGCACACACAGGAAGAAGTGTTCTGGGGTTCTGAGTGTGGGGAGGTTCCTCCAACAGACAGCAGCACCTGGGTTTTAATAGAATCCCTTAGCTTGACTTCCCTAAGTCTTTTCCTAGGCCTAGCAGTAAGCGATGGTGGGGGATGGGCTCTAAAGCCAAGTATTAGCGAGTGCATCTCTGTGGGTAGTGGAGGGTTTTAAACTACTTCCCCAACCTTGGAACACCTGTGCCCCATAAAGATGCGTGGAATCTGTTTCCCCACCTCCAGCACACACACGGAGACGTGCTCAGGTATCCTGATTGTGGGGAGGCTCCTCCAAATGACAGCAGCGCCTGGGTTCTAATAGAATCCCTTAGCTTGTCTTCCCTGATGGCATGCCTAGGCTGGAGAGTGGGGGAAAGTGGGGGTTGGGCTCTAAATCAAGTATTAGCGAGAGCCTATCCATGGGATGTGGGTTTTTAACATACAACCCACAACCATGGAATAAATGTGCCCCCTGAAAGATGCTTTGACTGTTTCCCTACATCCAGCACACACGCGAAGAAGTGTTATGGTATTCTGAGTGTGGGCAGGTTCCTCAAACTGACAGCAGCACCTGGGATCTATTAGTATCCCTTAGCTTCTGTTCCCTGAGTGTTCCTTTAGGCCAGGCCATGAGGGAAAGCTGGGGGTTGGGCTTGGAGGCCAAGAAGCAGTGAGTGCCCCCTGATCCACTGAGGAAGTACTTAGAGGACTTCTCCCTAAACGGAACACCTTTTCCTCCATTCATCTGGCTGGAGTGGGGCTGCACATCTCTCCCACACCTAAGAATGTGTTCTGGAATTCTGAGTGCAGGGAAGTTCCTCCAACTGACAGCAGCGCCTGGGTTCTAATTGAATCCCTTTGCTTGTCTTCCCTGATGGAAAGCCTAGGCGGGAGTGCGGGGGACAGTGTGGTTTGGGCTCCGAAACCAAGTATTTGCGATGACCTCTCTATGGTTTGTGGAGGTGTTTAAACTACATCCCTACCCTGGGAACACCTGTGCCCCCATAAAGATCCGTGGAGTCTGTTTCCACACCTCCAGCACACACACGAACACTTGCACAGTTATCCTGAGAGTGGGCAGCCTCCTCCAACTGAGAGCAGGGCCTTGGTTCTTATAAAATCGCTTAACTTGTGTACCCTGTTTGGTTGCCTGATACGGAGTGCTGGGGAAAGGGTGGGTTGGGCTCTAAATCCAAGTATTATCGAGTGCTTCTCCATGGGATTTGGAGGTTATTAACCAAAACCCCACAACATGGGAATACCTGTGCTCCTTGAAGAAAGCGTGGACTCTGTATCCCCACCAGCAGAACACACATGAAGAAGTTTTCTGCTATCCTGAGTGTGGGCTGGCAATTTCAGGTGACAGAAGCGGCTGGGTTCTAATAGAATCCCTTAGCTTGTAATCCCTGAGTGTTTCCCTAGGACTGACTCTGAGAGAAACCTGGGGGTTGGGCTTGGAGGCCAAATAGTAGCGAGTGTCCCCGATGGACTGAGGAAGTATTTAGATGAATTCTCCATAAAGGGAAACACCTGAGCACCCATTCATCTGCGTGGAGTGGGGCTTCAAACCTCCCCACCACACAAGGTTGGGTTCCAGTATCCTGAGGATGGGGTAGTTCCTCCAACTGACATCAGCGTCTTGGTTTTAATAGAATCCCTTTGCTTGTCTTCCCTGATGGTTTGCCTAGGCCAGTGTGTGGTTGAAAGTGGGATTTGGGATCTAAAACTAAGTATTAGCGTGTGCCTCTCCATGGGCAGTGGAGATGTTTAAACTACAACCCACAACTTGGGAATTACTGTGACCCCTGAGTAATGCGTGTGGTGTTTCCCCACGCCCAGCACACACAGGAAGAAGTGTTCTGGGGTTCTGAGTGTGGGGAGGTTCCTCCAACAGACAGCAGCACCTGGGTTTTAATAGAATCCCTTAGCTTGACTTCCCTAAGTCTTTTCCTAGGCCTAGCAGTAAGCGATGGTGGGGGATGGGCTCTAAAGCCAAGTATTAGCGAGTGCATCTCTGTGGGTAGTGGAGGGTTTTAAACTACTTCCCCAACCTTGGAACACCTGTGCCCCATAAAGATGCGTGGAATCTGTTTCCCCACCTCCAGCACACACACGGAGACGTGCTCAGGTATCCTGATTGTGGGGAGGCTCCTCCAAATGACAGCAGCGCCTGGGTTCTAATAGAATCCCTTAGCTTGTCTTCCCTGATGGCATGCCTAGGCTGGAGAGTGGGGGAAAGTGGGGGTTGGGCTCTAAATCAAGTATTAGCGAGAGCCTATCCATGGGATGTTGGTTTTTAACCTACAACCCACAACCATGGAATAAATGTGCCCCCTGAAAGATGCTTTGACTGTTTCCCTACATCCAGCACACACGCGAAGAAGTGTTCTGGAATTCTGAGTGTGGGCAGGATCCTCAAACTGACAGCAGCACCTGGGATCGATTAGTATCCCTTAGCTTCTGTTCCCTGAGTGTTCCTTTAGGCCAGGCCATGAGGGAAAGCTGGGGGTTGGGCTTGGAGGCCAAGAAGCAGTGAGTGCCCCGTGATCCACTGAGGAAGTACTTAGAGGACTTCTCCCTAAACGGAACACCTTTTCCTCCAATCCTCTGGGTGGAGTGGGGCTGCACATCTCTCCCACAGCTAAGAATGTGTTCTGGAATTCTGAGTGCAGGGAAGTTCCTCCAACTGACAGCAGCGCCTGGGTTCTAATTGAATCCCTTTGCTTGTCTTCCCTGATGGAAAGCCAAGGCGGGAGTGCGGGGGACAGTGTGGTTTGGGCTCCGAAACCAAGTATTTGCGATGACCTCTCTATGGTTTGTGGAGGTGTTTAAACTACATCCCTAACCTGGGAACACCTGTGCCCCCATAAAGATCCGTGGGGTCTGTTTCCACACCTCCAGCACACACACGAACACTTGCACAGTTATCCTGAGAGTGGGCAGCCTCCTCCAACTGAGAGCAGGGCCTTGGTTCTTATAAAATCGCTTAACTTGTGTACCCTGTTTGGTTGCCTGATACGGAGTGCTGGGGAAAGGGTGGGTTGGGCTCTAAATCCAAGTATTAGCGAGTGCTTCTCCATGGGATTTGGAGGTTATTAACCAAAACCCCACAACATGGGAATACCTGTGCTCCTTGAAGAAAGCGTGGACTCTGTATCCCCACCAGCAGAACACACATGAAGAAGTTTTCTGCTATCCTGAGTGTGGGCTGACAATTTCAGGTGACAGAAGCGGCTGGGTTCTAATAGAATCCCTTAGCTTGTAATCCCTGAGTGTTTCCCTAGGACTGACTCTGAGAGAAACCTGGGGGTTGGGCTTGGAGGCCAAATAGTAGCGAGTGTCCCCGATGGACTGAGGAAGTATTTAGATGAATTCTCCATAAAGGGAAACACCTGAGCACCCATTCATCTGCGTGGAGTGGGGCTTCAAACCTCCCCACCACACAAGGTTGGGTTCCAGTATCCTGAGGGTGGGGTAGTTCCTCCAACTGACATCAGCGTCTTGGTTTTAATAGAATCCCTTTGCTTGTCTTCCCTGATGGTTTGCCTAGGCCAGTGTGTGGTTGAAAGTGGGATTTGGGATCTAAAACTAAGTATTAGCGTGTGCCTCTCCATGGGCAGTGGAGATGTTTAAACTACAACCCACAACTTGGGAATTACTGTGACCCCTGAGTAATGCGTGTGGTGTTTCCCCACGCCCAGCACACACAGGAAGAAGTGTTCTGGGGTTCTGAGTGTGGGGAGGTTCCTCCAACAGACAGCAGCACCTGGGTTTTAATAGAATCCCTTAGCTTGACTTCCCTAAGTCTTTTCCTAGGCCTAGCAGTAAGCGATGGTGGGGGATGGGCTCTAAAGCCAAGTATTAGCGAGTGCATCTCTGTGGGTAGTGGAGGGTTTTAAACTACTTCCCCAACCTTGGAACACCTGTGCCCCATAAAGATGCGTGGAATCTGTTTCCCCACCTCCAGCACACACACGGAGACGTGCTCAGGTATCCTGATTGTGGGGAGGCTCCTCCAAATGACAGCAGCGCCTGGGTTCTAATAGAATCCCTTAGCTTGTCTTCCCTGATGGCATGCCTAGGCTGGAGAGTGGGGGAAAGTGGGGGTTGGGCTCTAAATCAAGTATTAGCGAGAGCCTATCCATGGGATGTGGGTTTTTAACCTACAACCCACAACCATGGAATAAATGTGCCCCCTGAAAGATGCTTTGACTGTTTCCCTACATCCAGCACACACGCGAAGAAGTGTTCTGGTATTCTGAGTGTGGGCAGGATCCTCAAACTGACAGCAGCACCTGGGATCTATTAGTATCCCTTAGCTTCTGTTCCCTGAGTGTTCCTTTAGGCCAGGCCATGAGGGAAAGCTGGGGGTTGGGCTTGGAGGCCAAGAAGCAGTGAGTGCCCCCTGATCCACTGAGGAAGTACTTAGAGGACTTCTCCCTAAACGGAACACCTTTTCCTCCATTCATCTGGCTGGAGTGGGGCTGCACATCTCTCCCACACCTAAGAATGTGTTCTGGAATTCTGAGTGCAGGGAAGTTCCTCCAACTGACAGCAGCGCCTGGGTTCTAATTGAATCCCTTTGCTTGTCTTCCCTGATGGAAAGCCTAGGCGGGAGTGCGGGGGACAGTGTGGTTTGGGCTCCGAAACCAAGTATTTGCGATGACCTCTCTATGGTTTGTGGAGGTGTTTAAACTACATCCCTACCCTGGGAACACCTGTGCCCCCATAAAGATCCGTGGAGTCTGTTTCCACACCTCCAGCACACACACGAACACTTGCACAGTTATCCTGAGAGTGGGCAGCCTCCTCCAACTGAGAGCAGGGCCTTGGTTCTTATAAAATCGCTTAACTTGTGTACCCTGTTTGGTTGCCTGATACGGAGTGCTGGGGAAAGGGTGGGTTGGGCTCTAAATCCATGTATTAGCGAGTGCTTCTCCATGGGATTTGGAGGTTATTAACCAAAACCCCACAACATGGGAATACCTGTGCTCCTTGAAGAAAGCGTGGACTCTGTATCCCCACCAGCAGAACACACATGAAGAAGTTTTCTGCTATCCTGAGTGTGGGCTGGCAATTTCAGGTGACAGAAGCGGCTGGGTTCTAATAGAATCCCTTAGCTTGTAATCCCTGAGTGTTTCCCTAGGACTGATTCTGAGAGAAACCTGGGGGTTGGGCTTGGAGGCCAAATAGTAGCGAGTGTCCCCGATGGACTGAGGAAGTATTTAGATGAATTCTCCATAAAGGGAAACACCTGAGCACCCATTCATCTGCGTGGAGTGGGGCTTCAAACCTCCCCACCACACAAGGTTGGGTTCCAGTATCCTGAGGATGGGGTAGTTCCTCCAACTGACATCAGCGTCTTGGTTTTAATAGAATCCCTTTGCTTGTCTTCCCTGATGGTTTGCCTAGGCCAGTGTGTGGTTGAAAGTGGGATTTGGGATCTAAAACTAAGTATTAGCGTGTGCCTCTCCATGGGCAGTGGAGATGTTTAAACTACAACCCACAACTTGGGAATTACTGTGACCCCTGAGTAATGCGTGTGGTGTTTCCCCACGCCCAGCACACACAGGAAGAAGTGTTCTGGGGTTCTGAGTGTGGGGAGGTTCCTCCAACAGACAGCAGCACCTGGGTTTTAATAGAATCCCTTAGCTTGACTTCCCTAAGTCTTTTCCTAGGCCTAGCAGTAAGCGATGGTGGGGGATGGGCTCTAAAGCCAAGTATTAGCGAGTGCATCTCTGTGGGTAGTGGAGGGTTTTAAACTACTTCCCCAACCTTGGAACACCTGTGCCCCATAAAGATGCGTGGAATCTGTTTACCCTCCTCCAGCACACACACGGAGACGTGCTCAGGTATCCTGATTGTGGGGAGGCTCCTCCAAATGACAGCAGCGCCTGGGTTCTAATAGAATCCCTTAGCTTGTCTTCCCTGATGGCATGCCTAGGCTGGAGAGTGGGGGAAAGTGGGGGTTGGGCTCTAAACCAAGTATTAGCGAGAGCCTATCCATGGGATGTGGGTTTTTAACCTACAACCCACAACCATGGAATAAATGTGCCCCCTGAAAGATGCTTTGACTGTTTCCCTACATCCAGCACACACGCGAAGAAGTGTTCTGGTATTCTGAGTGTGGGCAGGTTCCTCAAACTGACAGCAGCACCTGGGTTCTATTAGTATCCCTTAGCTTCTGTTCCCTGAGTGTTCCTTTAGGCCAGGCCATGAGGGAAAGCTGGGGGTTGGGCTTGGAGGCCAAGAAGCAGTGAGTGCCCCCTGATCCACTGAGGAAGTACTTAGAGGACTTCTCCCTAAACGGAACACCTTTTCCTCCATTCATCTGGGTGGAGTGGGGCTGCACATCTCTCCCACACCTAAGAATGTGTTCTGGAATTCTGAGTGCAGGGAAGTTCCTCCAACTGACAGCAGCGCCTGGGTTCTAATTGAATCCCTTTGCTTGTCTTCCCTGATGGAAAGCCTAGGCGGGAGTGCGGGGGACAGTGTGGTTTGGGCTCCGAAACCAAGTATTTGCGATGACCTCTCTATGGTTTGTGGAGGTGTTTAAACTACATCCCTAACCTGGGAACACCTGTGCCCCCATAAAGATCCGTGGAGTCTGTTTCCACACCTCCAGCACACACACGAACACTTGCACAGTTATCCTGAGAGTGGGCAGCCTCCTCCAACTGAGAGCAGGGCCTTGGTTCTTATAAAATCGCTTAACTTGTGTACCCTGTTTGGTTGCCTGATACGGAGTGCTGGGGAAAGGGTGGGTTGGGCTCTAAATCCAAGGATTAGCGAGTGCTTCTCCATGGGATTTGGAGGTTATTAACCAAAACCCCACAACATGGGAATACCTGTGCTCCTTGAAGAAAGCGTGGACTCTGTATCCCCACCAGCAGAACACACATGAAGAAGTTTTCTGCTATCCTGAGTGTGGGCTGGCAATTTCAGGTGACAGAAGCGGCTGGGTTCTAATAGAATCCCTTAGCTTGTAATCCCTGAGTGTTTCCCTAGGACTGACTCTGAGAGAAACCTGGGGGTTGGGCTTGGAGGCCAAATAGGAGCGAGTGTCCCCGATGGACTGAGGAAGTATTTAGATGAATTCTCCATAAAGGGAAACACCTGAGCACCCATTCATCTGCGTGGAGTGGGGCTTCAAACCTCCCC
This sequence comes from Vicugna pacos, assembly GCF_048564905.1. Lineage (NCBI taxonomy): Eukaryota > Metazoa > Chordata > Mammalia > Artiodactyla > Camelidae > Vicugna > Vicugna pacos. Next base: position 51,614,816 of record NW_027328740.1, read on the forward strand.
ACCACACAAGGTTGGGTTCCAGTATCCTGAGGGTGGGGTAGTTCCTCCAACTGACATCAGCGTCTTGGTTTTAATAGAATCCCTTTGCTTGTCTTCCCTGATGGTTTGCCTAGGCCAGTGTGTGGTTGAAAGTGGGATTTGGGATCTAAAACTAAGTATTAGCGTGTGCCTCTCCATGGGCAGTGGAGATGTTTAAACTACAACCCACAACTTGGGAATTACTGTGACCCCTGAGTAATGCGTGTGGTGTTTCCCCACGCCCAGCACACACAGGAAGAAGTGTTCTGGGGTTCTGAGTGTGGGGAGGTTCCTCCAACAGACAGCAGCACCTGGGTTTTAATAGAATCCCTTAGCTTGACTTCCCTAAGTCTTTTCCTAGGCCTAGCAGTAAGCGATGGTGGGGGATGGGCTCTAAAGCCAAGTATTAGCGAGTGCATCTCTGTGGGTAGTGGAGGGTTTTAAACTACTTCCCCAACCTTGGAACACCTGTGCCCCATAAAGATGCGTGGAATCTGTTTCCCCTCCTCCAGCACACACACGGAGACGTGCTCAGGTATCCTGATTGTGGGGAGGCTCCTCCAAATGACAGCAGCGACTGGGTTCTAATAGAATCCCTTAGCTTGTCTTCCCTGATGGCATGCCTAGGCTGGAGAGTGGGGGAAAGTGGGGGTTGGACTCTAAACCAAGTATTAGCGAGAGCCTATCCATGGGATGTGGGTTTTTAACCGACAACCCACAACCATGGAATAAATGTGCCCCCTGAAAGATGCTTTGACTGTTTCCCTACATCCAGCACACACGCGAAGAAGTGTTCTGGTATTCTGAGTGTGGGCAGGTTCCTCAAACTGACAGCAGCACCTGGGTTCTATTAGTATCCCTTAGCTTCTGTTCCCTGAGTGTTCCTTTAGGCCAGGCCATGAGGGAAAGCTGGGGGTTGGGCTTGGAGGCCAAGAAGCAGTGAGTGCCCCCTGATCCACTGAGGAAGTACTTAGAGGACTTCTCCCTAAACGGAACACCTTTTCCTCCATTCATCTGGGTGGAGTGGGGCTGCACATCTCTCCCACACCTAAGAATGTGTTCTGGAATTCTGAGTGCAGGGAAGTTCCTCCAACTGACAGCAGCGCCTGGGTTCTAATTGAATCCCTTTGCTTGTCTTCCCTGATGGAAAGCCTAGGCGGGAGTGCGGGGGACAGTGTGGTTTGGGCTCCGAAACCAAGTATTTGCGATGACCTCTCTATGGTTTGTGGAGGTGTTTAAACTACATCCCTAACCTGGGAACACCTGTGCCCCCATAAAGATCCGTGGAGTCTGTTTCCACACCTCCAGCACACACACGAACACTTGCACAGTTATCCTGAGAGTGGGCAGCCTCCTCCAACTGAGATCAGGGCCTTGGTTCTTATAAAATCGCTTAACTTGTGTACCCTGTTTAGTTGCCTGATACGGAGTGCTGGGGAAAGGGTGGGTTGGGCTCTAAATCCAAGGATTAGCGAGTGCTTCTCCATGGGATTTGGAGGTTATTAACCAAAACCCCACAACATGGGAATACCTGTGCTCCTTGAAGAAAGCGTGGACTCTGTGTCCCCACCAGCAGAACACACATGAAGAAGTTTTCTGCTATCCTGAGTGTGGGCTGGCAATTTCAGGTGACAGAAGCGGCTGGGTTCTAATAGAATCCCTTAGCTTGTAATCCCTGAGTGTTTCCCTAGGACTGACTCTGAGAGAAACCTGGGGGTTGGGCTTGGAGGCCAAATAGGAGCGAGTGTCCCCGATGGACTGAGGAAGTATTTAGATGAATTCTCCATAAAGGGAAACACCTGAGCACCCATTCATCTGCGTGGAGTGGGGCTTCAAACCTCCCCACCACACAAGGTTGGGTTCCAGTATCCTGAGGGTGGGGTAGTTCCTCCAACTGACATCAGCGTCTTGGTTTTAATAGAATCCCTTTGCTTGTCTTCCCTGATGGTTTGCCTAGGCCAGTGTGTGGTTGAAAGTGGGATTTGGGATCTAAAACTAAGTATTAGCGTGTGCCTCTCCATGGGCAGTGGAGATGTTTAAACTACAACCCACAACTTGGGAATTACTGTGACCCCTGAGTAATGCGTGTGGTGTTTCCCCACGCCCAGCACACACAGGAAGAAGTGTTCTGGGGTTCTGAGTGTGGGGAGGTTCCTCCAACAGACAGCAGCACCTGGGTTTTAATAGAATCCCTTAGCTTGACTTCCCTAAGTCTTTTCCTAGGCCTAGCAGTAAGCGATGGTGGGGGATGGGCTCTAAAGCCAAGTATTAGCGAGTGCATCTCTGTGGGTAGTGGAGGGTTTTAAACTACTTCCCCAACCTTGGAACACCTGTGCCCCATAAAGATGCGTGGAATCTGTTTCCCCACCTCCAGCACACACACGGAGACGTGCTCAGGTATCCTGATTGTGGGGAGGCTCCTCCAAATGACAGCAGCGCCTGGGTTCTAATAGAATCCCTTAGCTTGTCTTCCCTGATGGCATGCCTAGGCTGGAGAGTGGGGGAAAGTGGGGGTTGGGCTCTAAATCAAGTATTAGCGAGAGCCTATCCATGGGATGTGGGTTTTTAACCGACAACCCACAACCATGGAATAAATGTGCCCCCTGAAAGATGCTTTGACTGTTTCCCTACATCCAGCACACACGCGAAGAAGTGTTCTGGTATTCTGAGTGTGGGCAGGTTCCTCAAACTCACAGCAGCACCTGGGTTCTATTAGTATCCCTTAGCTTCTGTTCCCTGAGTGTTCCTTTAGGCCAGGCCATGAGGGAAAGCTGGGGGTTGGGCTTGGAGGCCAAGAAGCAGTGAGTGCCCCCTGATCCACTGAGGAAGTACTTAGAGGACTTCTCCCTAAACGGAACACCTTTTCCTCCATTCCTCTGGGTGGAGTGGGGCTGCACATCTCTCCCACACCTAAGAATGTGTTCTGGAATTCTGAGTGCAGGGAAGTTCCTCCAACTGACAGCAGCGCCTGGGTTCTAATTGAATCCCTTTGCTTGTCTTCCCTGATGGAAAGCCTAGGCGGGAGCGCGGGGGACAGTGTGGTTTGGGCTCCGAAACCAAGTATTTGCGATGACCTCTCTATGGTTTGTGGAGGTGTTTAAACTACATCCCTAACCTGGGAACACCTGTGCCCCCATAAAGATCCGTGGAGTCTGTTTCCACACCTCCAGCACACACACGAACACTTGCACAGTTATCCTGAGAGTGGGCAGCCTCCTCCAACTGAGAGCAGGGCCTTGGTTCTTATAAAATCGCTTAACTTGTGTACCCTGTTTGGTTGCCTGATACGGAGTGCTGGGGAAAGGTTGGGTTGGGCTCTAAATCCAAGGATTAGCGAGTGCTTCTCCATGGGATTTGGAGGTTATTAACCAAAACCCCACAACATGGGAATACCTGTGCTCCTTGAAGAAAGCGTGGACTCTGTATCCCCACCAGCAGAACACACATGAAGAAGTTTTCTGCTATCCTGAGTGTGGGCTGGCAATTTCAGGTGACAGAAGCGGCTGGGTTCTAATAGAATCCCTTAGCTTGTAATCCCTGAGTGTTTCCCTAGGACTGACTCTGAGAGAAACCTGGGGGTTGGGCTTGGAGGCCAAATAGGAGCGAGTGTCCCCGATGGACTGAGGAAGTATTTAGATGAATTCTCCATAAAGGGAAACACCTGAGCACCCATTCATCTGCGTGGAGTGGGGCTTCAAACCTCCCCACCACACAAGGTTGGGTTCCAGTATCCTGAGGGTGGGGTAGTTCCTCCAACTGACATCAGCGTCTTGGTTTTAATAGAATCCCTTTGCTTGTCTTCCCTGATGGTTTGCCTAGGCCAGTGTGTGGTTGAAAGTGGGATTTGGGATCTAAAACTAAGTATTAGCGTGTGCCTCTCCATGGGCAGTGGAGATGTTTAAACTACAACCCACAACTTGGGAATTACTGTGACCCCTGAGTAATGCGTGTGGTGTTTCCCCACGCCCAGCACACACAGGAAGAAGTGTTCTGGGGTTCTGAGTGTGGGGAGGTTCCTCCAACAGACAGCAGCACCTGGGTTTTAATAGAATCCCTTAGCTTGACTTCCCTAAGTCTTCTCCTAGGCCTAGCAGTAAGCGATGGTGGGGGATGGGCTCTAAAGCCAAGTATTAGCGAGTGCATCTCTGTGGGTAGTGGAGGGTTTTAAACTACTTCCCCAACCTTGGAACACCTGTGCCCCATAAAGATGCGTGGAATCTGTTTCCCCACCTCCAGCACACACACGGAGACGTGCTCAGGTATCCTGATTGTGGGGAGGCTCCTCCAAATGACAGCAGCGCCTGGGTTCTAATAGAATCCCTTAGCTTGTCTTCCCTGATGGCATGCCTAGGCTGGAGAGTGGGGGAAAGTGGGGGTTGGGCTCTAAATCAAGTATTAGCGAGAGCCTATCCATGGGATGTGGGTTTTTAACCTACAACCCACAACCATGGAATAAATGTGCCCCCTGAAAGATGCTTTGACTGTTTCCCTACATCCAGCACACACGCGAAGAAGTGTTCTGGTATTCTGAGTGTGGGCAGGTTCCTCAAACTGACAGCAGCACCTGGGTTCTATTAGTATCCCTTAGCTTCTGTTCCCTGAGTGTTCCTTTAGGCCAGGCCATGAGGGAAAGCTGGGGGTTGGGCTTGGAGGCCAAGAAGCAGTGAGTGCCCCCTGATCCACTGAGGAAGTACTTAGAGGACTTCTCCCTAAACGGAACACCTTTTCCTCCATTCATCTGGGTGGAGTGGGGCTGCACATCTCTCCCACACCTAAGAATGTGTTCTGGAATTCTGAGTGCAGGGAAGTTCCTCCAACTGACAGCAGCGCCTGGGTTCTAATTGAATCCCTTTGCTTGTCTTCCCTGATGGAAAGCCTAGGCGGGAGTGCGGGGGACAGTGTGGTTTGGGCTCCGAAACCAAGTATTTGCGATGACCTCTCTATGGTTTGTGGAGGTGTTTAAACTACATCCCTAACCTGGGAACACCTGTGCCCCCATAAAGATCCGTGGAGTCTGTTTCCACACCTCCAGCACACACACGAACACTTGCACAGTTATCCTGAGAGTGGGCAGCCTCCTCCAACTGAGAGCAGGGCCTTGGTCCATATAAAATCGCTTAACTTGTGTACCCTGTTTGGTTGCCTGATACGGAGTGCTGGGGAAAGGGTGGGTTGGGCTCTAAATCCAAGTATTAGCGAGTGCTTCTCCATGGGATTTGGAGGTTATTAACCAAAACCCCACAACATGGGAATACCTGTGCTCCTTGAAGAAAGCGTGGACTCTGTATCCCCACCACCAGAACACACATGAAGAAGTTTTCTGCTATCCTGAGTGTGGGCTGGCAATTTCAGGTGACAGAAGCGGCTGGGTTCTAATAGAATCCCTTAGCTTGTAATCCCTGAGTGTTTCCCTAGGACTGACTCTGAGAGAAACCTGGGGGTTGGGCTTGGAGGCCAAATAGGAGCGAGTGTCCCCGATGGACTGAGGAAGTATTTAGATGAATTCTCCATAAAGGGAAACACCTGAGCACCCATTCATCTGCGTGGAGTGGGGCTTCAAACCTCCCCACCACACAAGGTTGGGTTCCAGTATCCTGAGGGTGGGGTAGTTCCTCCAACTGACATCAGCGTCTTGGTTTTAATAGAATCCCTTTGCTTGTCTTCCCTGATGGTTTGCCTAGGCCAGTGTGTGGTTGAAAGTGGGATTTGGGATCTAAAACTAAGTATTAGCGTGTGCCTCTCCATGGGCAGTGGAGATGTTTAAACTACAACCCACAACTTGGGAATTACTGTGACCCCTGAGTAATGCGTGTGGTGTTTCCCCACGCCCAGCACACACAGGAAGAAGTGTTCTGGGGTTCTGAGTGTGGGGAGGTTCCTCCAACAGACAGCAGCACCTGGGTTTTAATAGAATCCCTTAGCTTGACTTCCCTAAGTCTTTTCCTAGGCCTAGCAGTAAGCGATGGTGGGGGATGGGCTCTAAAGCCAAGTATTAGCGAGTGCATCTCTGTGGGTAGTGGAGGGTTTTAAACTACTTCCCCAACCTTGGAACACCTGTGCCCCATAAAGATGCGTGGAATCTGTTTCCCCACCTCCAGCACACACACGGAGACGTGCTCAGGTATCCTGATTGTGGGGAGGCTCCTCCAAATGACAGCAGCGCCTGGGTTCTAATAGAATCCCTTAGCTTGTCTTCCCTGATGGCATGCCTAGGCTGGAGAGTGGGGGAAAGTGGGGGTTGGGCTCTAAATCAAGTATTAGCGAGAGCCTATCCATGGGATGTGGGTTTTTAACCGACAACCCACAACCATGGAATAAATGTGCCCCCTGAAAGATGCTTTGACTGTTTCCCTACATCCAGCACACACGCGAAGAAGTGTTCTGGTATTCTGAGTGTGGGCAGGTTCCTCAAACTGACAGCAGCACCTGGGTTCTATTAGTATCCCTTAGCTTCTGTTCCCTGAGTGTTCCTTTAGGCCAGGCCATGAGGGAAAGCTGGGGGTTGGGCTTGGAGGCCAAGAAGCAGTGAGTGCCCCCTGATCCACTGAGGAAGTACTTAGAGGACTTCTCCCTAAACGGAACACCTTTCACACCATTCCTCTGGGTGGAGTGGGGCTGCACATCTCTCCCACACCTAAGAATGTGTTCTGGAATTCTGAGTGCTGGGAAGTTCCTCCAACTGACAGCAGCGCCTGGGTTCTAATTGAATCCCTTTGCTTGTCTTCCCTGATGGAAAGCCTAGGCGGGAGTGCGGGGGACAGTGTGGTTTGGGCTCCGAAACCAAGTATTTGCGATGACCTCTCTATGGTTTGTGGAGTTGTTTAAACTACATCCCTATCCTGGGAACACCTGTGCCCCCATAAAGATCCGTGGGGTCTGTTTCCACACCTCCAGCACACACACGAACACTTGCACAGTTATCCTGAGAGTGGGCAGCCTCCTCCAACTGAGAGCAGGGCCTTGGTCCTTATAAAATCGCTTAACTTGTGTACCCTGTTTGGTTGCCTGATACGGAGTGCTGGGGAAAGGGTGGGTTGGGCTCTAAATCCAAGTATTAGCGAGTGCTTCTCCATGGGATTTGGAGGTTATTAACCAAAACCCCACAACATGGGAATACCTGTGCTCCTTGAAGAAAGCGTGGACTCTGTATCCCCACCAGCAGAACACACATGAAGAAGTTTTCTGCTATCCTGAGTGTGGGCTGGCAATTTCAGGTGACAGAAGCGGCTGGGTTCTAATAGAATCCCTTAGCTTGTAATCCCTGAGTGTTTCCCTAGGACTGACTCTGAGAGAAACCTGGGGGTTGGGCTTGGAGACCAAATAGTAGCGAGTGTCCCCGATGGACTGAGGAAGTATTTAGATGAATTCTCCATAAAGGGAAACACCTGAGCACCCATTCATCTGCGTGGAGTGGGGCTTCAAACCTCCCCACCACACAAGGTTGTGTTCCAGTGTCCTGAGGGTGGGGTAGTTCCTCCAACTGACATCAGCGTCTTGGTTTTAATAGAATCCCTTTGCTTGTCTTCCCTGATGGTTTGCCTAGGCCAGTGTGTGGTTGAAAGTGGGATTTGGGATCTAAAACTAAGTATTAGCGTGTGCCTCTCCATGGGCAGTGGAGATGTTTAAACTACAACCCACAACTTGGGAATTACTGTGACCCCTGAGTAATGCGTGTGGTGTTTCCCCACGCCCAGCACACACAGGAAGAAGTGTTCTGGGGTTCTGAGTGTGGGGAGGTTCCTCCAACAGACAGCAGCACCTGGGTTTTAATAGAATCCCTTAGCTTGACTTCCCTAAGTCTTTTCCTAGGCCTAGCAGTAAGCGATGGTGGGGGATGGGCTCTAAAGCCAAGTATTAGCGAGTGCATCTCTGTGGGTAGTGGAGGGTTTTAAACTACTTCCCCAACCTTGGAACACCTGTGCCCCATAAAGATGCGTGGAATCTGTTTCCCCACCTCCAGCACACACACGGAGACGTGCTCAGGTATCCTGATTGTGGGGAGGCTCCTCCAAATGACAGCAGCGCCTGGGTTCTAATAGAATCCCTTAGCTTGTCTTCCCTGATGGCATGCCTAGGCTGGAGAGTGGGGGAAAGTGGGGGTTGGGCTCTAAATCAAGTATTAGCGAGAGCCTATCCATGGGATGTGGGTTTTTAACCTACAACCCACAACCATGGAATAAATGTGCCCCCTGAAAGATGCTTTGACTGTTTCCCTACATCCAGCACACACGCGAAGAAGTGTTCTGGTATTCTGAGTGTGGGCAGGTTCCTCAAACTGACAGCAGCACCTGGGTTCTATTAGTATCCCTTAGCTTCTGTTCCCTGAGTGTTCCTTTAGGCCAGGCCATGAGGGAAAGCTGGGGGTTGGGCTTGGAGGCCAAGAAGCAGTGAGTGCCCCCTGATCCACTGAGGAAGTACTTAGAGGACTTCTCCCTAAACGGAACACCTTTTCCTCCATTCATCTGGCTGGAGTGGGGCTGCACATCTCTCCCACACCTAAGAATGTGTTCTGGAATTCTGAGTGCAGGGAAGTTCCTCCAACTGACAGCAGCGCCTGGGTTCTAATTGAATCCCTTTGCTTGTCTTCCCTGATGGAAAGCCTAGGCGGGAGTGCGGGGGAGAGTGTGGTTTGGGCTCCGAAACCAAGTATTTGCGATGACCTCTCTATGGTTTGTGGAGGTGTTTAAACTACATCCCTAACCTGGGAACACCTGTGCCCCCATAAAGATCCGTGGAGTCTGTTTCCACACCTCCAGCACACACACGAACACTTGCACAGTTATCCTGAGAGTGGGCAGCCTCCTCCAACTGAGAGCAGGGCCTTGGTTCTTATAAAATCGCTTAACTTGTGTACCCTGTTTGGTTGCCTGATACGGAGTGCTGGGGAAAGGGTGGGTTGGGCTCTAAATCCAAGTATTAGCGAGTGCTTCTCCATGGGATTTGGAGGTTATGAACCAAAACCCCACAACATGGGAATACCTGTGCTCCTTGAAGAAAGCGTGGACTCTGTATCCCCACCACCAGAACACACATGAAGAAGTTTTCTGCTATCCTGAGTGTGGGCTGGCAATTTCAGGTGACAGAAGCGGCTGGGTTCTAATAGAATCCCTTAGCTTGTAATCCCTGAGTGTTTCCCTAGGACTGACTCTGAGAGAAACCTGGGGGTTGGGCTTGGAGGCCAAATAGTAGCGAGTGTCCCCGATGGACTGAGGAAGTATTTAGATGAATTCTCCATAAAGGGAAACACCTGAGCACCCATTCATCTGCGTGGAGTGGGGCTTCAAACCTCCCCACCACACAAGGTTGGGTTCCAGTATCCTGAGGGTGGGGTAGTTCCTCCAACTGACATCAGCGTCTTGGTTTTAATAGAATCCCTTTGCTTGTCTTCCCTGATGGTTTGCCTAGGCCAGTGTGTGGTTGAAAGTGGGATTTGGGATCTAAAACTAAGTATTAGCGTGTGCCTCTCCATGGGCAGTGGAGATGTTTAAACTACAACCCACAACTTGGGAATTACTGTGACCCCTGAGTAATGCGTGTGGTGTTTCCCCACGCCCAGCACACACAGGAAGAAGTGTTCTGGGGTTCTGAGTGTGGGGAGGTTCCTCCAACAGACAGCAGCACCTGGGTTTTAATAGAATCCCTTAGCTTGACTTCCCTAAGTCTTTTCCTAGGCCTAGCAGTAAGCGATGGTGGGGGATGGGCTCTAAAGCCAAGTATTAGCGAGTGCATCTCTGTGGGTAGTGGAGGGTTTTAAACTACTTCCCCAACCTTGGAACACCTGTGCCCCATAAAGATGCGTGGAATCTGTTTCCCCTCCTCCAGCACACACACGGAGACGTGCTCAGGTATCCTGATTGTGGGGAGGCTCCTCCAAATGACAGCAGCGCCTGGGTTCTAATAGAATCCCTTAGCTTGTCTTCCCTGATGGCATGCCTAGGCTGGAGAGTGGGGGAAAGTGGGGGTTGGGCTCTAAACCAAGTATTAGCGAGAGCCTATCCATGGGATGTGGGTTTTTAACCTACAACCCACAACCATGGAATAAATGTGCCCCCTGAAAGATGCTTTGACTGTTTCCCTACATCCAGCACACACGCGAAGAAGTGTTCTGGTATTCTGAGTGTGGGCAGGTTCCTCAAACTGACAGCAGCACCTGGGTTCTATTAGTATCCCTTAGCTTCTGTTCCCTGAGTGTTCCTTTAGGCCAGGCCATGAGGGAAAGCTGGGGGTTGGGCTTGGAGGCCAAGAAGCAGTGAGTGCCCCCTGATCCACTGAGGAAGTACTTAGAGGACTTCTCCCTAAACGGAACACCTTTTCCTCCATTCATCTGGCTGGAGTGGGGCTGCACATCTCTCCCACACCTAAGAATGTGTTCTGGAATTCTGAGTGCAGGGAAGTTCCTCCAACTGACAGCAGCGCCTGGGTTCTAATTGAATCCCTTTGCTTGTCTTCCCTGATGGAAAGCCTAGGCGGGAGTGCGGGGGACAGTGTGGTTTGGGCTCCGAAACCAAGTATTTGCGATGACCTCTCTATGGTTTGTGGAGGTGTTTAAACTACATCCCTAACCTGGGAACACCTGTGCCCCCATAAAGATCCGTGGAGTCTGTTTCCACACCTCCAGCACACACACGAACACTTGCACAGTTATCCTGAGAGTGGGCAGCCTCCTCCAACTGAGAGCAGGGCCTTGGTTCTTATAAAATCGCTTAACTTGTGTACCCTGTTTGGTTGCCTGATACGGAGTGCTGGGGAAAGGGTGGGTTGGGCTCTAAATCCAAGTATTAGCGAGTGCTTCTCCATGGGATTTGGAGGTTATTAACCAAAACCCCACAACATGGGAATACCTGTGCTCCTTGAAGAAAGCGTGGACTCTGTATCCCCACCAGCAGAACACACATGAAGAAGTTTTCTGCTATCCTGAGTGTGGGCTGGCAATTTCAGGTGACAGAAGCGGCTGGGTTCTAATAGAATCCCTTAGCTTGTAATCCCTGAGTGTTTCCCTAGGACTGACTCTGAGAGAAACCTGGGGGTTGGGCTTGGAGGCCAAATAGGAGCGAGTGTCCCCGATGGACTGAGGAAGTATTTAAATGAATTCTCCATAAAGGGAAACACCTGAGCACCCATTCATCTGCGTGGAGTGGGGCTTCAAACCTCCCCACCACACAAGGTTGGGTTCCAGTATCCTGAGGGTGGGGTAGTTCCTCCAACTGACATCAGCGTCTTGGTTTTTATAGAATCCCTTTGCTTGTCTTCCCTGATGGTTTGCCTAGGCCAGTGTGTGGTTGAAAGTGGGATTTGGGATCTAAAACTAAGTATTAGCGTGTGCCTCTCCATGGGCAGTGGAGATGTTTAAACTACAACCCACAACTTGGGAATTACTGTGACCCCTGAGTAATGCGTGTGGTGTTTCCCCACGCCCAGCACACACAGGAAGAAGTGTTCTGGGGTTCTGAGTGTGGGGAGGTTCCTCCAACAGACAGCAGCACCTGGGTTTTAATAGAATCCCTTAGCTTGACTTCCCTAAGTCTTTTCCTAGGCCTAGCAGTAAGCGATGGTGGGGGATGGGCTCTAAAGCCTAGTATTAGCGAGTGCATCTCTGTGGGTAGTGGAGGGTTTTAAACTACTTCCCCAACCTTGGAACACCTGTGCCCCATAAAGATGCGTGGAATCTGTTTCCCCACCTCCAGCACACACACGGAGACGTGCTCAGGTATCCTGATTGTGGGGAGGCTCCTCCAAATGACAGCAGCGCCTGGGTTCTAATAGAATCCCTTAGCTTGTCTTCCCTGATGGCATGCCTAGGCTGGAGAGTGGGGGAAAGTGGGGGTTGGGCTCTAAATCAAGTATTAGCGAGAGCCTATCCATGGGATGTGGGTTTTTAACCTACAACCCACAACCATGGAATAAATGTGCCCCCTGAAAGATGCTTTGACTGTTTCCCTACATCCAGCACACACGCGAAGAAGTGTTCTGGTATTCTGAGTGTGGGCAGGTTCCTCAAACTGACAGCAGCACCTGGGTTCTATTAGTATCCCTTAGCTTCTGTTCCCTGAGTGTTCCTTTAGGCCAGGCCATGAGGGAAAGCTGGGGGTTGGGCTTGGAGGCCAAGAAGCAGTGAGTGCCCCCTGATCCACTGAGGAAGTACTTAGAGGACTTCTCCCTAAACGGAACACCTTTTCCTCCATTCATCTGGCTGGAGTGGGGCTGCACATCTCTCCCACACCTAAGAATGTGTTCTGGAATTCTGAGTGCAGGGAAGTTCCTCCAACTGACAGCAGCGCCTGGGTTCTAATTGAATCCCTTTGCTTGTCTTCCCTGATGGAAAGCCTAGGCGGGAGTGCGGGGGACAGTGTGGTTTGGGCTCCGAAACCAAGTATTTGCGATGACCTCTCTATGGTTTGTGGAGGTGTTTAAACTACATCCCTAACCTGGGAACACCTGTGCCCCCATAAAGATCCGTGGAGTCTGTTTCCACACCTCCAGCACACACACGAACACTTGCACAGTTATCCTGAGAGTGGGCAGCCTCCTCCAACTGAGAGCAGGGCCTTGGTCCATATAAAATCGCTTAATTGTGTACCCTGTTTGGTTGCCTGATACGGAGTGCTGGGGAAAGGGTGGGTTGGGCTCTAAATCCAAGTATTAGCGAGTGCTTCTCCATGGGATTTGGAGGTTATTAACCAAAACCCCACAACATGGGAATACCTGTGCTCCTTGAAGAAAGCGTGGACTCTGTATCCCCACCACCAGAACACACATGAAGAAGTTTTCTGCTATCCTGAGTGTGGGCTGGCAATTTCAGGTGACAGAAGCGGCTGGGTTCTAATAGAATCCCTTAGCTTGTAATCCCTGAGTGTTTCCCTAGGACTGACTCTGAGAGAAACCTGGGGGTTGGGCTTGGAGGCCAAATAGGAGCGAGTGTCCCCGATGGACTGAGGAAGTATTTAGATGAATTCTCCATAAAGGGAAACACCTGAGCACCCATTCATCTGCGTGGAGTGGGGCTTCAAACCTCCCCACCACACAAGGTTGTGTTCCAGTATCCTGAGGGTGGGGTAGTTCCTCCAACTGACATCAGCGTCTTGGTTTTAATAGAATCCCTTTGCTTGTCTTCCCTGATGGTTTGCCTAGGCCAGTGTGTGGTTGAAAGTGGGATTTGGGATCTAAAACTAAGTATTAGCGTGTGCCTCTCCATGGGCAGTGGAGATGTTTAAACTACAACCCACAACTTGGGAATTACTGTGACCCCTGAGTAATGCGTGTGGTGTTTCCCCACGCCCAGCACACACAGGAAGAAGTGTTCTGGGGTTCTGAGTGTGGGGAGGTTCCTCCAACAGACAGCAGCACCTGGGTTTTAATAGAATCCCTTAGCTTGACTTCCCTAAGTCTTTTCCTAGGCCTAGCAGTAAGCGATGGTGGGGGATGGGCTCTAAAGCCAAGTATTATCGAGTGCATCTCTCTGGGTAGTGGAGGGTTTTAAACTACTTCCCCAACCTTGGAACACCTGTGCCCCATAAAGATGCGTGGAATCTGTTTCCCCACCTCCAGCACACACACGGAGACGTGCTCAGGTGTCCTGATTGTGGGGAGGCTCCTCCAAATGACAGCAGCGCCTGGGTTCTAATAGAATCCCTTAGCTTGTCTTCCCTGATGGCATGCCTAGGCTGGAGAGTGGGGGAAAGTGGGGTTTGGGCTCTAAATCAAGTATTAGCGAGAGCCTATCCATGGGATGTGGGTTTTTAACCTACAACCCACAACCATGGAATAAATGTGCCCCCTGAAAGATGCTTTGACTGTTTCCCTACATCCAGCACACACGCGAAGAAGTGTTCTGGTATTCTGAGTGTGGGCAGGTTCCTCAAACTGACAGCAGCACCTGGGTTCTATTAGTATCCCTTAGCTTCTGTTCCCTGAGTGTTCCTTTAGGCCAGGCCATGAGGGAAAGCTGGGGGTTGGGCTTGGAGGCCATGAAGCAGTGAGTGCCCCCTGATCCACTGAGGAAGTAGTTAGAGGACTTCTCCCTAAACGGAACACCTTTTCCTCCATTCATCTGGCTGGAGTGGGGCTGCACATCTCTCCCACACCTAAGAATGTGTTCTGGAATTCTGAGTGCAGGGAAGTTCCTCCAACTGACAGCAGCGCCTGGGTTCTAATTGAATCCCTTTGCTTGTCTTCCCTGATGGAAAGCCTAGGCGGGAGTGCGGGGGACAGTGTGGTTTGGGCTCCGAAACCAAGTATTTGCGATGACCTCTCTATGGTTTGTGGAGGTGTTTAAACTACATCCCTAACCTGGGAACACCTGTGCCCCCATAAAGATCCGTGGAGTCTGTTTCCACACCTCCAGCACACACACGAACACTTGCACAGTTATCCTGAGAGTGGGCAGCCTCCTCCAACTGAGAGCAGGGCCTTGGTTCTTATAAAATCGCTTAACTTGTGTACCCTGTTTGGTTGCCTGATACGGAGTGCTGGGGAAAGGGTGGGTTGGGCTCTAAATCCAAGTATTAGCGAGTGCTTCTCCATGGGATTTGGAGGTTATTAACCAAAACCCCACAACATGGGAATACCTGTGCTCCTTGAAGAAAGCGTGGACTCTGTATCCCCACCACCAGAACACACATGAAGAAGTTTTCTGCTATCCTGAGTGTGGGCTGGCAATTTCAGGTGACAGAAGCGGCTGGGTTCTAATAGAATCCCTTAGCTTGTAATCCCTGAGTGTTTCCCTAGGACTGACTCTGAGAGAAACCTGGGGGTTGGGCTTGGAAGCCAAATAGTAGCGAGTGTCCCCGATGGACTGAGGAAGTATTTAGATGAATTCTCCATAAAGGGAAACACCTGAGCACCCATTCATCTGCGTGGAGTGGGGCTTCAAACCTCCCCACCACACAAGGTTGGGTTCCAGTATCCTGAGGGTGGGGTAGTTCCTCCAACTGACATCAGCGTCTTGATTTTAATAGAATCCCTTTGCTTGTCTTCCCTGATGGTTTGCCTAGGCCAGTGTGTGGTTGAAAGTGGGATTTGGGATCTAAAACTAAGTATTAGCGTGTGCCTCTCCATGGGCAGTGGAGATGTTTAAACTACAACCCACAACTTGGGAATTACTGTGACCCCTGAGTAATGCGTGTGGTGTTTCCCCACGCCCAGCACACACAGGAAGAAGTGTTCTGGGGTTCTGAGTGTGGGGAGGTTCCTCCAACAGACAGCAGCACCTGGGTTTTAATAGAATCCCTTAGCTTGACTTCCTTAAGTGTTTTCCTAGGCCTAGCAGTAAGCGATGGTGGGGGATGGGCTCTAAAGCCAAGTATTAGCGAGTGCATCTCTGTGGGTAGTGGAGGGTTTTAAACTACTTCCCCAACCTTGGAACACCTGTGCCCCATAAAGATGCGTGGAATCTGTTTCCCCACCTCCAGCACACACACGGAGACGTGCTCATGTGTCCTGATTGTGGGGAGGCTCCTCCAAATGACAGCAGCGCCTGGGTTCTAATAGAATCCCTTAGCTTGTCTTCCCTGATGGCATGCCTAGGCTGGAGAGTGGGGGAAAGTGGGGGTTGGGCTCTAAATCAAGTATTAGCGAGAGCCTATCCATGGGATGTGGGTTTTTAACCTACAACCCACAACCATGGAATAAATGTGCCCCCTGAAAGATGCTTTGACTGTTTCCCTACATCCAGCACACACGCGAAGAAGTGTTCTGGTATTCTGAGTGTGGGCAGGTTCCTCAAACTGACAGCAGCACCTGGGTTCTATTAGTATCCCTTAGCTTCTGTTCCCTGAGTGTTCCTTTAGGCCAGGCCATGAGGGAAAGCTGGGGGTTGGGCTTGGAGGCCAAGAAGCAGTGAGTGCCCCCTGATCCACTGAGGAAATACTTAGAGGACTTCTCCCTAAACGGAACACCTTTTCCTCCATTCATCTGGCTGGAGTGGGGCTGCACATCTCTCCCACACCTAAGAATGTGTTCTGGAATTCTGAGTGCAGGGAAGTTCCTCCAACTGACAGCAGCGCCTGGGTTCTAATTGAATCCCTTTGCTTGTCTTCCCTGATGGAAAGCCTAGGCGGGAGTGCGGGGGACAGTGTGGTTTGGGCTCCGAAACCAAGTATTTGCGATGACCTCTCTATGGTTTGTGGAGGTGTTTAAACTACATCCCTACCCTGGGAACACCTGTGCCCCCATAAAGATCCGTGGAGTCTGTTTCCACACCTCCAGCACACACACGAACACTTGCACAGTTATCCTGAGAGTGGGCAGCCTCCTCCAACTGAGAGCAGGGCCTTGGTTCTTATAAAATCGCTTAACTTGTGTACCCTGTTTGGTTGCCTGATACGGAGTGCTGGGGAAAGGGTGGGTTGGGCTCTAAATCCAAGTATTAGCGAGTGCTTCTCCATGGGATTTGGAGGTTATGAACCAAAACCCCACAACATGGGAATACCTGTGCTCCTTGAAGAAAGCGTGGACTCTGTATCCCCACCACCAGAACACACATGAAGAAGTTTTCTGCTATCCTGAGTGTGGGCTGGCAATTTCAGGTGACAGAAGCGGCTGGGTTCTAATAGAATCCCTTAGCTTGTAATCCCTGAGTGTTTCCCTAGGACTGACTCTGAGAGAAACCTGGGGGTTGGGCTTGGAGGCCAAATAGTAGCGAATGTCCCCGATGGACTGAGGAAGTATTTAGATGAATTCTCCATAAAGGGAAACACCTGAGCACCCATTCATCTGCGTGGAGTGGGGCTTCAAACCTCCCCACCACACAAGGTTGGGTTCCAGTATCCTGAGGGTGGGGTAGTTCCTCCAACTGACATCAGCGTCTTGGTTTTAATAGAATCCATTTGCTTGTCTTCCCTGATGGTTTGCCTAGGCCAGTGTGTGGTTGAAAGTGGGATTTGGGATCTAAAACTAAGTATTAGCGTGTGCCTCTCCATGGGCAGTGGAGATGTTTAAACTACAACCCACAACTTGGGAATTACTGTGACCCCTGAGTAATGCGTGTGCTGTTTCCCCACGCCCAGCACACACAGGAAGAAGTGTTCTGGGGTTCTGAGTGTGGGGAGGTTCCTCCAACAGACAGCAGAACCTGGGTTTTAATAGAATCCCTTAGCTTGACTTCCCTAAGTGTTTTCCTAGGCCTAGCAGTAAGCGATGGTGGGGGATGGGCTCTAAAGCCAAGTATTAGCGAGTGCATCTCTGTGGGTAGTGGAGGGTTTTAAACTACTTCCCCAACCTTGGAACACCTGTGCCCCATAAAGATGCGTGGAATCTGTTTCCCCACCTCCAGCACACAGACGGAGACCTGCTCAGGTATCCTGATTGAGGGGAGGCTCCTCCAAATGACAGCAGCGCCTGGGTTCTAATAGAATCCCTTAGCTTGTCTTCCCTGATGGCATGCCTAGGCTGGAGAGTGGGGGAAAGTGGGGGTTGGGCTCTAAATCAAGTATTAGCGAGAGCCTATCCATGGGATGTGGGTTTTTAACCTACAACCCACAACCATGGAATAAATGTGCCCCCTGAAAGATGCTTTGACTGTTTCCCTACATCCAGCACACACGCGAAGAAGTGTTCTGGTATTCTGAGTGTGGGCAGGTTCCTCAAACTGACAGCAGCACCTGGGTTCTATTAGTATCCCTTAGCTTCTGTTCCCTGAGTGTTCCTTTAGGCCAGGCCATGAGGGAAAGCTGGGGGTTGGGCTTGGAGGCCAAGAAGCAGTGAGTGCCCCCTGATCCACTGAGGAAGTACTTAGAGGACTTCTCCCTAAACGGAACACCTTTTCCTCCATTCATCTGGCTGGAGTGGGGCTGCACATCTCTCCCACACCTAAGAATGTGTTCTGGAATTCTGAGTGCAGGGAAGTTCCTCCAACTGACAGCAGCGCCTGGGTTCTAATTGAATCCCTTTGCTTGTCTTCCCTGATGGAAAGCCTAGGCGGGAGTGCGGGGGACAGTGTGGTTTGGGCTCCGAAACCAAGTATTTGCGATGACCTCTCTATGGTTTTTGGAGGTGTTTAAACTACATCCCTAACCTGGGAACACCTGTGCCCCAATAAAGATCCGTGGAGTCTGTTTCCACACCTCCAGCACACACACGAACACTTGCACAGTTATCCTGAGAGTGGGCAGCCTCCTCCAACTGAGAGCAGGGCCTTGGTTCTTATAAAATCGCTTAACTTGTGTACCCTGTTTGGTTGCCTGATACGGAGTGCTGGGGAAAGGGTGGGTTGGGCTCTAAATCCAAGTATTAGCGAGTGCTTCTCCATGGGATTTGGAGGTTATGAACCAAAACCCCACAACATGGGAATACCTGTGCTCCTTGAAGAAAGCGTGGACTCTGTATCCCCACCACCAGAACACACATGAAGAAGTTTTCTGCTATCCTGAGTGTGGGCTGGCAATTTCAGGTGACAGAAGCGGCTGGGTTCTAATAGAATCCCTTAGCTTGTAATCCCTGAGTGTTTCCCTAGGACTGACTCTGAGAGAAACCTGGGGGTTGGGCTTGGAGGCCAAATAGTAGCGAATGTCCCCGATGGACTGAGGAAGTATTTAGATGAATTCTTCATAAAGGGAAACACCTGAGCACCCATTCATCTGCGTGGAGTGGGGCTTCAAACCTCCCCACCACACAAGGTTGGGTTCCAGTATCCTGAGGGTGGGGTAGTTCCTCCAACTGACATCAGCGTCTTGGTTTTAATAGAATCCCTTTGCTTGTCTTCCCTGATGGTTTGCCTAGGCCAGTGTGTGGTTGAAAGTGGGATTTGGGATCTAAAACTAAGTATTAGCGTGTGCCTCTCCATGGGCAGTGGAGATGTTTAAACTACAACCCACAACTTGGGAATTACTGTGACCCCTGAGTAATGCGTGTGGTGTTTCCCCACGCCCAGCACACACAGGAAGAAGTGTTCTGGGGTTCTGAGTGTGGGGAGGTTCCTCCAACAGACAGCAGAACCTGGGTTTTAATAGAATCCCTTAGCTTGTCTTCCCTAAGTGTTTTCCTAGGCCTAGCAGTAAGCGAAGGTGGGGGATGGGCTCTAAAGCCAAGTATTAGCGAGTGCATCTCTGTGGGTAGTGGAGGGTTTTAAACTACTTCCCCAACCTTGGAACACCTGTGCCCCATAAAGATGCGTGGAATCTGTTTCCCCACCTCCAGCACACACACGGAGACCTGCTCAGGTATCCTGATTGAGGGGAGGCTCCTCCAAATGACAGCAGCGCCTGGGTTCTAATAGAATCCCTTAGCTTGTCTTCCCTGATGGCATGCCTAGGCTGGAGAGTGGGGGAAAGTGGGGGTTGGGCTCTAAATCAAGTATTAGCGAGAGCCTATCCATGGGATGTGGGTTTTTAACCTACAACCCACAACCATGGAATAAATGTGCCCCCTGAAAGATGCTTTGACTGTTTCCCTACATCCAGCACACACGCGAAGAAGTGTTCTGGTATTCTGAGTGTGGGCAGGTTCCTCAAACTGACAGCAGCACCTGGGTTCTATTAGTATCCCTTAGCTTCTGTTCCCTGAGTGTTCCTTTAGGCCAGGCCATGAGGGAAAGCTGGGGGTTGGGCTTGGAGGCCAAGAAGCAGTGAGTGCCCCCTGATCCACTGAGGAAGTACTTAGAGGACTTCTCCCTAAACGGAACACCTTTTCCTCCATTCATCTGGCTGGAGTGGGGCTGCACATCTCTCCCACACCTAAGAATGTGTTCTGGAATTCTGAGTGCAGGGAAGTTCCTCCAACTGACAGCAGCGCCTGGGTTCTAATTGAATCCCTTTGCTTGTCTTCCCTGATGGAAAGCCTAGGCGGGAGTGCGGGGGACAGTGTGGTTTGGGCTCCGAAACCAAGTATTTGCGATGACCTCTCTATGGTTTTTGGAGGTGTTTAAACTACATCCCTAACCTGGGAACACCTGTGCCCCAATAAAGATCCGTGGAGTCTGTTTCCACACCTCCAGCACACACACGAACACTTGCACAGTTATCCTGAGAGTGGGCAGCCTCCTCCAACTGAGAGCAGGGCCTTGGTTCTTATAAAATCGCTTAACTTGTGTACCCTGTTTGGTTGCCTGATACGGAGTGCTGGGGAAAGGGTGGGTTGGGCTCTAAATCCAAGTATTAGCGAGTGCTTCTCCATGGGATTTGGAGGTTATGAACCAAAACCCCACAACATGGGAATACCTGTGCTCCTTGAAGAAAGCGTGGACTCTGTATCCCCACCACCAGAACACACATGAAGAAGTTTTCTGCTATCCTGAGTGTGGGCTGGCAATTTCAGGTGACAGAAGCGGCTGGGTTCTAATAGAATCCCTTAGCTTGTAATCCCTGAGTGTTTCCCTAGGACTGACTCTGAGAGAAACCTGGGGGTTGGGATTGGAGGCCAAATAGTAGCGAGTGTCCCCGATGGACTGAGGAAGTATTTAGATGAATTCTCCATAAAGGGAAACACCTGAGCACCCATTCATCTGCGTGGAGTGGGGCTTCAAACCTCCCCACCACACAAGGTTGGGTTCCAGTATCCTGAGGGTGGGGTAGTTCCTCCAACTGACATGAGCGTCTTGGTTTTAACAGAATCCCTTTGCTTGTCTTCCCTGATGGTTTGCCTAGGCCAGTGTGTGGTTGAAAGTGGGATTTGGGATCTAAAACTAAGTATTAGCGTGTGCCTCTCCATGGGCAGTGGAGATGTTTAAACTACAACCCACAACTTGGGAATTACTGTGACCCCTGAGTAATGCGTGTGCTGTTTCCCCACGCCCAGCACACACAGGAAGAAGTGTTCTGGGGTTCTGAGTGTGGGGAGGTTCCTCCAACAGACAGCAGCACCTGGGTTTTAATAGAATCCCTTAGCTTGTCTTCCCTAAGTGTTTTCCTAGGCCTAGCAGTAAGCGATGGTGGGGGATGGGCTCTAAAGCCAAGTATTAGCGAGTGCATCTCTGTGGGTAGTGGAGGGTTTTAAACTACTTCCCCAACCTTGGAACACCTGTGCCCCATAAAGATGCGTGGAATCTGTTTCCCCACCTCCAGCACACACACGGAGACGTGCTCAGGTATCCTGATTGAGGGGAGGCTCCTCCAAATGACAGCAGCGCCTGGGTTCTAATAGAATCCCTTAGCTTGTCTTCCCTGATGGCATGCCTAGGCTGGAGAGTGGGGGAAAGTGGGGGTTGGGCTCTAAATCAAGTATTAGCGAGAGCCTATCCATGGGATGTGGGTTTTTAACCTACAACCCACAACCATGGAATAAATGTGCCCCCTGAAAGATGCTTTGACTGTTTCCCTACATCCAGCACACACGCGAAGAAGTGTTCTGGTATTCTGAGTGTGGGCAGGTTCCTCAAACTGACAGCAGCACCTGGGTTCTATTAGTATCCCTTAGCTTCTGTTCCCTGAGTGTTCCTTTAGGCCAGGCCATGAGGGAAAGCTGGGGGTTGGGCTTGGAGGCCAAGAAGCAGTGAGTGCCCCCTGATCCACTGAGGAAGTACTTAGAGGACTTCTCCCTAAACGGAACACCTTTTCCTCCATTCATCTGGCTGGAGTGGGGCTGCACATCTCTCCCACACCTAAGAATGTGTTCTGGAATTCTGAGTGCAGGGAAGTTCCTCCAACTGACAGCAGCGCCTGGGTTCTAATTGAATCCCTTTGCTTGTCTTCCCTGATGGAAAGCCTAGGCGGGAGTGCGGGGGACAGTGTGGTTTGGGCTCCGAAACCAAGTATTTGCGATGACCTCTCTATGGTTTTTGGAGGTGTTTAAACTACATCCCTAACCTGGGAACACCTGTGCCCCAATAAAGATCCGTGGAGTCTGTTTCCACACCTCCAGCACACACACGAACACTTGCACAGTTATCCTGAGAGTGGGCAGCCTCCTCCAACTGAGAGCAGGGCCTTGGTTCTTATAAAATCGCTTAACTTGTGTACCCTGTTTGGTTGCCTGATACGGAGTGCTGGGGAAAGGGTGGGTTGGGCTCTAAATCCAAGTATTAGCGAGTGCTTCTCCATGGGATTTGGAGGTTATGAACCAAAACCCCACAACATGGGAATACCTGTGCTCCTTGAAGAAAGCGTGGACTCTGTATCCCCACCACCAGAACACACATGAAGAAGTTTTCTGCTATCCTGAGTGTGGGCTGGCAATTTCAGGTGACTGAAGCAGCTGGGTTCTAATAGAATCCCTTAGCTTGTAATCCCTGAGTGTTTCCCTAGGAGTGACTCTGAGAGAAACCTGGGGGTTGGGCTTGGAGGCCAAATAGTAGCGAGTGTCCCCGATGGACTGAGGAAGTATTTAGATGAATTCTCCATAAAGGGAAACACCTGAGCACCCATTCATCTGCGTGGAGTGGGGCTTCAAACCTCCCCACCACACAAGGTTGGGTTCCAGTATCCTGAGGGTGGGGTAGTTCCTCCAACTGACATCAGCGTCTTGGTTTTAATAGAATCCCTTTGCTTGTCTTCCCTGATGGTTTGCCTAGGCCAGTGTGTGGTTGAAAGTGGGATTTGGGATCTAAAACTAAGTATTAGCGTGTGCCTTTCCATGGGCAGTGGAGATATTTAAACTACAACCCACAACTTGGGAATTACTGTGACCCCTGAGTAATGCGTGTGCTGTTTCCCCACGCCCAGCACACACAGGAAGAAGTGTTCTGGGGTTCTGAGTGTGGGGAGGTTCCTCCAACAGACAGCAGCACCTGGGTTTTAATAGAATCCCTTAGCTTGACTTCCCTAAGTCTTTTCCTAGGCCTAGCAGTAAGCGATGGTGGGGGATGGGCTCTAAAGCCAAGTATTAGCGAGTGCATCTCTGTGGGTAGTGGAGGGTTTTAAACTACTTCCCCAACCTTGGAACACCTGTGCCCCATAAAGATGCGTGGAATCTGTTTCCCCACCTCCAGCACACACACGGAGACGTGCTCAGGTATCCTGATTGTGGGGAGGCTCCTCCAAATGACAGCAGCGCCTGGGTTCTAAAAGAATCCCTTAGCTTGTCTTCCCTGATGGCATGCCTATGCTGGAGAGTGGGGGAAAGTGGGGGTTGGGCTCTAAATCAAGTATTAGCGAGAGCCTATCCATGGGATGTGGGTTTTTAACCTACAACCCACAACCATGGAATAAATGTGCCCCCTGAACGATGCTTTGACTGTTTCCCTACATCCAGCACACACGCGAAGAAGTGTTCTGATATTCTGAGTGTGGGCAGGTTCCTCAAACTGACAGCAGCACCTGGGTTCTATTAGTATCCCTTAGCTTCTGTTCCCTGAGTGTTCCTTTAGGCCAGGCCATGAGGGAAAGCTGGGGGTTGGGCTTGGAGGCCAAGAAGCAGTGAGTGCCCCCTGATCCACTGAGGAAGTACTTAGAGGACTTCTCCCTAAACGGAACACCTTTTCCTCCATTCCTCTGGGTGGAGTGGGGCTGCACATCTCTCCCACACCTAAGAATGTGTTCTGGAATTCTGAGTGCAGGGAAATTCCTCCAACTGACAGCAGCGCCTGGGTTCTAATTGAATCCCTTTGCTTGTCTTCCCTGATGGAAAGCCTAGGCGGGAGTGCGGGGGACAGTGTGGTTTGGGCTCCGAAACCAAGTATTTGCGATGACCTCTCTATGGTTTGTGGAGGTATTTAAACTACATCCCTAACCTGGGAACACCTGTGCCCCCATAAAGATCCGTGGAGTCTGTTTCCACACCTCCAGCACACACACGAACACTTGCACAGTTATCCTGAGAGTGGGCAGCCTCCTCCAACTGAGAGCAGGGCCTTGGTTCTTATAAAATCGCTTAACTTGTGTACCCTGTTTGGTTGCCTGATACGGAGTGCTGGGGAAAGGGTGGGTTGGGCTCTAAATCCAAGTATTAGCGAGTGCTTCTCCATGGGATTTGGAGGTTATTAACCAAAACCCCACAACATGGGAATACCTGTGCTCCTTGAAGAAAGCGTGGACTCTGTATCCCCACCACCAGAACACACATGAAGAAGTTTTCTGCTATCCTGAGTGTGGGCTGGCAATTTCAGGTGACAGAAGCGGCTGGGTTCTAATAGAATCCCTTAGCTTGTAATCCCTGAGTGTTTCCCTAGGACTGACTCTGAGAGAAACCTGGGGGTTGGGCTTGGAGGCCAAATAGTAGCGAGTGTCCCCGATGGACTGAGGAAGTATTTAGATGAATTCTCCATAAAGGGAAACACCTGAGCACCCATTCATCTGCGTGGAGTGGGGCTTCAAACCTCCCCACCACACAAGGTTGGGTTCCAGTATCCTGAGGGTGGGGTAGTTCCTCCAACTGACATCAGCGTCTTGGTTTTAATAGAATCCCTTTGCTTGTCTTCCCTGATGGTTTGCCTAGGCCAGTGTGTGGTTGAAAGTGGGATTTGGGATCTAAAACTAAGTATTAGCGTGTGCCTCTCCATGGGCAGTGGAGATGTTTAAACTACAACCCACAACTTGGGAATTACTGTGACCCCTGAGTAATGCGTCTGGTGTTTCCCCACGCCCAGCACACACAGGAAGAAGTGTTCTGGGGTTCTGAGTGTGGGGAGGTTCCTCCAACAGACAGCAGCACCTGGGTTTTAATAGAATCCCTTAGCTTGACTTCCCTAAGTCTTTTCCTAGGCCTAGCAGTAAGCGATGGTGGGGGATGGGCTCTAAAGCCAAGTATTAGCGAGTGCATCTCTGTGGGTAGTGGAGGGTTTTAAACTACTTCCCCAACCTTGGAACACCTGTGCCCCATAAAGATGCGTGGAATCTGTTTCCCCACCTCCAGCACACACACGGAGACGTGCTCAGGTATCCTGATTGTGGGGAGGCTCCTCCAAATGACAGCAGCGCCTGGGTTCTAAAAGAATCCCTTAGCTTGTCTCCCCTGATGGCATGCCTAGGCTGGAGAGTGTGGGAAAGTGGGGGTTGGGCTCTAAATCAAGTATTAGCGAGAGCCTATCCATGGGATGTGGGTTTTTAACCTACAACCCACAACCATGGAATAAATGTGCCCCCTGAACGATGCTTTGACTGTTTCCCTACATCCAGCACACACGCGAAGAAGTCTTCTGGTATTCTGAGTGTGGGCAGGTTAATCAAACTGACAGCAGCACCTGGGTTCTATTAGTATCCCTTAGCTTCTGTTTCCTGAGTTTTCCTTTAGGCCAGGCCATGAGGGAAAGATGGGGGTTGGGCTTGGAGGCCAAGAAGAAGTGAGTGCCCCCTGATCCACTGAGGAAGTACTTAGAGGACTTCTCCCTAAACGGAACACCTTTTCCTCCATTCCTCTGGGTGGAGTGGGGCTGCACATCTCTCCCACTCCTAAGAATGTGTTCTGGAATTCTGAGTGCAGGGAAGTTCCTCCAACTGACAGCAGCGCCTGGGTTCTAATTGAATCCCTTTGCTTGTCTTCCCTGATGGAAAGCCTAGGCGGGAGTGCGGGGGACAGTGTGGTTTGGGCTCCGAAACCAAGTATTTGCGATGACCTCTCTATGGTTTGTGGAGGTGTTTAAACTACATCCCTAACCTGGGAACACCTGTGCCCCCATAAAGATCCGTGGAGTCTGTTTCCACACCTCCAGCACACACACGAACACTTGCACAGTTATCCTGAGAGTGGGCAGCCTCCTCCAACTGAGAGCAGGGCCTTGGTTCTTATAAAATCGCTTAACTTGTGTACCCTGTTTGGTTGCCTGATACGGAGTGCTGGGGAAAGGGTGGGTTGGGCTCTAAATCCAAGTATTAGCGAGTGCTTCTCCATGGGATTTGGAGGTTATGAACCAAAACCCCACAACATGGGAATACCTGTGCTCCTTGAAGAAAGCGTGGACTCTGTATCCCCACCACCAGAACACACATGAAGAAGTTTTCTGCTATCCTGAGTGTGGGCTGGCAATTTCAGGTGACAGAAGCGGCTGGGTTCTAATAGAATCCCTTAGCTTGTAATCCCTGAGTGTTTCCCTAGGACTGACTCTGAGAGAAACCTGGGGGTTGGGCTTGGAGGCCAAATAGTAGCGAGTGTCCCCGATGGACTGAGGAAATATTTAGATGAATTCTCCATAAAGGGAAACACCTGAGCACCCATTCAGCTGCGTGGAGTGGGGCTTCAAACCTCCCCACCACACAAGGTTGGGTTCCAGTATCCTGAGGGTGTGGTAGTTCCTCCAACTGACATCAGCGTCTTGGTATTAATAGAATCCATTTGCTTGACTTCCCTGATGGTTTGCCTAGGCCAGTGTGTGGTTGAAAGTGGGATTTGGGATCTAAAACTAAGTATTAGCGTGTGCCTCTCCATGGGCAGTGGAGATGTTTAAACTACAACCCACAACTTGGGAAATACTGTGACCCCTGTGTAATGCGTGTGGTGTTTCCCCACGCCCAGCACACACAGGAAGAAGTGTTCTGGGGTTCTGAGTGTGGGGAGGTTCCTCCAACAGACAGCAGCACCTGGGTTTTAATAGAATCCCTTAGCTTGACTTCCCTAAGTGTTTTCCTAGGCCTAGCAGTAAGCGATGGTGGGGGATGGGCTCTAAAGCCAAGTATTAGCGAGTGCATCTCTGTGGGTAGTGGAGGGTTTTAAACTACTTCCCCAACCTTGGAACACCTGTGCCCCATAAAGATGCGTGGAATCTGTTTCCCCACCTCCAGCACACACACGGAGACGTGCTCAGGTATCCTGATTGTGGGGAGGCTACTCCAAATGACAGCAGCGCCTGGGTTCTAATATAATCCCTTAGCTTGTCTTCCCTGATGGCATGCCTAGGCTGGAGAGTGGGGGAAAGTGGGGGTTGGGCTCTAAATCAAGTATTAGCGAGAGCCTATCCATGGGATGTGGGTTTTTAACCTACAACCCACAACCATGTAATAAATGTGCCCCCTGAAAGATGCTTTGACTGTTTCCCTACATCCAGCACACACGCGAAGAAGTGTTCTGGTATTCTCAGTGTGGGCAGGTTCCTCAAACTGACAGCAGCACCTGGGTTCTATTAGTATCCCTTAGCTTCTGTTCCCTGAGTGTTCCTTTAGGCCAGGCCATGAGGGAAAGCTGGGGGTTGGGCTTGGAGGCCAAGAAGCAGTGAGTGCCCCCTGATCCACTGAGGAAGTACTTAGAGGACTTCTCCCTAAAAGGAACACCTTTTCCTCCATTCATCTGGGTGGAGTGGGGCTGCACATCTCTCCCACACCTAAGAATGTGTTCTGGAATTCTGAGTGCAGGGAAGTTCCCCCAACTGACAGCAGCGCCTGGGTTCTAATTGAATCCCTTTGCTTGTCTTCCCTGATGGAAAGCCTAGGCGGGAGTGCGGGGGACAGTGTGGTTTGGGCTCCGAAACCAAGTATTTGCGATGACCTCTCTATGGTTTGTGGAGGTGTTTAAACTACATCCCTAACCTGGGAACACCTGTGCCCCCATAAAGATCCGTGGAGTCTGTTTCCACACCTCCAGCACACACAGGAACACTTGCACAGTTATCCTGAGAGTGGGCAGCCTCCTCCAACTGAGAGCAGGGCATTGGTTCTTATAAAATTGCTTAACTTGTGTACCCTGTTTGGTTCCCTGATACGGAGTGCTGGGGAAAGGGTGGGTTGGGCTCTAAATCCAAGGATTAGCGAGTGCTTCTCCATGGGATTTGGAGGTTATTAACCAAAACCCCACAACATGGGAATACCTGTGCTCCTTGAAGAAAGCGTGGACTCTGTATCCCCACCACCAGAACACACATGAAGAAGTTTTCTGCTATCCTGAGTGTGGGCTGGCAATTTCAGGTGACAGAAGCGGCTGGGTTCTAATAGAATCCCTTAGCTTGTAATCCCTGAGTGTTTCCCTAGGACTGACTCTGAGAGAAACCTGGGGGTTGGGCTTGGAGGCCAAATAGGAGCGAGTGTCCCCGATGGACTGAGGAAGTATTTAGATGAATTCTGCATAAAGGGAAACACCTGAGCACCCATTCATCTGCGTGGAGTGGGGCTTCAAACCTCCCCACCACACAAGGTTGGGTTCCAGTATCCTGAGGGTGGGGTAGTTCCTCCAACTGACATCAGCGTCTTGGTTTTAATAGAATCCCTTTGCTTGTCTTCCCTGATGGTTTGCCTAGGCCAGTGTGTGGTTGAAAGTGGGATTTGGGATCTAAAACTAAGTACTAGCGTGTGCCTCTCCATGGGCAGTGGAGATGTTTAAACTACAACCCACAACTTGGGAATTACTGTGACCCCTGAGTAATGCGTGTGCTGTTTCCCCACGCCCAGCACACACAGGAAGAAGCGTTCTGGTGTTCTGAGTGTGGGGAGCTTCCTCCAAAAGACAGCAGCACCTGGGTTTTAATAGAATCCCTTAGCTTGACTTCCCTAAGTGTTTTCCTAGGCCTAGCAGTAAGCGATGGTGGGGGATGGGCTCTAAAGCCAAGTATTAGCGAGTGCATCTCTGTGGGTAGTGGAGGGTTTTAAACTACTTCCCCAACCTTGGAACACCTGTGCCCCATAAAGATGCGTGGAATCTGTTTCCCCACCTCCAGCACACACACGGAGACGTGCTCAGGTATCCTGATTGTGGGGAGGCTCCTCCAAATGACAGCAGCGCCTGGGTTCTAATAGAATCCCTTAGCTTGTCTTCCCTGATGGCATGCCTAGGCTGGAGAGTGGGGGAAAGTGGGGGTTGGGCTCTAAATCAAGTATTAGCGAGAGCCTATCCATGGGATGTGGGTTTTTAACCTACAACCCACAACCATGGAATAAATGTGCCCCCTGAAAGATGCTTTGACTGTTTCCCTACATCCAGCACACACGCGAAGAAGTGTTCTGGTATTCTGAGTGTGGGCAGGTTCCTCAAACTGACAGCAGCACCTGGGTTCTATTAGTATCCCTTAGCTTCTGTTCCCTGAGTGTTCCTTTAGGCCAGGCCATGAGGGAAAGCTGGGGGTTGGGCTTGGAGGCCAAGAAGAAGTGAGTGCCCCCTGATCCACTGAGGAAGTACTTAGAGGACTTCTCCCTAAACGGAACACCTTTTCCTCCATTCATCTGGCTGGAGTGGGGCTGCACATCTCTCCCACACCTAAGAATGTGTTCTGGAATTCTGAGTGCAGGGAAGTTCCTCCAACTGACAGCAGCGCCTGGGTTCTAATTGAATCCCTTTGCTTGTCTTCCCTGATGGAAAGCCTAGGCGGGAGTGCGGGGGACAGTGTGGTTTGGGCTCCGAAACCAAGTATTTGCGATGACCTCTCTATGGTTTGTGGAGGTGTTTAAACTACATCCCTAACCTGGGAACACCTGTGCCCCCATAAAGATCCGTGGAGTCTGTTTCCACACCTCCAGCACACACACGAACACTTGCACAGTTATCCTGAGAGTGGGCAGCCTCCTCCAACTGAGAGCAGGGCCTTGGTTCTTATAAAATCGCTTAACTTGTGTACCCTGTTTGGTTGCCTGATACGGAGTGCTGGGGAAAGGGTGGGTTGGGCTCTAAATCCAAGTATTAGCGAGTGCTTCTCCATGGGATTTGGAGGTTATTAACCAAAACCCCACAACATGGGAATACCTGTGCTCCTTGAAGAAAGCGTGGACTCTGTATCGCCACCAGCAGAACACACATGAAGAAGTTTTCTGCTATCCTGAGTGTGGGCTGGCAATTTCAGGTGACAGAAGCGGCTGGGTTCTAATAGAATCCCTTAGCTTGTAATCCCTGAGTGTTTCCCTAGGACTGACTCTGAGAGAAACCTGGGGGTTGGGCTTGGAGGCCAAATAGTAGCGAGTGTCCCCGATGGACTGAGGAAGTATTTAGATGAATTCTCCATAAAGGGAAACACCTGAGCACCCATTCATCTGCGTGGAGTGGGGCTTCAAACCTCCCCACCACACAAGGTTGGGTTCCAGTATCCTGAGGGTGGGGTAGTTCCTCCAACTGACATCAGCGTCTTGGTTTTAATAGAATCCCTTTGCTTGTCTTCCCTGATGGTTTGCCTAGGCCAGTGTGTGGTTGAAAGTGGGATTTGGGATCTAAAACTAAGTATTAGCGTGTGCCTCTCCATGGGCAGTGGAGATGTTTAAACTACAACCCACAACTTGGGAATTACTGTGACACCTGAGTAATGCGTGTGCTGTTTCCCCACGCCCAGCACACACAGGAAGAAGTGTTCTGGGGTTCTGAGTGTGGGGAGCTTCCTCCAACAGACAGCAGCACCTGGGTTTTAATAGAATCCCTTAGCTTGACTTCCCTAAGTGTTTTCCTAGGCCTAGCAGTAAGCGATGGTGGGGGATGGGCTCTAAAGCCAAGTATTAGCGAGTGCATCTCTGTGGGTAGTGGAGGGTTTTAAACTACTTCCCCAACCTTGGAACACCTGTGCCCCATAAAGATGCGTGGAATCTGTTTCCCCACCTCCAGCACACACACGGAGACGTGCTCAGGTATCCTGATTGTGGGGAGGCTCCTCCAAATGACAGCAGCGCCTGGGTTCTAATAGAATCCCTTAGCTTGTCTTCCCTGATGGAATGCCTAGGCTGGAGAGTGGGGGAAAGTGGGGGTTGGGCTCTAAATCAAGTATTAGCGAGAGCCTATCCATGGGATGTGGGTTTTTAACCTACAACCCACAACCATGGAATAAATGTGCCCCCTGAAAGATGCTTTGACTGTTTCCCTACATCCAGCACACACGCGAAGAAGTGTTCTGGTATTCTGAGTGTGGGCAGGTTCCTCAAACTGACAGCAGCACCTGGGTTCTATTAGTATCCCTTAGCTTCTGTTCCCTGAGTGTTCCTTTAGGCCAGGCCATGAGGGAAAGCTGGGGGTTGGGCTTGGAGGCCAAGAAGCAGTGAGTGCCCCCTGATCCACTGAGGAAGTACTTAGAGGACTTCTCCCTAAACGGAACACCTTTTCCTCCATTCATCTGGGTGGAGTGGGGCTGCACATCTCTCCCACACCTAAGAATGTGTTCTGGAATTCTGAGTGCAGGGAAGTTCCTCCAACTGACAGCAGCGCCTGGGTTCTAATTGAATCCCTTTGCTTGTCTTCCCTGATGGAAAGCCTAGGCGGGAGTGCGGGGGACAGTGTGGTTTGGGCTCCGAAACCAAGTATTTGCGATGACCTCTCTATGGTTTGTGGAGGTGTTTAAACTCCATCCCTAACCTGGGAACACCTGTGCCCCCATAAAGATCCGTGGAGTCTGTTTCCACACCTCCAGCACACACACGAACACTTGCACAGTTATCCTGAGAGTGGGCAGCCTCCTCCAACTGAGAGCAGGGCCTTGGTTCTTATAAAATCGCTTAACTTGTGTACCCTGTTTGGTTGCCTGATACGGAGTGCTGGGGAAAGGGTGGGTTGGGCTCTAAATCCAAGTATTAGCGAGTGCTTCTCCATGGGATTTGGAGGTTATGAACCAAAACCCCACAACATGGGAATACCTGTGCTCCTTGAAGAAAGCGTGGACTCTGTATCCCCACCACCAGAACACACATGAAGAAGTTTTCTGCTATCCTGAGTGTGGGCTGGCAATTTCAGGTGACAGAAGCGGCTGGGTTCTAATAGAATCCCTTAGCTTGTAATCCCTGAGTGTTTCCCTAGGACTGACTCTGAGAGAAACCTGGGGGTTGGGCTTGGAGGCCAAATAGGAGCGAGTGTCCCCGATGGACTGAGGAAGTATTTAGATGAATTCTCCATAAAGGGAAACACCTGAGCACCCATTCATCTGCGTGGAGTGGGGCTTCAAACCTCCCCACCACACAAGGTTGGGTTCCAGTATCCTGAGGGTGGGGTAGTTCCTCCAACTGACATCAGCGTCTTGGTTTTAATAGAATCCCTTTGCTTGTCTTCCCTGATGGTTTGCCTAGGCCAGTGTGTGGTTGAAAGTGGGATTTGGGATCTAAAACTAAGTATTAGCGTGTGCCTCTCCATGGGCAGTGGAGATGTTTAAACTACAACCCACAACTTGGGAATTACTGTGACCCCTGAGTAATGCGTGTGCTGTTTCCCCACGCCCAGCACACACAGGAAGAAGTGTTCTGGGGTTCTGAGTGTGGGGAGCTTCCTCCAAAAGACAGCAGCACCTGGGTTTTAATAGAATCCCTTAGCTTGACTTCCCTAAGTCTTTTCCTAGGCCTAGCAGTAAGCGATGGTGGGGGATGGGCTCTAAAGCCAAGTATTAGCGAGTGCATCTCTGTGGGTTGTGGAGGGTTTTAAACTACTTCCCCAAACTTGGAACACCTGTGCCCCATAAAGATGCGTGGAATCTGTTTCCCCACCTCCAGCACACACACGGAGACGTGCTCAGGTATCCTGATTGTGGGGAGGCTCCTCCAAATGACAGCAGCGCCTGGGTTCTAATAGAATCCCTTAGCTTGTCTTCCCTGATGGCATGCCTAGGCTGGAGAGTGGGGGAAAGTGGGGGTTGGGCTCTAAATCAAGTATTAGCGAGAGCCTATCCATGGGATATGGGTTTATAACCTACAACCCACAACCATGGAATAAATGTGCCCCCTGAAGATGCTTTGACTGTTTCCCTACATCCAGCACACACGCGAAGAAGTGTTCTGGTATTCTGAGTGTGGGCAGGTTCCTCAAACTGACTGCAGCACCTGGGTTCTATTAGTATCCCTTAGCTTCTGTTCCCTGAGTGTTCCTTTAGGCCAGGCCATGAGGGAAAGCTGGGGGTTGGGCTTGGAGGCCAAGAAGCAGTGAGTGCCCCCTGATCCACTGAGGAAGTACTTAGAGGACTTCTCCCTAAACGGAACACCTTTTCCTCCATTCATCTGGGTGGAGTGGGGCTGCACATCTCTCCCACACCTAAGAATGTGTTCTGGAATTCTGAGTGCAGGGAAGTTCCTCCAACTGACAGCAGCGCCTGGGTTCTAATTGAATCCCTTTGCTTGTCTTCCCTGATGGAAAGCCTAGGCGGGAGTGCGGGGGACAGTGTGGTTTGGGCTCCGAAACCAAGTATTTGCGATGACCTCTCTATGGTTTGTGGAGGTGTTTAAACTACATCCCTAACCTGGGAACACCTGTGCCCCCATAAAGATCCGTGGAGTCTGTTTCCACACCTCCAGCACACACACGAACACTTGCACAGTTATCCTGAGGGTGGGCAGCCTCCTCCAACTGAGAGCAGGGCCTTGGTTCTTATAAAATCGCTTAACTTGTGTACCCTGTTTGGCTGCCTGATACGGAGTGCTGGGGAAAGGGTGGGTTGGGCTCTAAATCCAAGGATTAGCGAGTGCTTCTCCATGGGATTTGGATTTTATTAACCAAAACCCCACAACATGGGAATACCTGTGCTCCTTGAAGAAAGCGTGGACTCTGTATCCCCACCAACAGAACACACATGAAGAAGTTTTCTGCTATCCTGAATGTGGCCTGGCAATTTCACGTGACAGAAGTGGCTGGGTTCTAATAGAATCCCTAAGCTTGTAATCCCTGAGTGTTTCCCTAGGACTGACTCTGAGAGAAACCTGGGGGTTGGGCTTGGAGGCCAAATAGTAGCGAGTGTCCTCGATGGACTGAGGAAGTATTTAGATGAATTCTCCATAAAGGGAAACACCTGAGCACCCATTCATCTCCGTGGAGTGGGGCTTCAAACCTCCCCACCACACAAGGTTGGGTTCCAGTATCCTGAGGGTGGGGTAGTTCCTCCAACTGACATCAGCGTCTTGGTTTTAATAGAATCCCTTTGCTTGTCTTCCCTGATGGTTTGCCTAGGCCAGTGTGTGGTTGAAAGTGGGATTTGGGATCTAAAGCTAAGTATTAGCGTGTGCCTCTCCATGGGCAGTGGAGATGTTTAAACTACAACCCACAACTTGGGAATTACTGTGACCCCTGAGTAATGCGTGTGGTGTTTCCCCACGCCCAGCACACACAGGAAGAAGTGTTCTGGGGTTCTGAGTGTGGGGAGGTTCCTCCAACAGACAGCAGCACCTGGGTTTTAATAGAATCCCTTAGCTTGACTTCCCTAAGTGTTTTCCTAGGCCTAGCAGTAAGCGATGGTGGGGGATGGGCTCAAAAGCCAAGTATTAGCGAGTGCATCTCTGTGGGTAGTGGAGGGTTTTAAACTACTTCCCCAACCTTGGAACACCTGTGCCCCATAAAGATGCGTGGAATCTGTTTCCCCACCTCCAGCACACACACGGAGACGTGCTCAGGTATCCTGATTGTGGGGAGGCTCCTCCAAATGACAGCAGCGCCTGGGTTCTAATAGAATCCCTTAGCTTGTCTTCCCTGATGGCATGCCTAGGCTGGAGAGTGGGGGAAAGTGGGGGTTGGGCTCTAAATCAAGTATTAGCGAGAGCCTATCCATGGGATGTGGGTTTTTAACCTACAACCCACAACCATGGAATAAATGTGCCCCCTGAAAGATGCTTTGACTTTTTCCCTACATCCAGCACACACGCGAAGAAGTGTTCTGGTATTCTGAGTGTGGGCAGGTTCCTCAAACTGACAGCAGCACCTGGGTTCTATTAGTATCCCTTAGCTTCTGTTCCCTGAGTGTTCCTTTAGGCCAGGCCATGAGGGAAAGCTGGGGGTTGGGCTTGGAGGCCAAGAAGCAGTGAGTGCCCCCTGATCCACTGAGGAAGTACTTAGAGGACTTCTCCCTAAACGGAACACCTTTTCCTCCATACATCTTGGTGGAGTGGGGCTGCACATCTCTCCCACACCTAAGAATGTGTTCTGGAATTCTGAGTGCAGGGAAGTTCCACCAACTGACAGCAGCGCCTGGGTTCTAATTGAATCCCTTTGCTTGTCTTCCCTGATGGAAAGCCTAGGCGGGATTGCGGGGGACAGTGTGGTTTGGGCTCCGAAACCAAGTATTTGCGATGACCTCTCTATGGTTTGTGGAGGTGTTTAAACTACATCCCTAACCTGGGAACACCTGTGCCCCCATAAAGATCCGTGGAGTCTGTTTCCACACCTCCAGCACACACACGAACACTTGCACAGTTATCCTGAGAGTGGGCAGCCTCCTCCAACTGAGAGCAGGGCCTTGGTTCTTATAAAATCGCTTAACTTGTGTACCCTGTTTGGTTGCCTGATACGGAGTGCTGGGGAAAGGGTGGGTTGGGCTCTAAATCCAAGTATTAGCGAGTGCTTCTCCATGGGATTTGGAGGTTATGAACCAAAACCCCACAACATGGGAATACCTGTGCTCCTTGAAGAAAGCGTGGACTCTGTATCCCCACCACCAGAACACACATGAAGAAGTTTTCTGCTATCCTGAGTGTGGGCTGGCAATTTCAGGTGACAGAAGCGGCTGGGTTCTAATAGAATCCCTTAGCTTGTAATCCCTGAGTGTTTCCCTAGGACTGACTCTGAGAGAAACCTGGGGGTTGGGCTTGGAGGCCAAATAGTAGCGAGTGTCCCTGATGGACTGAGGAAATATTTAGATGAATTCTCCATAAAGGGAAACACCTGAGCACCCATTCATCTGCGTGGAGTGGGGCTTCAAACCTCCCCACCACACAAGGTTGGGTTCCAGTATCCTGAGGGTGGGGTAGTTCCTCCAACTGACATCAGCGTCTTGGTTTTAATAGAATCCCTTTGCTTTTCTTCCCTGATGGTTTGCCTAGGCCAGTGTGTGGTTGAAAGTGGGATTTGGGATCTAAAACTAAGTATTAGCGTGTGCCTCTCCATGGGCAGTGGAGATGTTTAAACTACAACCCACAACTTGGGAATTACTGTGACCCCTGAGTAATGCGTGTGCTGTTTCCCCACGCCCAGCACACACAGGAAGAAGTGTTCTGGGGTTCTGAGTGTGGGGAGGTTCCTCCAACAGACAGCAGCACCTGGGTTTTAATAGAATCCCTTAGCTTGACTTCCCTAAGTCTTTTCCTAGGCCTAGCAGTAAGCGATGGTGGGGGATGGGCTCTAAAGCCAAGTATTAGCGAGTGCATCTCTGTGGGTAGTGGAGGGTTTTAAACTACTTCCCCAACCTTGGAACACCTGTGCCCCATAAAGATGCGTGGAATCTGTTTCCCCACCTCCAGCACACACACGGAGAAGTGCTCAGGTATCCTGATTGTGGGGAGGATCCTCCAAATGACAGCAGCGCCTGGGTTCTAATACAATCCCTCAGCTTGTCTTCCCTGATGGCATGCCTAGGCTGGAGAGTGGGGAAAGTGGGGGTTGGGCTCTAAATCAAGTATTAGCGAGAGCCTATCCATGGGATGTGGGTTTTTAACCTACAACCCACAACCATGGAATAAATGTGCCCCCTGAAAGATGCTTTGACTTTTTCCCTACATCCAGCACACACGCGAAGAAGTGTTCTGGTATTCTGAGTGTGGGCAGGTTCCTCAAACTGACAGCAGCACCTGGGTTCTATTAGTATCCCTTAGCTTCTGTTCCCTGAGTGTTCCTTTAGGCCAGGCCATGAGGGAAAGCTGGGGGTTGGGCTTGGAGGCCAAGAAGCAGTGAGTGCCCCCTGATCCACTGAGGAAGTACTTAGAGGACTTCTCCCTAAACGGAACACCTTTTCCTCCATTCATCTGGGTGGAGTGGGGCTGCACATCTCTCCCACACCTAAGAATGTGTTCTGGAATTCTGAGTGCAGGGAAGTTCCTCCAACTGACAGCAGCGCCTGGGTTCTAATTGAATCCCTTTGCTTGTCTTCCCTGATGGAAAGCCTAGGCGGGAGTGCGGGGGACAGTGTGGTTTGGGCTCCGAAACCAAGTATTTGCGATGACCTCTCTATGGTTTGTGGAGGTGTTTAAACTACATCCCTAACCTGGGAACACCTGTGCCCCCATAAAGATCCGTGGAGTCTGTTTCCACACCTCCAGCACACACACGAACACTTGCACAGTTATCCTGAGAGTGGGCAGCCTCCTCCAACTGAGAGCAGGGCCTTGGTTCTTATAAAATCGCTTAACTTGTGTACCCTGTTTGGTTGCCTGATTCGGAGTGCTGGGGAAAGGGTGGGTTGGGCTCTAAATCCAAGTATTAGCGAGTGCTTCTCCATGGGATTTGGAGGTTATTAACCAAAACCCCACAACATGGGAATACCTGTGCTCCTTGAAGAAAGCGTGGACTCTGTATCCCCACCACCAGAACACACATGAAGAAGTTTTCTGCTATCCTGAGTGTGGGCTGGCAATTTCAGGTGACAGAAGCGGCTGGGTTCTAATAGAATCCCTTTGCTTGTAATCCCTGAGTGTTTCCCTAGGACTGACTCTGAGAGAAACCTGGGGGTTGGGCTTGGAGGCCAAATAGTAGCGAGTGTCCCCGAAGGACTGAGGAAGTATTTAGATGAATTCTCCATAAAGGGAAACACCTGAGCACCCATTCATCTGCGTGGAGTGGGGCTTCAAACCTCCCCACCACACAAGGTTGGGTT
The DNA here is from genome assembly GCF_048564905.1 of Vicugna pacos. Classification (NCBI taxonomy): domain Eukaryota; kingdom Metazoa; phylum Chordata; class Mammalia; order Artiodactyla; family Camelidae; genus Vicugna; species Vicugna pacos. The sequence continues at coordinate 51,652,071 of NW_027328740.1, forward strand.
CCAGTATCCTGAGGGTGGGGTAGTTCCTCCAACTGACATCAGCGTCTTGGTTTTAATAGAATCCCTTTGCTTGTCTTCCCTGATGGTTTGCCTAGGCCAGTGTGTGGTTGAAAGTGGGATTTGGGATCTAAAACTAAGTATTAGCGTGTGCCTCTCCATGGGCAGTGGAGATGTTTAAACTACAACCCACAACTTGGGAATTACTGTGACCCCTGAGTAATGCGTGTGCTGTTTCCCCACGCCCAGCACACACAGGAAGAAGTGTTCTGGGGTTCTGAGTGTGGGGAGCTTCCTCCAACAGACAGCAGCACCTGGGTTTTAATAGAATCCCTTAGCTTGACTTCCCTAAGTCTTTTCCTAGGCCTAGCAGTAAGCGATGGTGGGGGATGGGCTCTAAAGCCAAGTATTAGCGAGTGCATCTCTGTGGGTTGTGGAGGGTTTTAAACTACTTCCCCAACCTTGGAACACCTGTGCCCCATAAAGATGCGTGGAATCTGTTTCCCCACCTCCAGCACACACACGGAGACGTGCTCAGGTATCCTGATTGTGGGGAGGCTCCTCCAAATGACAGCAGCGCCTGGGTTCTAATAGAATCCCTTAGCTTGTCTTCCCTGATGGCATGCCTAGGCTGGAGAGTGGGGGAAAGTGGGGTTTGGGCTCTAAATCAAGTATTAGCGAGAGCCTATCCATGGGATGTGGGTTTTTAACCTACAACCCACAACCATGGAATAAATGTGCCCCCTGAAAGATGCTTTGACTGTTTCCCTACATCCAGCACACACGCGAAGAAGTGTTCTGGTATTCTGAGTGTGGGCAGGTTCCTCAAACTGACAGCAGCACCTGGGTTCTATTAGTATCCCTTAGCTTCTGTTCCCTGAGTGTTCCTTTAGGCCAGGCCATGAGGGAAAGCTGGGGGTTGGTCTTGGAGGCCAAGAAGCAGTGAGTGCCCCCTGATCCACTGAGGAAGTACTTAGAGGACTTCTCCCTAAACGGAACACCTTTTCTCCATTCATCTGGGTGGAGTGGGGCTGCACATCTCTCCCACACCTAAGAATGTGTTCTGGAATTCTGAGTGCAGGGAAGATCCTCCAACTGACAGCAGCGCCTGGGTTCTAATTGAATCCCTTTGCTTGTCTTCCCTGATGGAAAGCCTAGGCGGGAGTGCGGGGGACAGTGTGGTTTGGGCTCCGAAACCAAGTATTTGCGATGACCTCTCTATGGTTTGTGGAGTTGTTTAAACTACATCCCTATCCTGGGAACACCTGTGCCCCCATAAAGATCCGTGGGGTCTGTTTCCACACCTCCAGCACACACACGAATACTTGCACAGTTATCCTGAGAGTGGGCAGCCTCCTCCAACTGAGAGCAGGGCCTTGGTTCTTATAAAATCGCTTAACTTGTGTACCCTGTTTGGTTGCCTGATACGGAGTGCTGGGGAAAGGGTGGGTTGGGCTCTAAATCCAAGTATTAGCGAGTGCTTCTCCATGGGATTTGGAGGTTATGAACCAAAACCCCACAACATGGGAATACCTGTGCTCCTTGAAGAAAGCGTGGACTCTGTATCCCCACCAGCAGAACACACATGAAGAAGTTTTCTGCTATCCTGAGTGTGGGCTGGCAATTTCAGGTGACAGAAGCGGCTGGGTTCTAATAGAATCCCTTAGCTTGTAATCCCTGAGTGTTTCCCTAGGACTGACTCTGAGAGAAACCTGGGGGTTGGGTTTGGAGGCCAAATAGTAGCGAGTGTCCCCGATGGACTGAGGAAGTATTTAGATGAATTCTCCATAAAGGGAAACACCTGAGCACCCATTCATCTGCGTGGAGTGGGGCTTCAAACCTCCCCACCACACAAGGTTGGGTTCCAGTATCCTGAGGGTGGGGTAGTTCCTCCAACTGACATCAGCGTCTTGGTTTTAATAGAATCCCTTTGCTTGTCTTCCCTGATGGTTTGCCTAGGCCAGTGTGTGGTTGAAAGTGGGATTTGGGATCTAAAACTAAGTATTAGCGTGTGCCTCTCCATGGGCAGTGGAGATGTTTAAACTACAACCCACAACTTGGGAATTACTGTGACCCCTGAGTAATGCGTGTGGTGTTTCCCCACGCCCAGCACACACAGGAAGAAGTGTTCTGGGGTTCTGAGTGTGGGGAGGTTCCTCCAACAGACAGCAGCACCTGGGTTTTAATAGAATCCCTTAGCTTGACTTCCCTAAGTCTTTTCCTAGGCCTAGCAGTAAGCGATGGTGGGGGATGGGCTCTAAAGCCAAGTATTAGCGAGTGCATCTCTGTGGGTAGTGGAGGGTTTTAAACTACTTCCCCAACCTTGGAACACCTGTGCCCCATAAAGATGCGTGGAATATCTTTCCCCACCTCCAGCACACACACGGAGACGTGCTCAGGTATCCTGATTGTGGGGAGGCTCCTCCAAATGACAGCAGCGCCTGGGTTCTAATAAAATCCCTTAGCTTGTCTTCCCTGATGGCATGCCTAGGCTGGAGAGTGGGGGAAAGTGGGGGTTGGGCTCTAAATCAAGTATTAGCGAGAGCCTATCCATGGGATGTGGGTTTTTAACCTACAACCCACAACCATGGAATAAATGTGCCCCCTGAAAGATGCTTTGACTGTTTCCCTACATCCAGCACACACGCGAAGAAGTGTTCTGGTATTCTGAGTGTGGGCAGGTTCCTCAAACTGACAGCAGCACCTGGGTTCTATTAGTATCCCTTAGCTTCTGTTCCCTGAGTGTTCCTTTAGGCCAGGCCATGAGGGAAAGCTGGGGGTTGGGCTTGGAGGCCAAGAAGCAGTGAGTGCCCCCTGATCCACTGAGGAAGTACTTAGAGGACTTCTCCCTAAACGGAACACCTTTTCCTCCATTCATCTGGGTGGAGTGGGGCTGCACATCTCTCCCACACCTAAGAATGTGTTCTGGAATTCTGAGTGCAGGGAAGTTCCTCCAACTGACAGCAGCGCCTGGGTTCTAATTGAATCCCTTTGCTTGTCTTCCCTGATGGAAAGCCTAGGCGGGAGTGCGGGGGACAGTGTGGTTTGGGCTCCGAAACCAAGTATTTGCGATGACCTCTCTATGGTTTGTGGAGGTGTTTAAACTACATCCCTAACCTGGGAACACCTGTGCCCCCATAAAGATCCGTGGAGTCTGTTTCCACACCTCCAGCACACACACGAACACTTGCACAGTTATCCTGAGAGTGGGCAGCCTTCTCCAACTGAGAGCAGGGCCTTGGTTCTTATAAAATCGCTTAACTTGTGTACCCTGTTTGGTTGCCTGATACGGAGTGCTGGGGAAAGGGTGGGTTGGGCTCTAAATCCAAGTATTAGCGAGTGCTTCTCCATGGGATTTGGAGGTTATTAACCAAAACCCCACAACATGGGAATACCTGTGCTCCTTGAAGAAAGCGTGGACTCTGTATCCCCACCAGCAGAACACACATGAAGAAGTTTTCTGCTATCCTGAGTGTGGGCTGGCAATTTCAGGTGACAGAAGCGGCTGGGTTCTAATAGAATCCCTTAGCTTGTAATCCCTGAGTGTTTCCCTAGGACTGACTCTGAGAGAAACCTGGGGGTTGGGCTTGGAGGCCAAATAGTAGCGAGTTTCCCCGATGGACTGAGGAAGTATTTAGATGAATTCTCCATAAAGGGAAACACCTGAGCACCCATTCATCTGCGTGGAGTGGGGCTTCAAACCTCCCCACCACACAAGGTTGGGTTCCAGTATCCTGAGGGTGGGGTAGTTCCTCCAACTGACATCAGCGTCTTGGTTTTAATAGAATCCCTTTGCTTGTCTTCCCTGATGGTTTGCCTAGGCCAGTGTGTGGTTGAAAGTGGGATTTGGGATCTAAAACTAAGTATTAGCGTGTGCCTCTCCATGGGCAGTGGAGATGTTTAAACTACAACCCACAACTTGGGAATTACTGTGACCCCTGAGTAATGCGTGTGCTGTTTCCCCACGCCCAGCACACACAGGAAGAAGTGTTCTGGGGTTCTGATTGTGGGGAGGTTCCTCCAACAGACAGCAGCACCTGGGTTTTAATAGAATCCCTTAGCTTGACTTCCCTAAGTCTTTTCCTAGGCCTAGCAGTAAGCGATGGTGGGGGATGGGCTCTAAAGCCAAGTATTAGCGAGTGCATCTCTGTGGGTAGTGGAGGGTTTTAAACTACTTCCCCAACCTTGGAACACCTGTGCCCCATAAAGATGCGTGGAATCTGTTTCCCCACCTCCAGCACACACACGGAGACGTGCTCAGGTATCCTGATTGTGGGGAGGCTCCTCCAAATGACAGCAGCGCCTGGGTTCTAATAGAATCCCTTAGCTTGTCTTCCCTGATGGCATGCCTAGGCTGGAGAGTGGGGGAAAGTGGGGGTTGGGCTCTAAATCAAGTATTAGCGAGAGCCTATCCATGGGATGTGGGTTTTTAACCTACAACCCACAACCATGGAATAAATGTGCCCCCTGAAAGATGCTTTGACTGTTTCCCTACATCCAGCACACACGCGAAGAAGTGTTCTGGTATTCTGAGTGTGGGCAGGTTCCTCAAACTGACAGCAGCACCTGGGTTCTATTAGTATCCCTTAGCTTCTGTTCCCTGAGTGTTCCTTTAGGCCAGGCCATGAGGGAAAGCTGGGGGTTGGGCTTGGAGGCCAAGAAGCAGTGAGTGCCCCCTGATCCACTGAGGAAGTACTTAGAGGACTTCTCCCTAAACGGAACACCTTTTCCTCCATTCATCTGGGTGGAGTGGGGCTGCACATCTCTTCCACACCTAAGAATGTGTTCTGGAATTCTGAGTGCAGGGAAGTTCCCCCAACTGACAGCAGCGCCTGGGTTCTAATTGAATCCCTTTGCTTGTCTTCCCTGATGGAAAGCCTAGGCGGGAGTGTGGGGGACAGTGTGGTTTGGGCTCCGAAACCAAGTATTTGCGATGACCTCTCTATGGTTTGTGGAGGTGTTTAAACTACATCCCTCAACTGGGAACACCTGTGCCCCCATAAAGATCCGTGGAGTCTGTTTCCACACCTCCAGCACACACACGAACACTTGCACAGTTATCCTGAGAGTGGGCAGCCTCCTCCAACTGAGAGCAGGGCCTTGGTTCTTATAAAATCGCTTAACTTGTGTACCCTGTTTGGTTGCCTGATACGGAGTGCTGGGGAAAGGGTGGGTTGGGCTCTAAATCCAAGTATTAGCGAGTGCTTCTCCATGGGATTTGGAGGTTATGAACCAAAACCCCACAACATGGGAATACCTGTGCTCCTTGAAGAAAGCGTGGACTCTGTATCCCCACCAGCAGAACACACATGAAGAAGTTTTCTGCTATCCTGAGTGTGGGCTGGCAATTTCAGGTGACAGAAGCGGCTGGGTTCTAATAGAATCCCTTAGCTTGTAATCCCTGAGTGTTTCCCTAGGACTGACTCTGAGAGAAACCTGGGGGTTGGGTTTGGAGGCCAAATAGTAGCGAGTGTCCCCGATGGACTGAGGAAGTATTTAGATGAATTCTCCATAAAGGGAAACACCTGAGCACCCATTCATCTGCGTGGAGTGGGGCTTCAAACCTCCCCACCACACAAGGTTGGGTTCCAGTATCCTGAGGGTGGGGTAGTTCCTCCAACTGACATCAGCGTCTTGGTTTTAATAGAATCCCTTTGCTTGTCTTCCCTGATGGTTTGCCTAGGCCAGTGTGTGGTTGAAAGTGGGATTTGGGATCTAAAACTAAGTATTAGCGTGTGCCTCTCCATGGGCAGTGGAGATGTTTAAACTACAACCCACAACTTGGGAATTACTGTGACCCCTGAGTAATGCGTGTGCTGTTTCCCCACGCCCAGCACACACAGGAAGAAGTGTTCTGGGGTTCTGAGTGTGGGGAGGTTCCTCCAACAGACAGCAGCACCTGGGTTTTAATAGAATCCCTTAGCTTGACTTCCCTAAGTCTTTTCCTAGGCCTAGCAGTAAGCGATGGTGGGGGATGGGCTCTAAAGCCAAGTATTAGCGAGTGCATCTCTGTGGGTAGTGGAGGGTTTTAAACTACTTCCCCAACCTTGGAACACCTGTGCCCCATAAAGATGCGTGGAATCTGTTTCCCCACCTCCAGCACACACACGGAGACGTGCTCAGGTATCCTGATTGTGGGGAGGCTCCTCCAAATGACAGCAGCGCCTGGGTTCTAATAGAATCCCTTAGCTTGTCTTCCCTGATGGCATGCCTAGGCTGGAGAGTGGGGGAAAGTGGGGGTTGGGCTCTAAATCAAGTATTAGCGAGAGCCTATCCATGGGATGTGGGTTTTTAACCTACAACCCACAACCATGGAATAAATGTGCCCCCTGAAAGATGCTTTGACTGTTTCCCTACATCCAGCACACACGCGAAGAAGTGTTCTGGTATTCTGAGTGTGGGCAGGTTCCTCAAACTGACAGCAGCACCTGGGTTCTATTAGTATCCCTTAGCTTCTGTTCCCTGAGTGTTCCTTTAGGCCAGGCCATTAGGGAAAGCTGGGGGTTGGGCTTGGAGGCCAAGAAGCAGTGAGTGCCCCCTGATCCACTGAGGAAGTACTTAGAGGACTTCTCCCTAAACGGAACACCTTTTCCTCCATTCATCTGGGTGGAGTGGGGCTGCACATCTCTCCCACACCTAAGAATTTGTTCTGGAATTCTGAGTGCAGGGAAGTTCCTCCAACTGACAGCAGCGCCTGGGTTCTAATTGAATCCCTTTGCTTGTCTTCCCTGATGGAAAGCCTAGGCGGGAGTGCGGGGGACAGTGTGGTTTGGGCTCCGAAACCAAGTATTTGCGATGACCTCTCTATGGTTTGTGGAGGTGTTTAAACTACATCCCTAACCTGGGAACACCTGTGCCCCCATAAAGATCCGTGGAGTCTGTTTCCACACCTCCAGCACACACACGAACACTTGCACAGTTATCCTGAGAGTGGGCAGCCTCCTCCAACTGAGAGCAGGGCCTTGGTTCTTATAAAATCGCTTAACTTGTGTACCCTGTTTGGTTGCCTGATACGGAGTGCTGGGGAAAGGGTGGGTTGGGCTCTAAATCCAAGTATTAGCGAGTGCTTCTCCATGGGATTTGGAGGTTATTAACCAAAACCCCACAACATGGGAATACCTGTGCTCCTTGAAGAAAGCGTGGACTCTGTATCCCCACCAGCAGAACACACATGAAGGAGTTTTCTGCTATCCTGAGTGTGGGCTGGCAATTTCAGGTGACAGAAGCGGCTGGGTTCTAATAGAATCCCTTAGCTTGTAATCCCTGAGTGTTTCCCTAGGACTGACTCTGAGAGAAACCTGGGGGTTGGGCTTGGAGGCCAAATAGTAGCGAGTTTCCCCGATGGACTGAGGAAGTATTTAGATGAATTCTCCATAAAGGGAAACACCTGAGCACCCATTCATCTGCGTGGAGTGGGGCTTCAAACCTCCCCACCACACAAGGTTGGGTTCCAGTATCCTGAGGGTGGGGTAGTTCCTCCAACTGACATCAGCGTCTTGGTTTTAATAGAATCCCTTTGCTTGTCTTCCCTGATGGTTTGCCTAGGCCAGTGTGTGGTTGAAAGTGGGATTTGGGATCTAAAACTAAGTATTAGCGTGTGCCTCTCCATGGGCAGTGGAGATGTTTAAACTACAACCCACAACTTGGGAATTACTGTGACCCCTGAGTAATGCGTGTGCTGTTTCCCCACGCCCAGCACACACAGGAAGAAGTGTTCTGGGGTTCTGAGTGTGGGGAGGTTCCTCCAACAGACAGCAGCACCTGGGTTTTAATAGAATCCCTTAGCTTGACTTCCCTAAGTCTTTTCCTAGGCCTAGCAGTAAGCGATGGTGGGGGATGGGCTCTAAAGCCAAGTATTAGCGAGTGCATCTCTGTGGGTAGTGGAGGGTTTTAAACTACTTCCCCAACCTTGGAACACCTGTGCCCCATAAAGATGCGTGGAATCTGTTTCCCCACCTCCAGCACACACACGGAGACGTGCTCAGGTATCCTGATTGTGGGGAGGCTCCTCCAAATGACAGCAGCGCCTGGGTTCTAATAGAATCCCTTAGCTTGTCTTCCCTGATGGCATGCCTAGGCTGGAGAGTGGGGGAAAGTGGGGGTTGGGCTCTAAATCAAGTATTAGCGAGAGCCTATCCATGGGATGTGGGTTTTTAACCTACAACCCACAACCATGGAATAAATGTGCCCCCTGAAAGATGCTTTGACTGTTTCCCTACATCCAGCACACACGCGAAGAAGTGTTCTGGTATTCTGAGTGTGGGCAGGTTCCTCAAACTGACAGCAGCACCTGGGTTCTATTAGTATCCCTTAGCTTCTGTTCCCTGAGTGTTCCTTTAGGCCAGGCCATGAGGGAAAGCTGGGGGTTGGGCTTGGAGGCCAAGAAGCAGTGAGTGCCCCCTGATCCACTGAGGAAGTACTTAGAGGACTTCTCCCTAAACGGAACACCTTTTCCTCCATTCATCTGGGTGGAGTGGGGCTGCACATCTCTCCCACACCTAAGAATGTGTTCTGGAATTCTGAGTGCAGGGAAGTTCCTCCAACTGACAGCAGCGCCTGGGTTCTAATTGAATCCCTTTGCTTGTCTTCCCTGATGGAAAGCCTAGGCGGGAGTGCGGGGGACAGTGTGGTTTGGGCTCCGAAACCAAGTATTTGCGATGACCTCTCTATGGTTTGTGGAGGTGTTTAAACTACATCCCTAACCTGGGAACACCTGTGCCCCCATAAAGATCCGTGGAGTCTGTTTCCACACCTCCAGCACACACACGAACACTTGCACAGTTATCCTGAGAGTGGGCAGCCTCCTCCAACTGAGAGCAGGGCCTTGGTTCTTATAAAATCGCTTAACTTGTGTACCCTGTTTGGTTGCCTGATACGGAGTGCTGGGGAAAGGGTGGGTTGGGCTCTAAATCCAAGTATTAGCGAGTGCTTCTCCATGGGATTTGGAGGTTATTAACCAAAACCCCACAACATGGGAATACCTGTGCTCCTTGAAGAAAGCGTGGACTCTGTATCCCCACCAGCAGAACACACATGAAGAAGTTTTCTGCTATCCTGAGTGTGGGCTGGCAATTTCAGGTGACAGAAGCGGCTGGGTTCTAATAGAATCCCTTAGCTTGTAATCCCTGAGTGTTTCCCTAGGACTGACTCTGAGAGAAACCTGGGGGTTGGGCTTGGAGGCCAAATAGTAGCGAGTTTCCCCGATGGACTGAGGAAGTATTTAGATGAATTCTCCATAAAGGGAAACACCTGAGCACCCATTCATCTGCGTGGAGTGGGGCTTCAAACCTCCCCACCACACAAGGTTGGGTTCCAGTATCCTGAGGGTGGGGTAGTTCCTCCAACTGACATCAGCGTCTTGGTTTTAATAGAATCCCTTTGCTTGTCTTCCCTGATGGTTTGCCTAGGCCAGTGTGTGGTTGAAAGTGGGATTTGGGATCTAAAACTAAGTACTAGCGTGTGCCTCTCCATGGGCAGTGGAGATGTTTAAACTACAACCCACAACTTGGGAATTACTGTGACCCCTGAGTAATGCGTGTGGTGTTTCCCCACGCCCAGCACACACAGGAAGAAGTTTTCTGGGGTTCTGAGTGTGGGGAGGTTCCTCCAACAGACAGCAGCACCTGGGTTTTAATAGAATCCCTTAGCTTGACTTCCCTAAGTCTTTTCCTAGGCCTAGCAGTAAGCGATGGTGGGGGATGGGCTCTAAAGCCAAGTATTAGCGAGTGCATCTCTGTGGGTAGTGGAGGGTTTTAAACTACTTCCCCAATCTTGGAACACCTGTGCCCCATAAAGATGCGTGGAATCTGTTTCCCCACCTCCAGCACACACACGGAGACGTGCTCAGGTATCCTGATTGTGGGGAGGCTCCTCCAAATGACAGCAGCGCCTGGGTTCTAATAGAATCCCTTAGCTTGTCTTCCCTGATGGCATGCCTAGGCTGGAGAGTGGGGGAAAGTGGGGGTTGGGCTCTAAATCAAGTATTAGCGAGAGCCTATCCATGGGATGTGGGTTTTTAACCGACAACCCACAACCATGGAATAAATGTGCCCCCTGAAAGATGCTTTGACTGTTTCCCTACATCCAGCACACACGCGAAGAAGTGTTCTGGTATTCTGAGTGTGGGCAGGTTCCTCAAACTGACAGCAGCACCTGGGTTCTATTAGTATCCCTTAGCTTCTGTTCCCTGAGTGTTCCTTTAGGCCAGGCCATGAGGGAAAGCTGGGGGTTGGGCTTGGAGGCCAAGAAGCAGTGAGTGCCCCCTGATCCACTGAGGAAGTACTTAGAGGACTTCTCCCTAAACGGAACACCTTTTCCTCCATTCATCTGGGTGGAGTGGGGCTGCACATCTCTCCCACCCCTAAGAATGTGTTCTGGAATTCTGAGTGCAGGGAAGTTCCTCCAACTGACAGCAGCGCCTGGGTTCTAATTGAATCCCTTTGCTTGTCTTCCCTGATGGAAAGCCTAGGCGGGAGTGCGGGGGACAGTGTGGTTTGGGCTCCGAAACCAAGTATTTGCGATGACCTCTCTATGGTTTGTGGAGGTGTTTACACTACATCCCTAACCTGGGAACACCTGTGCCCGCATAAAGATCCGTGGGGTCTGTTTCCACACCTCCAGCACACACACGAACACTTGCACAGTTATCCTGAGAGTGGGCAGCCTCCTCCAACTGAGAGCAGGGCCTTGGTTCTTATAAAATCGCTTAACTTGTGTACCCTGTTTGGTTGCCTGATACGGAGTGCTGGGGAAAGGGTGGGTTGGGCTCTAAATCCAAGTATTAGCGAGTGCTTCTCCATGGGATTTGGAGGTTATTAACCAAAACCCCACAACATGGGAATACCTGTGCTCCTTGAAGAAAGCGTGGACTCTGTATCCCCACCACCAGAACACACATGAAGAAGTTTTCTGCTATCCTGAGTTTGGGCTGGCAATTTCACGTGACAGAAGCGGCTGGGTTCTAATAGAATCCCTTAGCTTGTAATCCCTGAGTGTTTCCCTAGGACTGACTCTGAGAGAAACCTGGGGGTTGGGCTTGGAGGCCAAATAGTAGCGAGTGTCCCCGATGGACTGAGGAAGTATTTAGATGAATTCTCCATAAAGGGAAACACCTGAGCACCCATTCATCTGCGTGGAGTGGGTCTTCAAACCTCCCCACCACACAAGATTGGGTTCCAGTATCCTGAGGGTGGGGTAGTTCCTCCAACTGACATCAGCGTCTTGGTTTTAATAGAATCCCTTTGCTTGTCTTCCCTGATGGTTTGCCTAGGCCAGTGTGTGGTTGAAAGTGGGATTTGGGATCTAAAACTAAGTATTAGCGTGTGCCTCTCCATGGGCAGTGGAGATGTTTAAACTACAACCCACAACTTGGGAATTACTGTGACCCCTGAGTAATGCGTGTGCTGTTTCCCCACGCCCAGCACACACAGGAAGAAGTGTTCTGGGGTTCTGAGTGTGGGGAGGTTCCTCCAACAGACAGCAGCACCTGGGTTTTAATAGAATCCCTTAGCTTGACTTCCCTAAGTCTTTTCCTAGGCCTAGCAGTAAGCGATGGTGGGGGATGGGCTCTAAAGCCAAGTATTAGCGAGTGCATCTCTGTGGGTTGTGGAGGGTTTTAAACTACTTCCCCAACCTTGGAACACCTGTGCCCCATAAAGATGCGTGGAATCTGTTTCCCCACCTCCAGCACACACACGGAGACGTGCTCAGGTATCCTGATTGTGGGGACTCTCCTCCAAATGACAGCAGCGCCTGGGTTCTAATAGAATCCCTTAGCTTGTCTTCCCTGATGGCATGCCTAGGCTGGAGAGTGGGGGAAAGTGGGGGTTGGGCTCTAAATCAAGTATTAGCGAGAGCCTATCCATGGGATGTGGGTTTTTAACCTACAACCCACAACCATGGAATAAATGTGCCCCCTGAAAGATGCTTTGACTGTTTCCCTACATCCAGCACACACGCGAAGAAGTGTTCTGGTATTCTGAGTGTGGGCAGGTTCCTCAAACTGACAGCAGCACCTGGGTTCTATTAGTATTCCTTAGCTTCTGTTCCCTGAGTGTTCCTTTAGGCCAGGCCATGAGGGAAAGCTGGGGGTTGGGCTTGGAGGCCAAGAAGCAGTGAGTGCCCCCTGATCCACTGAGGAAGTACTTAGAGGACTTCTCCCTAAACGGAACACCTTTTCCTCCATTCATCTGGGTGGAGTGGGGCTGCACATCTCTCCCACCCCTAAGAATGTGTTCTGGAATTCTGAGTGCAGGGAAGTTCCTCCAACTGACAGCAGCGCCTGGGTTCTAATTGAATCCCTTTGCTTGTCTTCCCTGATGGAAAGCCTAGGCGGGAGTGCGGGGGACAGTGTGGTTTGGGCTCCGAAACCAAGTATTTAAGATGACGTCTCTATGGTTTGTGGAGATGTTTAAACTACATCCCTAACCTGGGAAGACCTGTGCCCCCATAAAGATACGTGGGGTCTGTTTCCACACCTCCAGCACACACACGAACACTTGCACAGTTATCCTGAGAGTGGGCAGCCTCCTCCAACTGAGAGCAGGGCCTTGGTTCTTATAAAATCGCTTAACTTGTGTACCCTGTTTGGTTGCCTGATACGGAGTGCTGGGGAAAGGGTGGGTTGGGTTCTAAATCCAAGTATTAGCGAGTGCTTCTCCATGGGATTTGGAGGTTATTAACCAAAACCCCACAACATGGGAATACCTGTGCTCCTTGAAGAAAGCGTGGACTCTGTATCCCCACCACCAGAACACACATGAAGTAGTTTTCTGCTATCTTGAGTGTGGGCTGGCAATTTCACGTGACAGAAGCGGCTGGGTTCTAATAGAATCCCTTAGCTTGTAATCCCTGAGTGTTTCCCTAGGACTGACTCTGAGAGAAACCTGGGGGTTGGGCTTGGAGGCCAAATAGTAGCGAGTGTCCCCGATGGACTGAGGAAGTATTTAGATGAATTCTCCATAAAGGGAAACACCTGAGCACCCATTCATCTGCGTGGAGTGGGGCTTCAAACCTCCCCACCACACAAGGTTGGGTTCCAGTATCCTGAGGGTGGGGTAGTTCCTCCAACTGACATCAGCGTCTTGGTTTTAATAGAATCCCTTTGCTTGTCTTCCCTGATGGTTTGCCTAGGCCAGTGTGTGGTTGAAAGTGGGATTTGGGATCTAAAACTAAGTATTAGCGTGTGCCTCTCCATGGGCAGTGGAGATGTTTAAACTACAACCCACAACTTGGGAATTACTGTGACCCCTGAATAATGCGTGTGGTGTTTCCCCACGCCCAGCACACACAGGAAGAAGTGTTCTGGGGTTCTGAGTGTGGGGAGGTTCCTCCAACAGACAGCAGCACCTGGGTTTTAATAGAATCCCTTAGCTTGACTTCCCTAAGTCTTTTCCTAGGCCTAGCAGTAAGCGATGGTGGGGGATGGGCTCTAAAGCCAAGTATTAGCGAGTGCATCTCTGTGGGTTGTGGAGGGTTTTAAACTACTTCCCCAACCTTGGAACACCTGTGCCCCATAAAGATGCGTGGAATCTGTTTCCCCACCTCCATCACACACACGGAGACGTGCTCAGGTATCCTGATTGTGGGGAGGCTCCTCCAAATGACAGCAGCGCCTGGCTTCTAATAGAATCCCTTAGCTTGTCTTCCCTGATGGCATGCCTAGGCTGGAGAGTGGGGGAAAGTGGGGGTTGGGCTCTAAATCAAGTATTAGCGAGAGCCTATCCATGGGATGTGGGTTTTTAACCTACAACCCACAACCATGGAATAAATGTGCCCCCTGAAAGATGCTTTGACTGTTTCCCTACATCCAGCACACACGCGAAGAAGTGTTCTGGTATTCTGAGTGTGGGCAGGTTCCTCAAACTGACAGCAGCACCTGGGTTCTATTAGTATCCCTTAGCTACTGTTCCCTGAGTGTTCCTTTAGGCCAGGCCATGAGGGAAAGCTGGGGGTTGGGCTTGGAGGCCAAGAAGCAGTGAGTGCCCCCTGATTAACTGAGGAAGTACTTAGAGGACTTCTCCCTAAACGGAACACCTTTTCCTCCATTCATCTGGGTTGAGTGGGGCTGCACATCTCTCCCACACCTAAGAATGTGTTCTGGAATTCTGAGTGCAGGGAAGTTCCTCCAACTGACAGCAACGCCAGGGTTCTAATTGAATCCCTTTGCTTGTCTTCCCTGATGGAAAGCCTAGACGGGAGTGCGGAGGACAGTGTGGTTTGGGCTCCGAAACCAAGTATTTGCGATGACCTCTCTATGGTTTGTGGAGGTGTTTAAACTACATCCCTAACCTGGGAACACCTGTGCCCGCATAAAGATCCGTGGAGTCTGTTTCCACACCTCCAGCACACACACGAACACTTGCACAGTTATCCTGAGTGTGGGCAGCCTCCTCCATCTGAGAGCAGGGCCTTGGTTCTTATAAAATCGCTTAACATGTGTACCCTGTTTGGTTGCCTGATACGGAGTGCTGGGGAAAGGGTGGGTTGGGCTCTAAATCCAAGTATTAGCGAGTGCTTCTCCATGGGATTTGGAGGTTATTAACCAAAACCCCACAACATGGGAATACCTGTGCTCCTTGAAGAAAGCGTGGACTCTGTATCCCCACCACCAGAACACACATGAAGAAGTTTTCTGCTATCCTGAGTGTGGGCTGGCAATTTCAGGTGACAGAAGCGGCTGGGTTCTAATAGAATCCCTTTGCTTGTAATCCTTGAGTGTTTCCCTAGGACTGACTCTGAGAGAAACCTGGGGGTTGGGCTTGGAGGCCAAATAGTAGCGAGTGTCCCCGATGGACTGAGGAAGTATTTAGATGAATTCTCCATAAAGGGAAACACCTGAACACCCATTCATCTGCGTGGAGTGGGGCTTCAAACCTCCCCACCACACAAGGTTGGGTTCCAGTATCCTGAGGGTGGGGTAGTTCCTCCAACTGACATCAGCGTCTTGGTTTTAATACAATCCCTTTGCTTGTCTTCCCTGATGGTTTGCCTAGGCCAGTGTGTGGTTGAAAGTGGGAATTGTGATCTAAAACTAAGTATTAGCGTGTGCCTCTCCATGGGCAGTGGAGATGTTTAAACTACAACCCACAACTTGGGAATTACTGTGACCCCTGAGTAATGCGTGTGGTGTTTCCCCACGCCCAGCACACACAGGAAGAAGTGTTCTGGGGTTCTGAGTGTGGGGAGGTTCCTCCAACAGACAGCAGAACCTGGGTTTTAATAGAATCCCTTAGCTTGACTTCCCTAAGTGTTTTCCTAGGCCTAGCAGTAAGCGATGGTGGGGGATGGGCTCTAAAGCCAAGTATTAGCGAGTGCATCTCTGTGGGTAGTGGAGGGTTTTAAACTACTTCCCCAACCTTGGAACACCTGTGCCCCATAAAGATGCGTGGAATCTGTTTCCCCACCTCCAGCACACAGACGGAGACCTGCTCAGGTATCCTGATTGAGGGGAGGCTCCTCCAAATGACAGCAGCGCCTGGGTTCTAATAGAATCCCTTAGCTTGTCTTCCCTGATGGCATGCCTAGGCTGGAGAGTGGGGGAAAGTGGGGGTTGGGCTCTAAATCAAGTATTAGCGAGAGCCTATCCATGGGATGTGGGTTTTTAACCTACAACCCACAACCATGGAATAAATGTGCCCCCTGAAAGATGCTTTGACTGTTTCCCTACATCCAGCACACACGCGAAGAAGTGTTCTGGTATTCTGAGTGTGGGCAGGTTTCCTCAAACTGACAGCAGCACCTGGGTTCTATTAGTATCCCTTAGCTTCTGTTCCCTGAGTGTTCCTTTAGGCCAGGCCATGAGGGAAAGCTGGGGGTTGGGCTTGGAGGCCAAGAAGCAGTGAGTGCCCCCTGATCCACTGAGGAAGTACTTAGAGGACTTCTCCCTAATCGGAACACCTTTTCCTCCATTCATCTGGGTGGAGTGGGGCTGCACATCTCTCCCACCCCTAAGAATGTGTTCTGGAATTCTGAGTGCAGGGAAGTTCCTCCAACTGACAGCAGCGCCTGGGTTCTAATTGAATCCCTTTGCTTGTCTTCCCTGATGGAAAGCCTAGGCGGGAGTGCGGGGGACAGTGTGGTTTGGGCTCCGAAACCAAGTATTTGCGATGACCTCTCTATGGTTTGTGGAGGTGTTTAAACTCCATCCCTAACCTGGGAACACCTGTGCCCGCATAAAGATCCGTGGAGTCTGTTTCCACACCTCCAGCACACACACGAACACTTGCAGAGTTATCCTGAGAGTGGGCAGCCTCCTCCATCTGAGAGCAGGGCCTTGGTTCTTATAAAATCGCTTAACTTGTGTACCCTGTTTGGTTGCCTGATACGGAGTGCTGGGGAAAGGGTGGGTTGGGCTCTAAATCCAAGTATTAGCGAGTGCTTCTCCATGGGATTTGGAGGTTATTAACCAAAACCCCACAACATGGGAATACCTGTGCTCCTTGAAGAAAGCGTGGACTCTGTATCCCCACCACCAGAACACACATGAAGAAGTTTTCTGCTATCCTGAGTGTGGGCTGGCAATTTCAGGTGACAGAAGCGGCTGGGTTCTAATAGAATCCCTTAGCTTGTAATCCCTGAGTGTTTCCCTAGGACTGACTCTGAGAGAAACCTGGGGGTTGGGCTTGGAGGCCAAATAGTAGCGAGTGTCCCCGATGGACTGAGGAAGTATTTAGATGAATTCTCCATAAAGGGAAACACCTGAGCACCCATTCATCTGCGTGGAGTGGGGCTTCAAACCTCCCCACCACACAAGGTTGGGTTCCAGTATCCTGAGGGTGGGGTAGTTCCTCCAACTGACATCAGCGTCTTGGTTTTAATAGAATCCCTTTGCTTGTCTTCCCTGATGGTTTGCCTAGGCCAGTGTGTGGTTGAAAGTGGGATTTGGGATCTAAAACTAAGTATTAGCGTGTGCCTCTCCATGGGCAGTGGAGATGTTTAAACTACAACCCACAACTTTGGAATTACTGTGACCCCTGAGTAATGCGTGTGCTGTTTCCCCACGCCCAGCACACACAGGAAGAAGTGTTCTGGGGTTCTGAGTGTGGGGAGGTTCCTCCAACAGACAGCAGCACCTGGGTTTTAATAGAATCCCTTAGCTTGACTTCCCTAAGTCTTTTCCTAGGCCTAGCAGTAAGCGATGGTGGGGGATGGGCTCTAAAGCCAAGTATTAGCGAGTGCATCTCTGTGGGTTGTGGAGGGTTTTAAACTACTTCCCCAACCTTGGAACACCTGTGCCCCATAAAGATGCGTGGAATCTGTTTCCCCACCTCCAGCACACACACGGAGACGTGCTCAGGTATCCTGATTGTGGGGAGGCTCCTCCAAATGACAGCAGCGCCTGGGTTCTAATAGAATCCCTTAGCTTGTCTTCCCTGATGGCATGCCTAGGCTGGAGAGTGGGGGAAAGTGGGGGTTGGGCTCTAAATCAAGTATTAGCGAGAGCCTATCCATGGGATGTGGGTTTTTAACCTACAACCCACAACCATGGAATAAATGTGCCCCCTGAAAGATGCTTTGACTGTTTCCCTACATCCAGCACACACGCGAAGAAGTGTTCTGGTATTCTGAGTGTGGGCAGGTTCCTCAAACTGACAGCAGCACCTGGGTTCTATTAGTATCCCTTAGCTTCTGTTCCCTGAGTGTTCCTTTAGGCCAGGCCATGAGGGAAAGCTGGGGGTTGGGCTTGGAGGCCAAGAAGCAGTGAGTGCCCCCTGATCCACTGAGGAAGTACTTAGAGGACTTCTCCCTAAACGGAACACCTTTTCCTCCATTCATCTGGGTGGAGTGGGGCTGCACATCTCTCCCACACCTAAGAATGTGTTCTGGAATTCTGAGTGCAGGGAAGTTCCTCCAACTGAGTGCAGCGCCTGGGTTCTAATTGAATCCCTTTGCTTGTCTTCCCTGATGGAAAGCCTAGGCGGGAGTGCGGGGGAGAGTGTGGTTTGGGCTCCGAAACCAAGTATTTGCGATGACCTCTCTATGGTTTGTGGAGGTGTTTAAACTCCATCCCTAACCTGGGAACACCTGTGCCCCCATAAAGATCCGTGGAGTCTGTTTCCACACCTCCAGCACACACACGAACACTTGCACAGTTATCCTGAGAGTGGGCAGCCTCCTCCAACTGAGAGCAGGACCTTGGTTCTTATAAATTCGCTTAACTTGTGTACCCTGTTTGGTTGCCTGATACGGAGTGCTGGGGAAAGGGTGGGTTGGGCTCTAAATCCAAGTATTAGCGAGTGCTTCTCCATGGGATTTGGAGGTTATTAACCAAAACCCCACAACATGGGAATACCTGTGCTCCTTGAAGAAAGCGTGGACTCTGTATCCCCACCACCAGAACACACATGAAGAAGTTTTCTGCTATCCTGAGTGTGGGCTGGCAATTTCAGGTGACAGAAGCGGCTGGGTTCTAATAGAATCCCTTAGCTTGTAATCCCTGAGTGTTTCCCTAGGACTGACTCTGAGAGAAACCTGGGGGTTGGGCTTGGAGGCCAAATAGTAGCGAGTGTCCCCGATGGACTGAGGAAGTATTTAGATGAATTCTCCATAAAGGGAAACACCTGAGCACCCATTCATCTGCGTGGAGTGGGGCTTCAAAACTCCCCACCACACAAGGTTGTGTTCCAGTGTCCTGAGGGTGGGGTAGTTCCTCCAACTAACATCAGCGTCTTGGTTTTAATAGAATCCCTTTGCTTGTCTTCCCTGATGGTTTGCCTAGGCCAGTGTGTGGTTGAAAGTGGGATTTGGGATCTAAAACTAAGTATTAGCGTGTGCCTCTCCATGGGCAGTGGAGATGTTTAAACTACAACCCACAACTTGGGAATTACTGTGACCCCTGAGTAATGCGTGTGGTGTTTCCCCACGCCCAGCACACACAGGAAGAAGTGTTCTGGGGTTCTGAGTGTGGGGAGGTTCCTCCAACAGACAGCAGCACCTGGGTTTTAATAGAATCCCTTAGCTTGACTTCCCTAAGTCTTTTCCTAGGCCTAGCAGTAAGCGATGGTGGGGGATGGGCTCTAAAGCCAAGTATTAGCGAGTGCATCTCTGTGGGTTGTGGAGGGTTTTAAACTACTTCCCCAACCTTGGAACACCTGTGCCCCATAAAGATGCGTGGAATCTGTTTCCCCACCTCCAGCACACACACGGAGACGTGCTCAGGTATCCTGATTGTGGGGAGGCTCCTCCAAATGACAGCAGCGCCTGGGTTCTAATAGAATCCCTTAGCTTGTCTTCCCTGATGGCATGCCTAGGCTGGAGAGTGGAGGAAAGTGGGGCTTGGGCTCTAAATCAAGTATTAGCGAGAGCCTATCCATGGGATGTGGGTTTTTAACCTACAACCCACAACCATGGAATAAATGTGCCCCCTGAAAGATGCTTTGACTGTTTCCCTACATCCAGCACACACGCGAAGAAGTGTTCTGGTATTCTGAGTGTGGG